>NW_023144625.1:12969088-13278098 GCF_012932325.1 Thrips palmi | reverse complement strand
GGCTGCCAGCCCGGCCAGCCCCGCCTGGCGCCGGCGCCGGCAGCGCGCTCGCATCGCGCGGAGCGTGGCGGCGCGCTGTGCTGTGTGCAGTAGCGCACAGCCGTGCCGTGCCGTGCCGTGCCGCGGCGGACGCCAGGCGCAGCGCGTGCTAGGGGTAGCTGGGAAGCCGCAGGGGCGGGGAGCGGGGAGGGCGATGAGAGGAAGAGAGAAAGGAAAGAGACGGGGAGAAGAAGAGATGAAGAGAGAAAGAGAGGAGAGCCAACGGAGAACGGCGGAGTGACCGGGCAGCCGGACCGTGCCAGCAGCGACAGAGAAAGATAAAGACCCGCGGGGACTGTCGGACCAACTCTGTAGTGGGTTCAGTCGGGGCGTTTTCGTTCGTTTTCGCTTTCCCCTTTGCCGCTGCCGCCGCGCTGTCCCGCCCTTCCCTTCCTTTGTTCCGAGCGCGCGCGGGAATTCCCGGATCCCGGAATCGTGATTTCCTAACGATTCGTCGTCAGTACGGCAAAGTGCCATAAAGCCCTCCTCCCCCCCCCTCCCCGTGCATCCATCAGCGTCGCCGTCACGCCAGAAAGATAGATAGATAGATTCCCGAATCGACTGCCGGCGAGGCGCCGCGGCGCCGCTGCTCCGACGACATCCTGGCGTGGCCGCCTTCGCGTTGCACCTGGACGGCCTGGACGGTGCACTGCTTGGCCTGTTTGAGTGTGGTCGGGTCACGCACGCCGACTCTAGCCGACTCCCATTAGCGCGCGGGAACACGAAAGGAAAAAGAGAGGGGGGGGACTTCACCTGTCCTCCCGGCACGGGACTCGCCAGACGAGGGGATCGGACTCAATCTTTTATTCGCTCGCAGTGGCAAGAAATCCGTTTCAATTGTATACATTTTTTTTGCTGCCCGGGGGGGGGGGGTAATTTTATTCCATTGCCGAGGGGTGTGTGCTTGAAAGGGCTCTCGCCGGTTCGTCAATTTGCCTGGACTGACTGCTGCTGACTGGATTCAAAAGTTCCACTCAGCAAATTTGAAAGGCATGTGGTAAGCGACAGTTACATTTTCTGTTTTCCGAACATGCAGAAAAGCACGTCCGTTTTTTTAAGGTCCGTCCATTTTATTCGTTTTGTTTTTTTGTTATCTCAGACCACTTCAATGGTCGCCCCTCTCAGTCGCGCCCTCTCTCTTCCCGACGGCACCGAGTGCGACGGAGCGTACGCCTCGCGGCCGGCGCGCCGCCAGACGGCTGCGCGGTGCTGCGCGCTGACCGGAGAGGACGGCGACGCGAACGGGGAGCATCGCGAGGACGAGGACGCCGCCGCGGCGCGCTGTGCCCAGGCTGTGCCCAGGCTGTGCCTCTACGTCGCCGCGTCGCTGCCTCGCTCGTGGCGGCTGCAGCTCCGTTCCGAACACTGCCCCCGTCACTCTGCCTCTCTCGCACCCCTACGCGACGCACCGCGAGTGCGAGGGAGACGGCGACGGGGGCGCCGTTTCGGAATGGAGCCGCTGTGCCGCTATCGATTTGCTGCCCCCACCTCCGGACGGCAGCCAACCAGGCGGCGGCAAGCTAGCGGCAAGCTAGCGGCAGCTCCCCTTCGACCCCTGCACCCCCTCCTCACTCCCCGTCGCCTCCCAGTCTCCGTCTCTCTCGCGCACCCTCTCTGGCGCCGTGCCTCTCGCTCGCGCGGCGCACGGTGGCGTCTCTCTGGCCGCCTCTGTCTGTCTCTGTCTCTACGCCGCTCCGCCGCGCCCGGCGGCACTGCCTGCTGCCAGTGCTGCCTGCGTCCACTGCACCCTGATCAATAATTCTGCACCAAGTAGACTCGCCGCGCCGAGTGAAGCCGAGGCACGCCGAGCGAAGCCAGGCGGTGCATACTATTAATTCAGGCCGAGCCAACAGATTTCGAGAGCAGCAGAAGTCACGGCACGAAGGCAACAATCAATGTCCGCAGGCCGCGTTGGGAAGCGTGCTCTCAGGCTGGGCGCACCCACATCATCATCATCAGCGCCATTAGGCCGCAGGAGTCATTTACACTATAACCAACTGCGTGCAAGTGCCCGCGCGGAGCTGGGATTCGAACCCGCGCACTCGGCCGTGACTCACCACCGCTCTCGCCTCGCGGCTAAAGGCGGCGGCCGCAGGGAGGAAAAGGCGTATTGGTGTGACGGCCCACCCCGCGGCGAGGCGTGGCGCGGGGTCAGATCGGAGGGAAGCAAGGTCAGGGAGCACCCCAGCGTGCCCAGCCGCGCAGTCCGCGGCCGGGGCGCGCTGCGTTTGGGGCTTGGAGGGCGGCCCCGGCGGCGGTGCATAGTCGAGGGTGGCATCGGAGGTCGCAACGGGGAGCGGGCCTCGCTTTTGGCAGTGCAGGTGGCATCGGGGGCGGTGTCGCGGGCAGCCTGCTGGGTGGCATCGGAAGCGGCCAGTGTTGGGGTGCACGCAAAGCGCAGCGCGCAGCCCCGAAGTACACTAGCGTGCGGCGGTTGAGAAGTCACCTAGCACGCCGGGTGAGACGCAGCCCGCGCAGCACACCGGCGTGTTTGCCTGCTTTTCTGACAACACTGGGGGCGGTATCGCGGGGCGGGGAGAGGTCGGGGGTGGCGGGGGGCGGGGGTGGCGGCCACGCGGTGCCACGCACGTTGAGGACGTCGGCCGGGTGGCCCGGGTGCCGTGGAGGTGGCGGCCTGGCCCAGGGCTGGCCCGCCCGCGAGGTGCGGACCGTGCGGACTGCCCGACTGCGGTCGTCGCGACACCCCGGATGCACGCGGCAGCGCGGCATGCCCTCAGCCTCGGCGTCCGCGGGGCGGGCAGGGCGGCCTGGGCGGCCAGGGCCAGGGGGCGGCGGCACGCACTGCTTCAGGCCTCCAGGGGGCGGACTGGGGGCGGAGGGGGCGGCGCGGGCCGCCGAGGCGATCACCGCCTCCTAGCCGGCGTGGCGCCGCCCTGCACGCCGCCCTGCACGCCGCCCTGCACGCCGCCGTGCTGCCCTACTTGTTGGAACCGCGGGAGGACGTCATCCCAGCGGCCGTCAACAGCCTGACGCGTGGGGAGGGGCGCGCCTCGTCTCGCGAAGCAATTTGTTCGGAGTGTGTAAGTATTTGCCCGCCTGCAACTCCGTTCTGTACACACAGACCATGCTTTCACGTCCCGGTGGAGGGACAACACGCAGCGGCTCCCGCTCACGTCGACGCCCTGCAGGCCGAGCAGTGCTTCCAGTGGCAGAGCGACCAAACCGCCGCCGCTAGGAATCAGCCTGCGGAGGCGTGCTGTCAGTGTGTCAGTGCCGCCACAGCATTCCGGCATCCATTCCTGGGGCGGTGAGGGAGGGGGGATTTCGGGGAGGAGTGGGGTTGCGTTGTGCGTTGGGAGACTATCTAAGTGGCTACAAGACGCCGACTTGAGAGAAAATGCAACACAACGTCTTGTCAGTGGAACGGGTTGCCTATGCCCGACTCGACGGGCGCACAGCGCACAGCCCACAACCGCCGCGGCGGAGGAGCGCCACAGTCTCAACGCTCTTACACACATTCTCTCTCACACTCTCTCTTTCGGGCATCGCGCAGAGGTGTGAGAGAGAGACATGACGGCGACACTGTTTGGCATGGAGTTATTTCGGTGCGCACGTCGAGTGGACCGCGGCAACCAATTCGTCCACGACGTCAGAATCTTATTTACAGAACCCGAAATTCGATTATGAGTTGCGGACCTACAAGGGGCTATGCGTCGTCAATGAACATGAAAGCCGAGATGGATGAGAAATGAAAAATGACAATGCAACAATGTACGGCGAGGACGATCCAAACGTGACAAAAGGATGATTTGGCGTGGTCATGAGCATGAAGCTTAGTGAAGTGATCATTCTCTGTATCTGTACACATACGTCGTCTGGAAATTCTGCCAAAGAGTCTAAGCTGGAACAAACACACTGCCCTGCCAACCTCGCCACCGTCACTCTTCGTCACGCTGGAACAATACCTTGAAACGTCACAGGCGTCTTGTCACGCCGGTCGTCTCACGCCGTGCACGCCGTCACAGCAGCAGCGTCGTCACGATTTCGTCGCGACGCGGCCACGGCCAAGGCCACGGCGTGGCGCATTGTGACACGAGTGCCGGCCCGGTCATCAACGTGTACACTGTCGAGAGAAATTCCAGATCCACACATCCGGTGCATTGAGGAAACCAAACCGGTCGTGCGATCAACTCGAGGAGAACGAATTGACAGTAGTTGAACGGTGCCGAAGGGGTATATCTGAAGAACTAACCTGGACCACAGGAGAAACGCAAAGTGGGGGAACACAGAGACAGAGAGAGAGGTTATATGCCCTAGGTCACTGCGAGGCGGGCGCCGGATGCGCTGCACGCCAAGACACTCACTTGGTACCGGCACGCCCGAGGGCACGCCGGCACGCCGCACGCGGCCACCCCCACCCGGCCCTCGTCCCTGTCCCCGTGCGCGTCCCGGGGCGTCGGGGGCGTCGCGGGGCGCGGGGCGCGTTGCAGCGGTGCAGCGGGCCGCGCCGGCTCCAGTACTCACCGGTGCTGCTGCAGGCGCCACCTCGGCGTCGTCGTCGGGCAGCCCGCTCCGCGTCCACGCTCTGGGGGCCTAGGCCTCGGCTTGCTTGGGCTCGCTGAGGGTTTGCTTGGGCCTTCGGCTGCGCCGGGCTACGCCGGGCTACGCCGGGCTGCACCGGGTTGGGCTGGCAACACACGTGGAGGGACTGGGCTCCTCACACTCCGGCCTCGCAACTCTAACTGCCCTCCTCTCGCCCGCCCACCGCACCGCGCCGCCCTGTCCTCCCAGTGGGCTCCCACCCCACCCTCCCTATGCGCTCCCCTCCACCGGCCACACCCCCGAGCGGGCCCACCCCACCCCAACCTACCGGGTGCACCCCCAGCCCCCTCCAACGAGGAACCCCTACCCCAACCATTTTGGCTTACACCCCCAACCCCCTTTCCACACCTCTCATCTTCACCATCACCATCGTCATCATCACCTTTGTCCGTCAACCGCCCCGCCTCATTCCTTTCACCGTTTCACCCATCACCCATTCGAATTTGCCGTGGATGTGCGTTCCCGAAATAAACTGCGCCCTGCTCATGGTTTACCGTCATCCATCCCCGAGCCGCGAACCGTGAACCGCGTGCCCCGGCCGGGCCTAGCCGGGCCGGGGGCCGGGCGACCACCTGTTTCTTGACGCCCCCCTAGAAGGAACTTTGGCGGCCCAGCCGCGCCGGCCGCGCCCCGCCGAGCCGTGCGACTCCCTGACACACTCCAGCGCAGCGCTCCGACGGCCCTTCACGGACCTTGGCGGGCCGTGGCGTGCCTTGGCGGCCTTCGCCGACGTGCCGGAGTCCGGATGAGCTACGCCCCGCGGCGTCCCCTCCCCCTCCTCCCGGAGACAGTGCCACATGAGAGCCGCGGCGCCTCGTCCTGCTCGCCGCTATTTCCGCCTGCCGCCGCACCGTAACAGCACGCAGCACGGCGCGCCGCCGACTCGCTCCGAACACTCCAGCCAGGGCGCACGGCGCAATGCCTTTCACGGCGCCGTGGCAGCACTCAGCACGCGGCAAGCTCAGGGCAGCCGCGGCACCAAAGCGAACGCGAACGCGCTGCACCGATTGGGCTGATTCAGTGATTGAGTGACCGACCGAAGGAAAACTTACTTTCAAAGGAATAAATAACGAAGCCCCGTTTGCGCGGCGTTTCATCCCTGCCGCCAACGCCGCGCCACGCCACGCCGCGCCACGCCACGCCACGCTGCCGGGCCCTCCCTCCCTTCCACCAGCCCTCCAGCGGCCCTAGCGGCCCAGCGGCCCCACCCCATCGATCAGCAGCCCCAGCCTGCGCAGCCCCAGCAGCCCCAGCAGCCCCAGCGCAGCGGCTCAGGCCAACAGCGTCGCTCCTCCGCGTTCCTGCTCTTCCCGCGTCCCGTTCTCCCGTTCTCCCGGCCGGACCCGCAGGATCGATCCGCCCTTCCCCTTCCCTGCCCCTCTCCCGGAACGCCCATCCCTCTCCGCCCCGCCCCATCCCCGTCCCAGCGCCGCGCCCCGCCCCGCCCCGCCCCGCTCCTCTCTGATCCCCCTTTCGAAACTAGGCGCCGCCTCTGCGTCGCCGTGCCGCAGTCGGGCGGCTACCGGCCTGGCGGGGCGGGGCGGGCTGACATTACCTCCTGCAGGTGCATAGATGCCACAACGGCCGCCGCCGCGGGGCTTGTCGCCTGCAAATATAACGCGCGGGTTGATTCCGAACGGCGCGTTCGCACCTCTTCGGAACGCCCCATGAGCGCGAGAGAGACGGAATGCGAAAGCGGTGCCCGCGCGGCCGTTGCCGTCGTGGCGGTACGCTTGGAAAGTCGGTCACGACAGAGGCAACGGCGGCGGGTAGCGGGTAGCGGCCGCGTCCCACAGGCCGGCTTGCGTTCCGAAACACGTCAGCGCCAATTCGGCCGAGGGGGAGGGGGAGGGGGTGAGGGGAAGGAGATGAGAAACCAGGGGGAGGGGGAACTGGACGGGGCAGGTCAAGTGTCGGGTTTGGGGATCCCGTCCGGAAGGGTGTCGGGAACGAGTCGGCGGCGTCTCGGCTGCGGATGGGGGTGGACGTCGTGGACCTCGTGGACGTCGTGGGGGTGGCCCAGGGTGGCGGAGCAGGTTGGCTGCGTGTGCTGCAGGCTGCACGGCGCTGCACCCGGAGCACTCCCACGACCCCGACAACCTCTGCACCTTTCTCGCGCTGCGAGCCGGACCCGAGACGGACGCACCCCTCCGCCACCCCCACCCCCTGTCCCCGCACTTCCTCTGCGTCTTTCCTTCGGGAGCCGCGTAGAGGCTGTACCCCGTCTTGAGTGGCTTTGTATGGAAGTGCGAATGTGTGCGTGCGTGTGTGTGCATGTTTGTGTCTGTGTGTGCCCGTGAATGCGAGTGTCTGTGCATGTGTCTGTACGTGCGTGTGTGTGTGAAAAAGGGGGGCATCCGGTGCGTGAGGGAGGTATTCAGTGGGTGGCGGTTACGCGAAACGCGTTGGCTTTTAAGACTGGGCAGGACTTTAAAACCGGTCCCGCCCTCCGGCCCAACCTGACCTAACCTGTAGGGGGTGGGCGGAGGTGGCGGGCGGGCGCGCCGGCCAAGACGACGGGTGTCTTGGTCTGGTCCAGCATGTCCAGCAGCGTCCCGTTGCAGGGTCGAGGATCGGGTTGGACGAGGGCCAGTCCGATCCCCGCACCCCCACACACCCACCTCAACGTCTCCAACGTCTCTTGGTCGCTCTTATCGCAACGGTCGTGCGTGGAAACGAGTAAACGGCATTCGCCGGCAGTCGCCGGCATTCGCGGGGGGAAGGAGCTCGTTAGTGCAGCCCGAAAACTTAGCGAGATACACCGCACATGGAATGGTCAGAATTGCGGGGCCAAATTATGACATTATGAGAAACGCGACAGGACCAGGCGGGAACCAAGGGATGGGAAACTTGAGCTGACCCGTCAGAAATAAATATTTTGAAGGCCTTTTTGTCGAAATGCTACTGGCCCTGTAAGGGCGCAATTGAGACCGATGCATCCTTGCGAGCAACCGTTCTCCTCCCCATCCTCCTCCCCATCATCATGATCATCATCATTCTCATCTGATTGGTCTCCGGTCTCAACAGACCTTTAGCGTTCGAGTGAGCAACTGCCGGTAGGCTCTCCCCGTTCCAGTGCAGTGTGCCGGTGCAGCCGGGCGGCGCGGCGGCGGCGGAGTGAACGGAGTGGACCTGGCGGCGGGGGTATCGCCGCTCCGCTCCGTTGGCGAGGAGCACGGCCAGCAAGGCGCGGCGCCGCAGTGCCGCCACCCCCCGGCAGATGGCGCGCTGTGCCTGGTGCGCCCTCTAGTGCGCCCCCGACGTCGCGAGCACCGTGGCAACGCGGCAATCCCCGGACTTGTTGCGCGGGCGCTTCAAATTTCTGTTCGCGAAGAGAGTCCCTCCCTCTGACTCGGGAGTTTCCCCCTTGCTTCTTGTCTTCTTTTCTTAGCCTGGATTTGCGACATTTTCGAGCGCATAGCGCCACCTACCCGAATGATTCCCACTTGCACACAGTCGTCACGTCGTCCGAGCACAGTTAAAACAAAATCAACAAAACACAAACAAAAATGGAAACAAAATTTCACAGCCGACGAGGAAACCACGGGCATAGTTTTATATTCTGACACCGATTTGCCTTCCCCTCTTGGTTTCGAGGATTCGAATTTGTTGAAACAAACGGCGCCACCCCAGTAAGCCGTTTTCGTTTTCGTTTTTTCTGTTTACCTCTCCCCTTGAGCCACTGCGAGCGTGAAAGCGAGCAGAGGGAGGGGAGGGGTGGGGGTGAAGTCGTGCCGAGAATTTACAAAATTCAATCCACTGGCGAGCCGACCCGGTGAGGGGAAGGGGGAGGGAAGTGGGCTGAAGGGAGGGGCAGATCAGACACCTCTTCCAGGTGTTCCTAGTCCAATCCTGGAAGGGAGCGGGACTGAGTTGGAGGCGGTCGGGGTAACAGGCAGTGCGAAATGGGGTCGGGGTGGCGTGGGGCGCGGTCAGGCGGGGAGGGGGAGTATCCCCGGAGCGGGGAAGGGCGGCGGGGGCTGGGGTAAGGCTGGGGCAGATAGAGTGCAGTGGTTTCCAGAAAATCCGCTAGGAGGCGCAGGGGGTCTAGCGGCGGCATAGCGTCTCCGGTCCGGGACGGGGACGACACGTGCTCCGATCAATAACTGGAGCAGCTCGGCTCCCTTCGGCTCGGCTCGGCTCCACTCGGCTCAGCTCGGCTCGGCTCCACTCGGCTCGGCGCGGCGCGGCTCGGCTTGGCTCGGCTCGGCACGCACCGAGTGCGAACGAGGCGGGGCTCGCGAGTCCTGTAGGCTGCAGAGAGAGCGACTCTGCTGGGGGGGCTATTCCGCAGGGCTACGCAGGGCCAAGGGCCTGGCATGGCAGCTTCTGGCTCCTGGCCGCCGCTGCCGCCGCCACCCTGCATGCCGCGGACTAGCTGCCGGGACCTGCAGACCTGAGCCCTGGGCCACTGACTTGAGGGCTGCAGGATTCTCAGGCCTCGGAGAAGGTACTGCATGCCCACTGCTAGCAGAGAAGTCACCGACGAGTTCCTTCCCACTCAGCAGCGGAAACAGTCTTGATCATGATGCACGAGGCCCTTTCAAAAGGTCGAATCTTTCAGTAGTGTATTTTTAAAATTAAATAAGTAATTGAATTGAGCTCAGAGTGTTGTGCTGGCTTTTACAGAGCGGCGCCTTCTTCAACACGCACAGTCCATTCCGGCTGAGCTGCCCCCACCCCTTCCGCCACTGTTGCGGGCAATGCTGCTCGGAGGCCGTCCGCCCACGCCCGCCTCGGCCCGCCACCCTCCCGTTCGCGAACCGAAACAGAGGGCAATATTGGTTTTTAAGAGGAAAAAATAAAACAAGCTAATAACATTAGCTTTAGTTGTTACTAAAATGTTCAGTTAGAGCTTTAGACTATTTACTGGAATGACAAGATCACTTCACAGATCCATCTAAACGTTGTTTCTTTCTCCGGAAGAAAGGTTTAGCTGTCACCCGTAAACTGTTTTAATAGAGTTTTGAATGTGTTTAGCTGCCACGCCTAAACTGTTGAGACATGCTGTTTAGTCCCAACCACTAATATTTTAGTCAAGGCAAATGGGCCTAAAAAGTTTGGATACCACACCTAAACTTTTAGTCGTGGGGTCCAATCATGTCTCTCAGTGTGGTTCCCACCCGAACACCGAGGCAGAGCCGGCGAGGGGAACGGCGTGGCCATGGACCCCGCGGACCCACCCCGCGGGCCACCCCCTGCACGGATGGCCCTTCATCTGCCGATCGCGAACTCTTTTCGACCAGATATTTCCGGTTGTGCCTCCGCGCCGTTCCGCGCTGCTCCGCGTCGACGCGGCGGCGATGGCCACTGCCGCCACTGGCTGGGCGCGCGTCCGTCGGAGTGGCGCAGCGGAAGCAGCCTGGAGTGGCCCCTTGGGTAGCCCAGGCCAGCCTGGCCCGCCTGGCCCAGCCGGAACGCCGTCCATGAGACGGCCGGGCTGGTGGGGCTCGGCCGGAACACCAGAACAAAGGTCACGGCGGGTGGGCCATGCGGGGCATTATGGCCGGAACAAAGACCGTGGAAAGCAGGTGGGTGGGGCATGGTGGGTCGCGGTCGGATGGCTGGAACAGGCTATGGCGTGCGCGTGCCGCGGTTCCCGTGCGGGCCGTGGTTGTCAAGCGCGTCCCCGATTTGCCTTTTGCGGAGGCTTTCCGGCATGCCTCTTTAGTCGCCTACTTGCAGGAAGGTTCAACCTCCGACGCCTTATTAAAGGCCCAGCGGGTTCATAACCCCCGTGGCCTCTTCTTGGGTGGGTGGGTGGTTACGCACCTTATGGCCGGAACAAATGCCAAGAAAGGCGGGTACTGTGATGGGTCGCGGTGTGTCGGTGTCGGTGGGTCGCGGTGGGTCGCGGTGTGTCGGTGGGTCGCGGAGGGTCGCGATGGGTCGCGGTGGGTCGGTGGGTCGTTGCGCGGCATGGTCGGCACAAAGGCAGCGGGGCGGGTGGGCCGTGCAGCCTGCCTCGGACTCGGGGCCCACGCCAGGTCCACAGCCGCACTCCGCAGCGCTCCGCACTCACGGCACGGCACGGCGGCACAGCGGCCGTGGGCTTGCCAAAGTTGAATGAGTGAGGCCGTACGGCGAGGAGGCGGAGCGGCGGAGCGCGGCGGAGCACGGCGAGGCCACAAAGGGAGACGCGTCGCCTGGAGGTGGAGAGACTCTTGCAAAAGTGTTGGAAAGGAAGAGGCTGAGAGGACGGCCGGAGGAACGGGGCGGAGAGGGAGAGAGAGAGAGAGCGGGGCCCAGGCCGCGGCCGGGCGGTGGACAGAGAGAGACCGCTGCAGCGCGCTGGCGGGGGTGGGAGGCGAGGCAGGGTGACTGGCTGCGCGGGAGGCTGTGCGGGTGTTGGCGGGGTGGAGGCCCCATTGCGCAGGCCCGCAGGCCCGCAGG
Source organism: Thrips palmi (assembly GCF_012932325.1). Classification (NCBI taxonomy): domain Eukaryota; kingdom Metazoa; phylum Arthropoda; class Insecta; order Thysanoptera; family Thripidae; genus Thrips; species Thrips palmi. The sequence goes on along the minus strand of NW_023144625.1, from coordinate 13,267,103 downwards.
CCCGGTAGGTAGGCAGCCCGCGCGACCAGGCTCGCTCGTCCACCCCCCGCCGCGCCCCGCCGCGCCCCGCCCGTAGTGCCGAGGCAGCCAGGGCAGGCGAGCCTCAGTCGCCATGTTGAGCTGGGCCAGCACGCCGCCGCGCTGAGCTAGGGTCGCGCGTCACTTAGGCCCCAGCCCTGCCCTGCTCTGCTGGAGGGGCCCGCGCGCCCCGACACGCGTGCGTGCGTGCGTGCGTGGATGTGTGAGTGTGTGCGCGTGCGTGTGTGTATGTGTGTGGTCACGAACGGATTATTGCTCCAGGACTGCGGTGCCTCTTAGCGTCTAGCAGGTACGGCATGGTCAGGCATGGCACCCAGCCCGCTCCGCCACCCCTCCCCCCGCCCCACACGCACCCAGCAGCACGAGTACTTACGCCCTGCGCCAACAACAACATCGTGCTTCGTGCCACCGCGCCCTCCGCGCCCCGCCGCGCCCCGCCCCTCCGCGCCGCGCCCCGCCCGCACACCTTTTTGTGCTCTCTGATTGGGGGCGCCTGGATCAATTATTCCTTTATTCCCCGCTGCCCACTCTGTTCACGTCTGAAAGATACCGCCACGGGCTGCGAGTTCGTGCGAGCCGCGACGCTGTCGTCGCCGTGCTGCGGACCAGACCCACGTGTCCGCGGGGCCCAGACGCCACTGTCCGCGGGGAGGCCCTTCTTAACCTCCAAGTCGATCTGGCCCGGGAGATGCGCTTGGCTTGGCGGGCCACCTGCAGCAGGAGGCAAAGAAGTGCGTCCCCTCGGCCTCGTCGCCGTCGGCGCCCTCGGAGGAAAGCGTCAAGGGGCGTAACTGCCACCTGGCGCTCCGGCCGCTGCGGCCTCCCTCCCCCTCTGCTGCAATCCCTCCGAGGGCGCGCGGCCGTCCCGCGGCCGACCCGCGGCCCGCAAGGGAGGCAAGGAGCAACCTCGTGTGGAGGATGGAGGAAGCGGCGCGGCCGTCGCGGCGTGGACAATGGCACGACGACGAGGAAAACGCTGCTGGGGGCGAACCTTTCTTCCAATTCACATAAAAATTTGCAGACAAATACATGACCTGAAAGTACGTAGCAGTTACTGCTACTTTCTAGAATTCACTTGTAAATTTATAATTTTGTTTGCTGATTTTGTGCAGCAGTATTTGAAACAGTAACAAAAGATACAATATTTACGACAAAATTTATCGCTGTTCCTCTCTGAGTAAAAATAATACATAATGAACCCCTCGCGAATTGTTCCCAATAACCATTGCAGGCAGATGTTAAATCCCGTCCCCTCCTTCCCTTCCCGGCCTTGCAGGGCCTTGCAGGGCCTCCTCCAGGGAACACCTGCCACCTCCTTGTTACGCTTGGACACCTGTGCGCAGCTCGGCCCGGCTCGGCCCCTCCCGTCGGCCCCATGGCGTCGCGGGCCGCCACCGCGCCGTGGCCTCGGTGCGCTCGGGCCCCTCCGTCGTCGTCCTCGCCACCATCGTCGCCGACGCCACGCTGCCCCGCGGCCCCCGGCGGGGTGCGGGTGTAGCCACGCCGTGCCACCACGCTGTGCCACCACGCCGTGCCGTCCGTCCCGTCGCTGGGGCTGGGCCCTTGGCTGGGCCTCGGGCTGGGCTGGCCCCACCACGCCCCCACCGCGCCCCACCACGCCCCACCACGCCCCACCACGCCCCCCGCAGCGCCATGATTTCCTCCGCCGGCTGATGGACAGCGGGACCGCGCAGGCCGCAGCCACAGCGCTGGCCCACGGTAAGTTCGTTAGCATAGTTCATCTTCAGTTTTAAAAAAGGAAACCCTTTCGTCCGTTGAGGACCCAATTATACCGCATATTACGGTAAAATACCGTATTTATCGTTTTTTACGTAACTTTGAATCTTACCGGTATTTTCACATCCCTACTTGCACATCCCGCACGGGTGTGACAGAGACAGGCCGATGGGAGCCGCCGGCCGCCACTTGGAATGAGCCCGACGCCTTTTGAATAAAGGGAGAGGAAGCGAGGAAGGCTTCACCTGTTGGACGATGGCGTGTGTCACCGCGGTTAGTGCGCCGTGCCCGTCCCGCGGCTGTCCCGTCCGCGCCCCGCGGCCCCGCAGCCCCGAATCCGCAGCCGTTCGAAACAGTCCATCGCGCGCCGGAAGTGGCGAAGTGGCGGCCCGTTTAAGCGCCACGCCGCGGCGCGCCGGTCTTTAGCGACAGCGCCAGACTTGGCGGCAGACACGCAGACGAGGGGGAGGGACGGTGGCCATTTTCCACAAGCATAGGTACAAAAGAGTATGGTGTCGTGAGGTAGCCCTCGCTGGTGGAACTTTAGCGCCTTTCTTCAAGCGCAGTGGTTGCCGGCCTCCTGCGTAGTTCTGTTGTGCCCCGGGGGTTTCAGATGACACACAGGCCCGCGGAGGGCCCCCGTCAGCTGGAGTGCAGCGGCAAGGAACCGAGGTCCCTTCCCCGTCCACCACCCGGGGCACTACAGCTCTTCGTTCCGCCCCTCTTCCCACTTTCCAATATGCGTGGGAGAATTTCTCCTCTAAGCTTGGGCTCCAAGCGTTCAGTCTTCAGCGTTCGGGTTTTTTGCTCCTTTTTGCCCCTTTCCGTGTGTATCCAAGCAGAGGGTATGCGAGTGGCGTGGCACGGGGCGTGCTCGCCGTGACGGCGGAGTCGTCCCATTTGACGCACTGCTTGAGGGCGCCGAGGTCTGTGGCCTGGCGGGAAGCCTAGGGGGCCCGCCTGCATCGCGTGACCGAGCCGAGCCGAGCCGAGCCCCGCCCCGCCCCGCCTCCACGCCAAGGCATTGCACAGCGAGTACTGCCGCGCCCCGCAGTCCCAGGGGAGGCCACGCGAAGGGACTTGTTGAGCTCCGTCGCCGACACCTGGCCGGCAGCAGCGAGCCCCACAGCACCCCGCATGCACTTGGGTGCCCTCCCAACCTCTCAAGGAAGGCTAAAAAAAAAAACTTTTGAATGCGGAAGCGCGCGACGATGCGGTCATTTTTCGCTCCCCCACTCACCCTCTCTTTCTCTCTCTCCCTCTCTTGGAAGGCCGTGCTCGCGGGTCGCGTCGCGTGACGGCCGGTGGCAGTGGCAGCCCTGCGTTACCTCCCTGCAGACTGATTCCGAGAGTCGTTTTCGTCGCTTTGTCTCTCTCGCTCCTACGCGGAACGCCCTATGAATGAGAGAGACGACTCTCGGGATCAGTCTGCTGGACGCGTGGTGACACGCACGCGTGCGGCGGCCTGCACTGTTAACACGGCGGCCGGCCGAGGGGCGCGCCGCGGCGTGCGGCACGGACAGGGTATCGATTGCCGTCGAGGTGTTCGGCCCCGCCGCGCCTCGCCGCGCCTCGCACCCGATTGGCCGATTGGCGAGCCGCAACCAGTGAACGCGACAGCGCGGACCCGCAGCCGGCGCCCGGGCTCATTCCGAGCAGTGGTTTTCGTTCGTCGTATCGCCCCGTCTCTCTCGCACTCGCAGGGCGCCCCACGCGGGGTGTGCAGTGTGCGAGAGGGACGGAGACACGCGATTCCAGAAAGAGACGACACTGTGAAGCCCAAGTGTGGAGGAGGAGTGGAACTTGCGGTCTTCCTGAGCGGAGTGCTCTACGTTTGCATCATGCCGAGAGACAGCCCTGGGCTATGTGAGGTGCTCCTTGCTCCTCACTCGAAGAATGGAAAGTCCACACGCCGTAGTGTGGATTCTCCACACTTGGTTTTGACAGTGTCCGTCCACTACAGGCAGGCCCAGGCCCAGGCAGGCCATCGGGCTGCCAGCCGCCAGCCAGCCGCCTGCCATCGGGCGGATAGGCAACCCGGTCGGCGGGGCCGCGCGACGGGACTGCCAGCCTACCGGGCGCTCTGCTCCGCCCCGCCCGCCCCGCCCCGCCCCGCCCCGCCCCGAGCAGACATGCCATGCCGCACTCGCGGCCGTACCTTTATCGGACGATAACGCTCCACGCTCCCCCCGGCCGTCTCCCGCAAAATCGAAAGCAAAACAAAAACAAAAGATAGCTGGCACCTTAAAGAGGAGGATTTTAAGGTACCACCCGCAGGAACCGAAAAAGAGGACTGGCTCGGAAAATTAATTGGTAAGAATCGCGACCAAGGTAATTCTCACCGTGCTGTGGTGAGAGTCAACTAAACGAGCGAAACTGAACCTTGTTGCGACTGGGGAGCGGGAGCCAGGCTATGACCTGCGCCGTCAGCTAAGTAGTGTACCCAAAGTTGGGGGAGAGAGAGAGAGAGAGAGAGAGAGAGAGAGAGAGAGAGAGAGAGAGAGAGAGAGAGAGAGAGAGAAGGGCGCAACGCGACGCGGGCCGGCGGAAGGCTGCGGAAGGCCCGGGCAAGCCCAAGCCGTGGAGCAGCTATTGATCTCTCGGGGAGGCAGGGGACTGGCAGGGACTGGCAGGGACTCTGTGCACGCACGCCGGGGCCATGCCGGGGCCATGCCGGGACCGCGACATGCTTTCCCCGCTTCTGGAAGGGGGCGTGCGTGCCCCCCCCCCCCCCCCCCGTGCGTGCCCCCCGCGTGCTTCACCCGTGCGCCCCAGTTTTGGGTACGTTTAAAGTGTGAAGGTATCATCTGCTAAAAAAAAAGGCGCAACACGAGACTTTTGTTTCCCTTCCATGTTTTGATGAGCGCGGTGACGTGTGTTTCAGATGTCCGGCTCTAAGGACAAGATGGTGCCAGGGCCTGAGTGCCGCCTGCGAGGAGGGGCCACGTCCAGCAACACGTCCAGCAACACCGACAAAGCCATGCCGAAGGTGGGGCCCTCGGAGAAGGCCAAGCCGGACCACGAGGAGATCAAGATGTCCAGCGACAAGGACAAGGAGGCCGAGGAGCCGACGGACGAGAAGCAGGACAACGGCAACGAGAAGAAGGACAAGAAGGCCAAGCGCAAGGAGAGGCACAGGTTCAGGAACGGCGGCGACGACGAGAACCCGCCCCTGAGGAAGCCCTGTTGCTTCTGCTGGTGCTGTTGCTGTAGTTGTTCATGGTGAGTGGGATTTCCTTTGGAGGTGTTGGCGAACTGTGCCATCCGCCCGGATGAGGCAGGCTCCCCGTAGACGGGTGACAGGAAGCGGGTCCAAGTTTCCACTCGACTGAAATCCGTGCGGTGCCATTTCCCGAGTGACCGGACGACCGGGGACACACTGCCGGATGCTGTCCTCGTCGCCCTGGGATTCGTTTAGTGTGATGGCGAAGCACGGACCAGATGACGATGCTTTTAGGGGGACTAGTGATTGTAGTGCGATCAGATCAGTCTTAGGAGGCATAGCCAGCTCAACCTGGTCGATGCTTTGCCTGGTCGTTTCGCGACACGTAGTGACACCATGGTGACACGACGGCAGAGGGGCGAGCACACACATTCTGTCATTTGCGAGCAGATTCAGTGATTTGTCAAGTCAAGCTCCTCCGCTTCTCGGACCCTGACTCTCGAAAAGAGCAAAAACGTAACGATGAACTGCTTTCTGCTGACAGGTTTACCAACTTCCTTTCAAATTGTGTGAGCTGCCTCTGCTTCAGGTAAGAGACCGTGTCGAAGCGTGACCATCTTTTAGAGAATCCGCCGAACTCGTGTTGGGGGAGGCGAGGGTCGCGGGCCTTTCTTTTAAGACGATCAAATCCACACCATCCAAACTTGTAGAGGACTTTAGAGCTGTAGAGTAGGGCCTGCCTTCGATAAACTGTCTCAACTTGTTGCAGGCGATTCTTGAGACTGCTTTCCGAAAGGTATGTACCGCCGTCCACGTCCTATACCTTACCCTGTCAGAGTTTCTCTCGCCAGCCCCGTCTCGGGCAGGCCACCCGGTGGCCGTGCGCGCTCGGCGGGCATGCCCAACCTGCCGTTACCATTACCATTACGGGCTAGACCACACACAACTGATCTATGCCGTTTCGGGCCCGACACTTACCCGCCGGCAATCGGGCGCTCCGCCCTGCCCCGTACGCACACGCACAAGTGCCTCGTCCGGGAGTCCCTCTGCCCCTGTCCCTCGTCGGCCACCCGGAAGGCTGGCAGGCCGGAAGCCACAGGTAGGCAGGGCCTTGGCAGGGCCCCGGCAGGGCCCCGGAACCCGATTTGCCGATGACCGGCAAAGGGTGCAGGCCGTGCAGGCCGTGCAGGCGGGATGATGAGCATGCACACCCTCCTCGCCGACGGGCGACGGGCCGCGACGGGCCGGCCGATGGACTCCTTCCACTCGCCACACCTGTTGACGGCCTGCACGGCCACCAATTCTCCATTCGCCAATAATGCAATTATTGCCCCTCGATCGGCAACAAGGCAACAACAGACTTCCTCATCGGCGTGTTGCCGCCCCGCCCAGGCCCCGCCCGCTCGGCGGCCGGGCTGCCCGAGGGGCAAACGACTTCGGCCCACTGCAAGGCCCAGTGCCCCCGCGTGGCCGGGAGCCGGCCGCTTCCAGGACGACGGCCGCGTGCGTTGGCGGAGGACCGGCGGGGACCGGCGGGACGTAGATCGATCACGGGGCACTGTTTCCGTACATCTCACGCAGCAGCGGGCGGGGCGGGGCGGGGCCGGGTGCGGGACAGCGGAGCGGGACAGGGTGCGGGACTGGGTGCGGGACAGCGGAGCGGGAGGTGCTGTAGCTGCACTTTGCAACCCCCTCGAATGACCTGGCCCGGGCCCGCGACGGAGCCTGGGGATGGGAGCGGCAGGACAGGCAGGCTGGGCTGGCTGGGCTGGCTGGGCTGGGCGTCGTTGGCTGGGTAGGGGTAGTGCCGGCGCGGCCCCTCACAGCCACGCCGCCAGCACGCCAGCAGTACCGCCGTGCGCCGCGACCAGGACGCCACCCGCCGCCGTGACAGCCGCCGGCCCGGCCGAGCGGCACGCCGCCGACATGGCATGCCCGCTCATCTACTCTAACGGGCGCAACGTCGACCTCGACAAGCTGAGCGACGAGGAGATTCTGGCCCGCCAGGGCAGGGTGATCAACCCCGTGCAGCCCGCGCCCTTCCTGCCGCGTCTCGTGGCCGCCTTGCGGCGCGCGCTCAGCGCCACGGTCTCCCGGGGGCTGCACGTGCACGGCCTTCGCGACCTGCACGACCCGCGCGACCTGCGCGACAACCGTCCCCGCGCCGCCCCCGACGCACGCCGCGCCCGCGGGTAGTCCGTGCCACCGGCCTGGCGGCCTGTGAGGGAGGGGGCGCGTCACCCCGACCCTGGGGCCCGCCGCCAGCAGCAGCACGGCGATGATGTGCGCAGCGCGGCAGCGTGGCGACGAGGACGAGCAGGACCAGCAGACCGATGCAGAGCCTGCAGAGGTTGCACGGAGGTGATTCGAGTTCTCGCCCCGAGGACGACGACGAGGCCCAGCTGCTCGTGCTCCGCGTGCAGCACCGCGTGCTCCCCATGCCCCAGCCTCCAGCGCGCTGCTCCAGCGCTACCCCCTCGCAGCCCCTGGCCGCCCCCTCGCCTCCTACCCCCACCACCACCCACCCCCACTCCGGAGCAGCTTCGATCCGCCATCCGACGTGCCAAACGACAAGTGGCCGTGTCAATTCCGCCACAATTTCATTTCCCCTTCCCCGTGTCTGGCAATGCCGGGCGGGCAATGCCGCCGAAGCAATGTTCCTGCTGCCCCCGCGCCCCCCGCCACGTTGGTGGCGGAATTAAGGCTAGGACGCCGGCGTGCCTAAACGCTTTGTCTGGACGCCATGCTTGAAAGCCGTGCCTCAACGACTTGTGTGAATGTCACGCCAGAACGCCATGCCTTAACGCCATGCCTTAACGCCATGCCTCATGCCTCAACTCCCTACCTCACCGCCATCATGCCTACCTGAACGCCATGCCTGAACGCCATGCCTTAACGCCATGCCTTAACGCCATGCCTTAACGCCATGCCAGAACGCCACGGCCTTCGTCCGCCGCGGCAAGCAACAGGAGAGCGCGCAATTTCTCATTCGCCTTTCCGGTCGTCGTCGTCGGGGACCTCGGCTCCGCGGCGCTCACCCACCACTCGGCGGGCAGCACAGCGTGCGAACGGTGTCGCCGCGGGGTGGAATGAAGACCAGCGGTGCTGCGCGCTGCGCCCGCTCGGTCCGCCCGCGGCCCCGCGGTGAGACCCGAAACCCGAAGGCAAGGAGTTCGTCCAGGCCACAGGCCGTGGGGCCCAGCCTGGGGCTGTCCGGCGTGGGGCAGGGGCTGTGGAACATGGAGCGTGAGCAGCGGGATTTTGGTCTATCGCTGTATCCCGGAGCGTAGCACTTCGGGTTTTAGCTGTGGGGCGTGAAGCGTAGGGCGTCGGGTATGGACTGTGGAGCGTAGGGCGTCGGGTATGGGCTGTGCTACGCGGGGCGTGGATCGTGAGCCGTGGGTCCTCGTGGGCCCAGGCCGCCGCGATGGCTGATCCAGTCAGGCTGGCGGCCTGGGCCTGGCGGCCTGGGCCTCGCGGCCTGGCGGTCCCGGTGCGGGGGTGGCGGCGACTAGAGCGGCGGTCTCGGCAGTGGCGCCCTCCATCGGCGGCTTCCCGAACTCGGTGCGCGGGGGTCGATCCCCCAACAGCAGTGCTTTGCCCCCTCGGTGCCTTGCAGTCGTGCCTTGGTTCCCTCCCAGTTGAGGTCGTTCAGGGCGTGCAGGGCGTTCAGGGCGTGCAGGGCGTTCAGGGCGTTCAGGGCGTTCAGGGCGCGTTCAGGGCGTTCAGGGCGTTCAGGGCGTTCAGGGCGTTCAATGCGTCAGGGCGTTCAGGGCGTTCAGGGCGTTCAGGGCGTTCGGGATGAACGGGACGCCACCAGACTGGCAGACCGGATGGACCGCGCCCGGCAGCGCGGCGAGGTTCTGTATTAGCGGGGAGAGTATTGGATCGAGAGGGGAGCGGGGGCGTGGAGGCGGTGATTGAAATGTTCCGAGTGCTGCAGCAGGCTGATTCCGATGTCGCTCTGTCTCTCTCGCGTTCGCGGGGAGGGCCGTACAGGTGGGAGAGGGACAGAGAGTCGAAAGCGTTGCAAACCTGCAGACCTGCGCCTCGAATACGACTTCGCATCGGCTTTTCGGCTGGGCCGCGCCGCCGACGTGGCCGACGTGGCCGTCGGCAGCGGTAATATTCCTCTCGCTCCGTTTGTATCCCGCGGACGCCAACAAGTGGCCGTCTCTACCACCAGCAGACTGAATCCGAGAGTCGTTTTCGACGCTCTGTCTCTCTCACGGCGGTCATTCCCTGCAATCCGGCGTTAATCTTAGGGCTTCGCTAAAGAAAAATTTGATTCAAGCTGGGTTATATTTTGGGTAGTCCATATCTGGCTGTCACGGAATTCTAAGGTCGTTTCGCCGTCGCCTGCTGCCCTGCCGCCCCGTCAAACGAAAGCGGGTGGACGGCCCTACGCCTACCAGTGTATCGCGTACCGCACCAGTGTACCAGTGGCGGGGCGGGGACGGGGCGGGGACGGGGCGGGCGGCCTCGCTTTCGTTCTTTCTCCCCGCTGCTGTTTTCCTGCCGGCCAGCAGAGAGTCCGTGTCCGTGGCTCTGTCTCTCTCGCGCCAGGAGGGGGCGCCTGTGAGTGCGAGGGAGGGCGTGGCGAGGCGCACTGCAGCGCGGCAGCGCGTTCGACGGCCGTCATTATTTTTAACGACAATCGTGAAAGAGCTCCGTGTGTGTTGAGGCAAAGGCAAAGGCTGCCTGCCGCTGCCGGCTGCACACAAAGGACTCCGCGACTCGCCGCGTTGCCGCGTTCCGCGCACCCGCTCGGAAGGAGCGAGAGAGAACACGGCGGCGGCGCGGCGGCGACCATGTAAACAACAAGGAAAAGCAGAGGCGTCGCGGCGGCCGTGGCCGCGGACCTTGCAGCGCGCAACGCGTCCGTCGCACCGCAGATTGAATCCGAGGGTCGTTTTCGTCGCTCTGTCTCTCTCGCACTCGTGGCGCGAGAGGGACAGAGCGACGTAAACGACTCTCGGAATGAGTCTGCTGACACGGGCACGAGGGTCACGACCGTGGCGGCGCCCTCGCCTCGCGATGCGGACGTCCCGACGACCGCGCGTCCGCGTCCCCGCCCTGCAGGACGTGACGTCACCCGCTGACGCACAGCTGCAGGCTCGGCTCCGGGGCCGCAGGGCCGCAGCAGGGTGGGGGCTGCGGACTGATTGCGGACAGTGCTTCGTCGGTCTGTCTCTCTCGGACCTACGACGGACGCTCCATGAGTGCGATGGAGACGAGCCGACGAGGCTAGGAGGGCCGGAGAACTCAAGGGAGGGGCTGCAGCGTGCAGCGCCGACTTCCGGCAGCGTCGTCGCCAAACTCGAAGCCACCACATCGCCATGCTGGGGGAAGGGAAGGCCCGCGGCGCCCGCGCCCGAAAGTGGGCTACACTGTTACACAAGCGAGTTACAGTGTAGCACGCACCCGGCTTATATGACCGCGTTTATACAGCCGCGTGTTTACATAAGCAGATGTGGCCGACCGGCCGACCCCACCTGGACGGGCAGGGCAGGCCCAGGCCCAGGGCAGCGCGGCAGCGCGGCAGCAGGTGGGCGATGTACCAGGCAGCCTCCATAATTCACCCGCTGACCCCACCCCTGCCCGCACTGGGCCGCCCCGCCACGCCCCGCCCCGCCCCTTCACGCGGAGACCCATGTGAGGACGCGGAGGGAGCGGGGCCGGCGCGGAGGACGAGATGTAGATGACTAATTGGTGAAAGGCGGTTGCGTCAGGCGGGGTTGCGTCAAAGGAGAGAGAGGGGGGAGAATCGGAACCCTTCCCCCGCCCCTTGGAGCAGGGCGGGCAGGGCGGGCAGGGGCACCACTGGCCTGCGCCCGGGGACGTCTCTGTGCCAGTGCGGCACTGCCAGTGCCCCGCCTCGGCCTCGCCGCCCCGTCGGCCTCACGCCGCCAGTGACGCGGCTCACGGACTGCGGCCGGCACCGCGACGTTGACCCGCGCGAACCCACGAACCTGTCAAACCGCGAACCCGCGAACCCGTGAAACCACGAACCCCGAAGAAGAGATAGCGAGGAATCAAGGCAACAGCGTGCAGTGGGGTTCCCACGGATCCACAGCCCCCTCTGTCAACGCGTTCAAAACATGTGCAGCAATGTTTCTCGTCGGTGGTTTTGGTGTTTCGTTTTGCTGGGTGCGACGCACGGTATCTATCTATCTGTTGGGTTGGAACCGCGCGGCTGCACGGCCACTGCCACTACTCTGCGTGATCACAAACACACACATGCGCGCGCGCGCCAACACGTACAGACATACACACACGTGCCCACACACATACACACACGTACTTGCACGCACACACGCGCGCGCGCACACACACACACTCGCTCCGCTATGCCGGCCGCTATTTATAGGTGTGTTCTGGAAATATATCCCGCACCGGGCAGGGAGAGTGAGTGAGTGAGAGAGAGACCAAGGGCTTTACTGCACAGGAATCCCCCGTCTGCTCGCGCCGCTCTCGCTGCTCTCGCTCAAAAGCCCCGCTGCAGACTGATTCCTAGTGGAAGGTCCCTCTCGCGCACTCGCTGGGCGCCTAGTCCGCGTGGGTGCGAGAGGGACGGGCCGACGGCCGGCGGCGCCGCTCCGCTCGGAATCGGCCCGAATCGGCCCCATAGCCCGCCCGGCGGCCCGCCAGTGAATCCCGCATCCCGCCAATCGGTACACTACGGACCGCACACCGCGCCACTGTAGGCTGTAGACTACGTCCTGCAATAAAGCCAAGGAGCCTGCACTGCATTTTGGAGGACGCGAGCCGCTTTCGCAGGGCGCTTTCGGGAAGGAATCGCGGGGCATTGTGGTGCAGAGGGGGAGGGGAGGGGTTGCTGGCAGGAGGTGGCGGAGAAAAGCGTTCCAATGGTAATCGTGCGAAACGTTCATGCCCTGCCACGCCGCGTTCGCCGCGTTCTCCGCGCCCCAGCGGGCCGCGCCGGCCGCGCCCCGCACCGTGTTTACCCGCGGAAGGCCCCCCCGGCTCGGCTCGGCCCGGCTCGGCCGACGTGGCTCGGCTTGGTGCGGCGGAGCTCGGCTCGTCTCGCGGCAGAAGGCTTTCAAGTAGTGTAAGTTGAGCGTTGGTGCCGTGGCTAAGGCGAAGGCGAAGGCTCCCGAAGACTGGCGTCCCGTCTCGGTAACGCTGTAACGCGGCAACGCACTCACTCACCGACGCGGGCAAGGTCACGCAGTGTCACGCAGTGCGGCCCTGTATGAGGCACTGTAACCGTGGTGTAACCGGGTCACATCGAACAACGCCCCGCCCTCGTGCTCGCGCAGCCCGCGCAGCCCGTGCAGCTCGCGCTCGTGCGTGATGCCTGCGGTCCTCACTTGACTTGCATGTTAGCAGGGCGGTCTTGATGGCAAGTGGGGTGGCCGGCCGGCTGGTGGCGTAGGCATAGGGCGGCCGGCCCAAAGGGACGCCTCGCCCCGCCTCGCCGCGCTCCGCCCCGGCGCCCCCACCTCCCCCCTCACCCGCCCCCCGACTCGGCGCCTCGCCTCGGCCTGGCCCCCTTGGCGCTCGGCTCGGGGCGCGGGGCGGGCGCGGGGTGGGCCCGGGGTGGCGCGGGGGTGGCGCGGGGGCAGTGGTCCCACCAGTGCCCAGTGACGGGCCAGGGCCCTCCCCGAGCAGTCGCCGTAAGATTCCGCGCCGCCGCGCCGCGCAGTCCCGCCGCGACACGCAGAAACACAACGGTGCACGCGTTCGCCGCCAAGACCGCCATGACGGACGATGGCTAGGCCATGCTCTCGACATGTAGGAGGCCGTCGGGGCAGAGGCCAGCGTGGATAGCTGCGGCGGGGCCGCGGGGCCCTTGGCGGGGCCGGCCGTCCGCGCGCCCCCAGGCCCTGGCCCCGCGCCCCCGCGCCCCGGATCAGGGTCCGCCCTGCGGCGCCTCTGTTCGCGCAGCAGCAGCGCGGGCAGCGCGGCGTCGTCATCACCGTCGCCACCGACGCCCGCTCAGCGCGCCGGCACGCCGTCCACGCCGTCCTCCACGCCGCACGATGCCGGCCACGGCCGCGTCTCCAGGATGAGCTGGAGGGCGCTCGTGTCGCGCCTGAGACGGTGAGCGCGCCCCCTGGACGCCGTCCACGCCGTCCACGCCGTCCAGCCCGTGCATGCGTGCGCTGGCGTGCGCTGTCGTGCGCCACTCGGCGGGGATCCATTGCCGTGGCGGAATCGATGGCGCGGACGACAAGCACTCTGCCGCACGCTGCCGGCGGGTCGATAGTGCAATCGAAGTGGCGTCCAAACCGCGCCACTGCGGACGACGCCGCCGCCACGCCGCCACGCCGCACGGCACCGAGCGGCGCCCTCCCCCACCCGGGCCACCCGGGCCACCCGGACACGACACGACACGCCTCCACTGCGGAAAAGTGCGCCATTATCCCGGGCCGTGCTGCATTCGTCATAAGGCGCCGAGCGCGCCGAGGGTCTCGACTGCTGGTGGCCGGCAATGCCGCCAGGCCGCGCCGCCACGCCACTGCTAGCTTGGCATTGATCGCGCGGCGAGTGCGTGTCGTCGTTGTCGTCGGCAAGGAGGCCGTGACCCTGGCAGAATGACAGCCCGCTCATTCCGACGTCAAACCGGCGACAATCCGTCCCCACACGCTACGCCGCGTCCGCACCGCGTCCGCACCGTGTCCGTGCCGTTGCCGTGTCCGCGCCGCGTCCGCGCACCGTGCCCTAGGCCCTCGACGGCAGGCCCCTGGCTGCCCCTGGCACGCACGCGCCAGTCCCTGCGCTTTGGCAGCCTGCGGACTAAATCCGGCCACGCCGCCCCGCCCCGCCGCGCCACGCCCCGCTTGTTGTGCAGACCTCTTGTATACTGCGGGCCGGGGAGTGGCGCGGTGCCGGGGAGGCGAAGCAGCGGAACCCAACAGACGGACAGATTTATTCCTACACGTTTGCGGCGCGGGCGGCGGACGCGCGAAATCTCCAGTGGCTTGGGAATCCGTAAGCCGCAGCGCTCGGCAGCGCTGCCCCAGGGCCTGGGGCTGCCCGGGGCCCAGGCTCTCGCAAGCGCAAATCCCGGCACCACAGCCCCACTCCCAACGCCCAGCAGACTGATTCCGAGAGCCGTTTTCCTCGCTCTGTCTCTCTCGCACCACACGGGGCACCCCATGAGGGTGAGTGAGACAGCGCGAGGAAGACGACTCTCGGAATCAGTCTGCAGACCTGCGCTCCGGCGGCCGGGCGGCGTCCCAGCGCTGCCGCCTGCGACCTCGAGATAGGCAACCCGGACTCCACTGCGCGCTGCATGCTGCCTGCCGCCAGATTGCAGGCGGTCTGCGCCATTCCCGGCCGCTCCCTGCCGCTCCATGGCGTTGTTGGCCACCCTGGGGACGGCCCGTGCGATGTCGCAGTCTCCACGCGTTGTTACGAAACTCCCCCCCCCCTTCCCCCTTTTCCCGCGGCCAGCTGAGTGCCAGCGGGGAGCCAGGGCGGCGACGACGTCCTCGCGGCTTCGCGGCCCGGCCGGCCGTCTCGAGATCAGTGTCAACACACGCGGACACCAAGCCACGTGTAACGGCTTGACGGGCCGCCGGTGCCGCGCGGCCGACGCGGTGTGGCGAGTCCGAGACGCCGCGTCGCCGCGCGACGGATAGCGTCGTGGCGTGCGGGACGCGCCTCGGGACGCGCCGAGAGAGGCTTGCCCTGTGCGTCTCGCTTTTTGGAAAAAGGCAGGTTAAGGGGCCAAAAAAGGGCCACCCTGGGGGCCCGGTCGTGGGGCGCCTGTGGCGCCCGGGGTGCCATCCCTTTAAGCGCGGCCTGCATGACCGCACGGCCGAGCGCATCAGGTTTTTGGCGCCCAAAGTGCTGCCGGCTGCCGCTTTAAAAGGAACGCACACCGCTGTCTGCCAGTCTGCTCCCGTTACAGTGCCGAGTCGGGCTCTGTCCCTTTTTCGGGACCCCTACGGGCCTACGGGAGGCCCATCATCTGCCCTAGTTGGGACAGAGCCCCGAAGTCGACCCAAAGGCAGGCTTCGAAATCGGCGCTTCGGGCCCCTTTCGCACCCGCTGACCATGTCGTCCTCCCTCAACGGCTTGGCTTGGCCTTCTTTGGCCTTTTTTGGCGATTATCTGGCCTTGTTGCTGCGGCAGGCTCGGCGACCGGCCTGGTTTCGCGCATCTTTGGCCACGCCCAGCCTAAGGCCCGTTCGCCCCGCCGGGCAGCCGAAGGCGCGTAAGCAAACAGCCCTTGAGACACAACCCGCCCATCGCCATAACGCTAATGTGGCCTCTGTCTTTTGCCTCGCGGGTCGCGGAAATATTTGGCTGCAAATTTGGGGTCGCAAGCCGAAAAAGGTTGAGAACCGCTGGGATAAGGTCAGGTTAGGGGCCGGACCACCCTGGTGAGGCTCTCGTGGGGCTGCGCTGCTGCGCTGGCTGACACGTCTTAAGCGCGGCCTGCATGACCAGTACGGCGAGCAGCATCAGGTCTGGCGCCGCAAAGTGCTGCCGGCTGCCGCTAAATGGAACGCACCCCGCTGTCTGCAGTCTGCTCCCGTACAGTGCCGCGTCGCTCTGTCCCTCTCGCACCCCTACGGGACCTACGGGACGGCCGATCAGTGCGAGAGGGACAGAGCGACGCAGAGCGACGAAAGCAGGCTTCGCTTCGGCGCTTCGGCGCTTCGGCCCGCTGACCATGTCTGACCGCCGCGCTGCTGCCTTGTTGGCCTTGTTGGCCTTGCTGGCCTTGTTGCTGCAGGCAGGCTCGGCGGCTCGGCCCTGGCGCGCCGCCAGGCCCAGCCAGGCCAGTTCGCCCCGCCGGGCCGCCGGCCGCCGGGCGCGTAAGCAAACAAGACCCTCCCTGCGACACAACCCGCCCACCGCCATAACGCTAATGTGGCTCTGTCTCTCTTGCACTCGCGGGGCGTCCACAGGGGGTGAGAGCGAGACAGGGCGCCGGGGCACTGATCGGAATCAGACTAGTCATGCTGGGGAACAAGGACGAGGGGGTCTACACTGCGAGGTGCAGACGCTGTGTTGCGGAGGTGACACTAGGGTGCGCCGTTGCTGTCACTGTTTCTAACGATGTCTCTCTCTTTCTTTGCTGCAGCTTGACGTCCAAGAGCGGTGATGACGACTGTAGGAACGGGGATCCTGACCCGATGGATATGTTGACCTGCGACGGGGAACCTCCGTAAGTAGCGACGAAATTTATTTTTTAATTTAAGAAGTAGAACATTGTAAAATGTTTGTTGTTTCTTTGCAGACCTCCTCTAGAGGAGATCCGAGCGTGGGGAAAATCTTTCGACAAACTGATGAAAAGTGCAGGTGAGAGGACGGGTTTTGTAGTGGTGTGGAGTTCCGTCTTGAGGCGTCTGTGAGGCTAACGCGCCCTGGTCTGTTGCAGCTGGCCGAAGAGTGTTTCGTGACTTCCTGCGATGCGAATACTCGGAGGAAAACATCCTCTTCTGGCTGGCCTGCGAAGAGCTCAAGAAGGAATCCAATCCCGACTTGATCGAAGAAAAGGCTCGTTTCATTTATGAGGACTATATTTCTATTCTATCGCCTAAAGAGGTAAGTCGATAGCCAGAGTTCACCATTTTGGTCGGTGCTTCGAATGAAGACGAAATATAAATCACCCCAAATTTAATAGCAAAATCCGGTTTAAAAACCTCAGATGGGAGGCTGGGACTCGCGTCTAACATACTCATCTTGTTTTGTTTGGAAAATAGGTGAGCCTGGACTCGCGGGTCCGCGAGCTGGTCAACAGGAACATGGTGGACCCGACGCCGCGCACGTTCGACGAGGCCCAGCTGCAGATCTACACGCTGATGCACCGGGACTCGTACCCGCGCTTCGTCAACTCGCAGCTGTTCCGGCAGATCGCGCAGCTCGACAACAGCGGCGGCTCGCAGACCGGCTCCACGGCGGGCACACCGTCGGGGGCGTCCGGGACCGCGGCGCCTGGCGGGGCGGGCCCGCAAGGGGGCGGTTCGCTGCGACGCCAGTCCAACGCGTAGAGGCCTCACACACCTCGCCGCACCGCGCCACCGCCGAGCACGCCGAGCACGCCGAGCCTGCCCTGCCTCTCGACGCCCGCCTGCCCCGGCCGCCCCTCGGGCCGCCCTCAGCCTTGCCGCCCCGCCGGCCCCGCCCCCACGGCCTAGCCCTGCCTCGCCCTGCCTCGCCCGCCGAGGGGGCCCCGCCAAGGGCGCCAAGCCCTCGGCCAAGCCCCTGCAGGGCGCTTGGGGGCGGCACAGAGGCGGGGCCCCTCGGCCGAAGCACGCTGGGCACGCTCAACAACCACCCCACCGCGCCGCCCCCACGCTGCCCCCGCGCCGCCCCCAGGCCTGCCCCCTGTAGGGCATGCCCGCCCCCAGCCCTGGTCGCACGCCCGGCGGCCCGACGCGCATGAAACAAAGAAACGCCATTAGTCAATGTTTCAATCGGTGGTTGTGCAAATTTTCCCGTCTTGTCATGCGAGGCCTAAATGCCGATTTCCTATATGAGTGCGTGTGTGAGTGTTTGTTCGTGTGTTTGTGTGCGTGAGTGTGTGAGTGGGCGCGTTGCCTCGGCCTCCGCCCGGCGAGCAGGCTCGGGGGGTGGCTGCCAGTGGCTGCCAGTGGCTGCACTGGCCAGGGCGACACCGCTGGGGGCGGCTCGGCCAGGCCCGGCCAGGGCCCGGCTCGGGCGACAGCACGACAGCAGGCCGACGGCTGGGCGACAGCGGCGGCGCCGAGACAGGATGCCTTCAGTGCTGCCAGAGTGCGTGTGCGACTTGCTCACCGAGACAACCCTAAAGGACCTGCCAGAGGTCAACAGCGGGGACAATTGTTCCCTTAGTAATAATTTTTAAAAAATATTAAAGTGGACCAAATATTCTTTTAATTGAGACTTGCATCGCAGAGGAGGTGTGGCTGTCTCATGATTCTTATGGTTATTATTTAAAGGAAAACAGAAAAAATTGAGTATGAGAAAGGGGTGGGAGCGGGCGTGAAAGTGCGTGAGAGAGACGGAATGATCATAGAGGACGAGAAGGAGTAGGAGGAGTAGGTGTAAGTTGTGAACGGCCCTGGCGCGAGCTAGCGGTCCGCTGCGTCGCACAAACCTGTTTTGTAGAGACTATGTTGTTGGAGTCGTTGGAGACGGGCCCGTCGATGTGTCAAGGGGAAGATGGGGCGCGCTGCGTCGCGTCGCCACGCACTGTTTCCAAGGATTCGGGCGGCGGGGGGCGGGGGCGACTCAAACCCACACCCCGCCCCCAGTAGGGCCCCCCAACGGGGCTCCCCACGCCCTCGCCTCGCTCTTGCTCTCTGATCGTCTGGTGTTTTCGTTGGTGCATCTTTTGTGATATTCCCACAGTCGTTGTCTTGCAGTACTAGTCCCTTGATTTCTGGATCGGGCTGCCGTTTTGACTATAAGCTGATGTAGAAGGAAGAAGGACGTAAGGGCGCTTTTAAGGGGCGCCACTGCCCGGTGGGGGACCGTGTTCACGAACGTGTTCATGCCTCCTCCAGGCGCTTCCTTAGACCCGCCCTTGTACGGCGTTGTGTTAGTCTGTAGACTGCAGACTCCTCTCGGGGAGCATATCAAGCATTCCCCATATACTGTTTCATTTTATTCAAACCCCGCGAAGAGGTTGCTTCCGACACACTGATGATTGCATTGTGAAAGAAAAGAGTACTCCTTGTCTTTTTATACGTTATTAATGTTGTTATAGGTGGAGCGCATTTGCTAAGGAATGTGCAGGGAAACTGGGTGAATGTATTCATCCCCCATTTCCCAGAGTGTCAGAATGTTCGACATGGGATCCCCTCTAGGCAAAATACTCGAATGGAAGTAATTTCTTCCTAGAAGGGAATTCCTCATTCACAATTTTTTTTTTCGTTGGAAAGTGTGTGTACCGCTCCTCTCGTCGACTGAGGTAGAATGTGTTCCAGCCATGTTAGCCGGCAGACTCGGTCGAGCATCCGTTTTAAGGTGCAAAGTCTCAGTCTCAAGGTCGGATAGCCGACGACCATTCGTTTCCTGTTAATTACATCTTACAAATGAACACCCAACATGATTTTTTTTCCTCCGAACGTCGATGAAACCCTGTGCTACTCGTTGCGTTTGCCAAAGACCTTGACATTAGAACCACTGAATGTACAAGCACCTTTATTAGGAGAAAACGAACACTTTGACTGGGTTGGGTACTACACTTAGACATAAATAATTCAATGTGTACTTAATCGTATACGGCCTACTTGTTACTGTCCAAACTGCCACAGACACCCTCTTAGTCTTAAATTAGAGACGCTCAAAAAAAAACAAACTGAAAAGTAAACCTGCAATAAAATTGCCAGAGAGATCTGGTCATCAAAATTTGTTCCACATGCAGGGTGGTGACCAAGCTTAAACGCGTGTTCGAACATGGCTGGAAAATACACAAACATAATGTGATACGTTGCTCGAGCAACGATGGAACAAAAAAAAAGGCCGCCAAACGCAGTTTTACACAATTTTCGCCTTTTCCCCAGCAACATAAACAGCAAATCATTAATTTAACTGTGCGACCGTTGCTTCCTTGGCAGAGCTGAGGGACCCTGCGCGGTCTCACCTGCAGCTCTTAGAGGGTGTCACCTTTGCACAAATTGTAATTTACTTTAAGGTTCATTTCAGTTGTAAAGTACCTGTATGCAGATTGATGGCAAATTAATGAATAAAATGAGTAACAGAGCATTGTCCCTATAAAGATCTTTGAGCTCCGCCTGTCCGAAGGCAGGGAGGTCATTGCCTCCCCCAACAGCCCTCTCTGCCCCTGGCGTCGCACAGGTAGGCAACCCGAATGACTGCCCATGGTTTCCACCCCCCACGTCGAGTGCGTTTAATGCCTCACCGATGGACGAACGGAAAATCATGGTTGTGATATTGAAGGGTCTCCTTTCTGCTCGACTGTTGAGATAAGGGCGTGCATTGGCATGCATTGTATGCATGGGGGGTCGACAACACCATGCCACTGTAATATCGAGGCCAGTCGGTCGATGCAAAACAAGTTTCTTTATCTCATCTCCTTGTAAAATTTGCAATGTGGATTTGCAGTGCAGGGCCGCGCCACGAGCTGACATCATGCTGACATAGCGGCGGCGAGCTGACGAGCGATGCGCGGACACCAACCATACACTATAACCTTGATTTTGGAAGTGAAAGGAAACAATTCTATTTTTATTTCGTAACCAATATTTAAACTACAACCAAAGGGATCACTTATTGTCTTTCTTCGAAATATTTGATTGCGACAACCCACAAACCTTTAACCTCGACCATAGCATGTGTCTGTGTGCGAACCGCTTTCATTTAGAAACCACAATGTTTAAGCATGTTGTATGAAATTTGTACTGAATGTATTGTATCTGCCCTCCGTGTCGTTGAATTCCCATTCATCCCTCCCCCTTCCTTCCCCACTGGCACCTGGTCCATTTGCTAGCTTATGAAAACTTTGTGGCGAAGGCCAACTACTACCCTTCGTTTAGGTCTAGGTCTTGATACCAATGTTCGAAATGAAATAAAAAACACAATCATTTAGGAATTACAAAATTTATGCTATAGATGATATAAATGTAAATCAAACCGAATATTAGTGCTGGTTATTCATACCTAGTCATTATACAGAACTGTTATTAAATGTATGAGAAATCACAAACTCTTTATATTTATTCACACGCTCACTGCCATGCCATTTCACAGGCAGACTGCGACGCTGGGCTACGCCACTACGCCACACTGTCCTCCGCCGCGAGGCCAGGCAACCCATCTAGCGCGGCCGTTTAATTCGTCTTGGGTTCTCCCAGGGTGGGTCTTGCCTGGCCTTGCCTGGCCTTGCCGCAAGGCCGACATGAGCCCCGTGTCGATTCAGCTCCGACCGCTCTCGGCCCGGCCTGGGGCCCAACCGAGCTCCAACCCCAATTCGGTTTGAACCCAGAACTCAGTTTGAACTCTAGTCGGGGTTCGGTTGGGCCTCAGGTCGGTCCTCAGATCATCGGGACTCGAACGGTACGGAACCGCCATTTCGTTGCACTACAAGGCTGTTTTGCGTCGCACTATGCCATGCTGCACGACGTTCAGGAGGGCGACGCGGGCTCGTCGGCGTCGTCGGCCGCCTGGAGGCCCAGCAGCTCCTCCACGGCCTCCTGCATCATGTCGCGGTACTTCTCGTTCTCCTCGTACCACTTGGCGACGAGCGGGCCCCGGGTGGCGGTCTCCACCATGAGGCTGGCCCGCTTGCCGCTGTCCACGAACAGTCCCGCCAGGTCGGCGGGGTCGCCGGCCAGCACGGGCCGGTACGAGCAGCTGAAGGCCCTGCCCACGAACGACAGCCGCTCCACGGACTTGCTCAGGTCGGCCATCGTGAAGTCCTGCCGGGCGCGGCGCGGCACAGCGGGGGCAAGATGGTCATTATTTAGGTCGCTCTCAACGAAACGGTCACGCAGAGTCCGCGCCGCGATCCGTCGATGCCGTGCAATCACCGTCAGAGGGAACGACCCAGCCAGGCCCAGCCCGCACAGTGGGCCTGAAGACCGGTGGAGGCGGTCAAAATTCTAGACGCGGTTTGAGCTCCAGAGTCGCTAAATGGGACTTGAATTGGACGTGCGAACCCACCAATGGATTGCTCTCCGGACGAGGAATCCATTGGTGGGGTCACACGCTCGGTTCAAGTCCCGCTTAGCGACTCTGGAGCTCAAAACGCGTCTAGATTTTTGGCTGCCGGCCTTCTGGCCCACTGTGGGCCGCCGGGACGAGCCAGCGCTCTCGCGTGCGGAGCAGTGCGGAGTAGCAACGGCTCCATTCCTAATTGCAGTCACGGCATATGACAGCACGCTGATCCCGAAGAGTACCTCGCCGCTCTGTCTCTCTCGCACCCCATGAGTGCGAGAGAGACAGCGAAGTGCCGGATCGGAATGAGCCGGCGGGTCATGCTAGGACTATGCCCACCTTGGAGATGTCGAGGCCGCGTTCGCGCGTGAAGCGCAGCAGGTCCTCGTGGTAGCCTCGCAGCAGGCTGTCCTGGTGCTGGCGCCGGAAGCAGCGCCGCGTGCCCACGTGCAGGAACATGAGCAGGTCCAGGGCGGGCATGCCGAGGCGCACCATCTGGAAGTCCACCAGGGCGACGTGCTCCACGCGGCCCTGGCCATGCATGTCGACATGAGCCCCAGCTCGATTGAGCCCTTGAGCCCCGACCTGAGCCCACGCCCCAAATGAGCCCCCGCGTCAAAAAAAATTTTTTTTTTGAAAATCTTCAAAGAATGGTGCAAAAGATGCAAGGTTTTTCACGCAGGGTTCGAAATAGACTCAGGTCGGGATCAATCGGGATGGGGCTCATGTTGACCCTGCCGCGGAGCGCGGACAGCCGGCTTTGGACCCGCCTCGCCGAAAGAAACTAAGAGGAGGGAGGGGGAATGGCTGTTTACGGTCACCTCCTTGTCCTTCTTGAACAAAAAGTTGTTGGGCCAGGAGTCCCCGTGGCATAGCACCAGCAGCTCATCGGGGTAGGCGGCGAGCAGCTTCTCCAGGTCGAGCTCCAGGAACAGGTCCCGCGTCTCATCCTGCAGCCGCCACAGCTCCGTCTTGGTCTGCGGCACCTTGAGTCTGCGGGTTCAACGACCGGTGAGAAAGGATTTTTATCGTGCTGCTCCATTTTATTCGGGTCGTTTTGCGCGGGTCGGGATCGAGTCGGCAAACCCACCGGTGGAACATGCGCGGCAGGAGGTAGTCGCAGACGATGTCCGCGGCCACGTCGAACATCCTGCGTCCCGTGTTGCCGGGCCGGCGGTTGACGTACACGTCGTCTCTGAGGTCCGGGACGGCCTTGGCCAGGCGGACGCCGTCGCGGCGCTCCAGCACGAGGGACGCGGCGTGCAGGCGCGCCTGCGCCCGCAGGCACTGCGCATCGCACAACAGTCAGCAGCCATCGCCATCGGCGTACTTTTCCGCAGTTTGGCCGTTTCGCAAGCTTCGCAAGCTCGGCGAACTCGGCGAGGGCATGGCGGCGCCCTCGAGACTTTACTCAGCTGCACTCGCACCGTCACCGTAAATCAGCTAGTTATCACGTTTCCACGCAGCACCAGGCTGATTCCGAGCAGCGGGCCTCTCTTTCTCTCTCGCACTTGAGGGGCGTCCCGCACGGGTGCGAGAGAGACAGACCGAGACGGAATGAGCCTGCAGCGCGGGAGCATGGCGGGAGCCACGGCAATCCCTCTCAAACACCGTCCTTATCAAGCCTCGCGACCGGTGACGGCAAGCCGTCGGACCCACCTGCTGCACCGCGCCGTAGTCGAGGGCGTTCCAGATCCAGTCCGGCTTGCCCGCGTAGCCCCGCCGGATCAGGTCCTCCATGACGACCACGTCGTCCGTGGCCAGGTAGGGCGCCGGCCCCAGGTCGGGCGTGACCTGCGGCAAACAGAGGAGGCCGTCGTGGTGGAGGGAGAGAACGTGAGCACGGCGAGGTGGCCGAACTGTGATCGGACATGCTCGATCCAGGCGCGACCAAGCCGCGCTCCTCAAATGACTCAAAACTTCGTTTTGTAATACACGGACGGCGTAGGCCCCTCCCCTTGGTCTGTTACCCTGGCGGCGGCGCCGAACCACGCCTTCTCCAGCAGGGGCACGGTGTTCATGTAGTACAGCGTCTCCCTGGGGAAGGAGTCCAGGCCGGTGGTGACGTCCCTGGCGTCGGCGCGCTTCACGAACACGTGCAGGGTGCGCGGGCCGTCGGGGCCCTCCACCTCGAGGGCCAGGCTGCCGCACAGCGACAGGAAGCCGTTCACGGCGGACCCCAGTTTCTGGAGGAAGAGGAGAAGAGCGAGAGCCGCCCGTTGGAGCTGCAGGCGGGGGACGCGGCGTGGACGAAGACGCGAAGACGCACGGCAGCGCTCTTCCTCGCTCCGTCTCTCTCGCACCGACACGGGGCGCCCCGTGAGAGAGAGAGATACAGAGCGGCGACCGCGGTGCGCGTAATCAGTCGGCAGGTCGTACCTGGGAGTAGTCGAGGAGGTTGAAGGCGGAGGCCTTACAGGAGAGCGCCCTGCACAGCACCGCCTCCAGCTCGTCGCCCTGCAGGAGCGTGGGCTCGGGCGCCAGCACTTCGCTGCGGACAGGGAATTACACTACAGTCTGGTCCAGAAGCCCCGAGCCATGAGTGCTCTGTGGAGGGGGAGCAGCTCCTCGCATTCATCGGACAAAATATGGACACTCCGCAATCAGGCGTTAAAAATGCCTAGGCAGAATGTGTGGCAAGGAGAAATCTTGCACCCTACCCTACGCAATAGTATAGTACAGTGGTTCTCAACCTTAGGGTCGCGACCCCAAGTGGGGTCGCGAAAAAATTTTAAGGGGTCGCGGCGAGGTAGCTGGGGTGGTGTTTTGGGCCGATTTTAAGCAGCCACTGCGTCTGATCCGAGGCGGGCATTTTGCTCCCTCAACCGGCAATTGGTCTTTGAACCTTCCTTTAGCATGCCTTTGTTACGGAGTGTGATTATCAGTCTTAGTTTGGGAGCAGTATTGTCTCAAAGTTGGCCGAAACGGTCAGAAATGTCTTTGAAAAATCGTGTTTTGGGCCTATTTTAAGCAGCCACTGCGTCTGACCCGAGGCGGTATTTCGTCCTCCTTCAACGGGCAATTGGTCTTTGGACCTTCTTTTAGCATGCCTTTGTTACGGAGTGTATTATCAGTCTTAGTTTGGGAGCAGTATTGTCTCAAAGTTGGCCGAAACGCTCAGAAATGTCTTTGAAAAATCGTTGTGCCGTTTTTGTCAACTTTGGACATCTGCGCCAACTAACGAAATCGCTCCGTACGGGCCTCGAAGACCTCCAAGGGCCAGGCTGCCGCACAGCGACAGGAAGCCGTTCACGGCGGACCCCAGTTTCTGGAGGAAGAGGACAGAAAGATTTTTTAAAGACTTTCTGAGCGTTTGGCCGGCGTGGACGAAGACGCCCCAAACAAGCTATCTCGCCTCTTACGGCACAACGGAGGGCCCAGAGAGAGAGAGATACAGAGCGGCAGCCCGGTGCGCGTATCGAGGCGGCTTAAATCGACCCAGAAGCAGATTTGAAGCGGAGGCCTTGCAGGATTGCGCCCTGCACAGCACCGCCTCCAGCTCGTCGCCCTGCAGGAGCGTGGGCTCGGGCGCCAGCACTTCGCTGCGGACAGGCAATTACCATTGCCGTTGGGAGCAAAAGCCCGCCCGGATCTGTGGAGGGGGAGCTAGCCGCATTCATCGGACAAAATTTCACTCGACGGGTTAAAAATGCCTAGGCAGAATGTGGGCCGAGAAAGGTTAAACCGCTGTAATAGTAGTAGGTAACCCCCCGGCTCACCCGAGGTGCAAAATGCTCGCGGGGTTGGCCCAGCCGGTCGCGAGGTTCGCGTCCAGCTCTGTCCGTCCACTTTTGGCGCCCTCGCCGCACCCCGCGCCACGTACAAGCCCGCGCCGGCCGTAAACGTTATCCGGAGGATGAAAAAATGGCAAGAATTGAATTTGGAACGAGGCTCGCGCCATTTACGAGCTCGGAAACCCATAAAAGCCGCGGAATTTGGCTAATGAATAAGTCACGGACCTCCGCGGGTTATCGCGGAGTCGCGGAGTCGATGGCCGCGACGCCGTCGTCTGCTTCCCTGAGCCTTTCGCCGGCCGGCATGGCAGTCACATCATGCCCTGTCCGCCCTGTCCCACAACATTGACCGCCAATTTCACGCTCGGCCTGGCTTGGGCTTCACGTCAGCTTCACGTCGCAGCGCCGCGCCTCTTCGCCCGCCACTATGACTGTACTCGTCTCCTTATTGGTTAGGTATACGAGGTCGCGGCGTCCGCTTGTTTTATTGGGGTTATCGTGGGTCGTTATGTAGTCTCCGCGCACGACGTCGAATACGACAACGACCTTTCCTCCTCCGGCCTGGTGAAGCCTGGAGCCGGCAGATTGCGTGAGTGCCAACGCGGACCGCGGCACGGCGGCTGCCCCGCGCTTCCTCGTCGACACGTACACTGTACACGTACCTGACGGGGGCCATGAGTGTGAGTGCGTTGGACGGTGGCTTAGCTGGCGGTGCGTCGGTGCGTCGGTGCGTCGGTGCGTCCCGCTTATATAGCCGACTTATCTCGCCCGTTTCTACTCACGCGCGCGTCCAGAGGGGAAAATCGCGCAGGCCATGACCCCCGAGTGGGACCTGAATGTAGGCAACCCAAGGTCCAATCCGCCTGAAGGTAGGCAACTCAAGGCCCAATCCGCTCGCGAGTGGGCAACCAACAGTCCGCCTCTAAGCCTCTAGGTGGGCAGTAAGTGCGACCTGACCCACTCCCTCCCCCTCCCCTCCAAAGAAACTGGTTGACCCTCCTCCAGTCTACATTAGAAAAGTTCTCGCCTTTGCGGTTGGTTGGAGTTGCCCAGTAAGCAGGAGGAGATCGTGCACTGCGCACTTCGTAGACCATGACCATGTGCTCCGGCCTCCGGCCCTGCACCAGGCGAAGGCGAGGCGAAGGCGGCCCCGGTCCCGACCTGTCCCACGACGCTTGACTTGTCACTCCTTATCGGTCGCGCGCTTGACGCTCGTCGCCGCCTCGGAGTCCTCGAGTCTAGCAGGACTAGGACTGTGCTCGCTCGCGCTAATCTCCCGCACCCCTACGGTGCGAGAGACAGAGCTACACACTGTTGGAAATGAGCCTGCTCGCCGGCGGCGGAAACCCCTGCCTGCCTCCACGAGGGCCACGACGAGGGCCTCCCCATCGCCTCCAAGCACCCCGTCAGTCCGCCCCGCCACGCACGCCCCGGCCTACCTCTGCGCCATTGCTGCGGTACGGTTGGTCCGGCAGTGGTCGCTCTCTGGCTGGACTGGGCTGGACGTCCGGAGGTGGAGAGAAGTCGTCGGACAATGCCGGGACAGTAAGACAGTACGACAGTACCCGGCAGCATCACTGTACGAGCAGCGGTGGCATGACCGGTCTCCGCCCCCCACCGTTCCCGCCGGACGAACGCCGGCACGCCGCGGTCTCGCCGTCTGCCTTTGTAATCTTCCTGGTCCCCTTCGGTCCCCTTTAGGTTAATCGCCGATACCGGCGGTGCGGGCGGTGTGGCCCTTGGCGCGGTCGTCGACTGGCGTGGCGAAGTGTTGCGCGGGTCGCGCTTCCTTGCCGACCCGACGAGCCAGACAATGTCAGGTTTATCATTACGTGTTTTGTTTTTGTTTGCGTTTGGGTTTTGGGCGGAGGGAAAAGGGGAAAACGCAGCGTGTTTTTGTAAGGGTAGTTTAATGATAGCGGTTTAGTATTTGGCATCACAATATCACAATTGAAAGAGTGGGCGCGGGGCAAGCTTCACGCCGCCGCCTCGGCCCGCGGCAGCTGCAGCAGGTCCTCCACGTACTCCTGCATGATCTGGCGGTAGCGCTCCTCGGCGTCGAACCAGCGCGCCACCGGCACCGCCCTGGCCTCGGACTCCATCAGCATCCGCTCGCGCGCCTCGCTGTCCTGGAAGAAGGCCTCCATGTCGTCCGGGTTGCCCGAGTTGATGTGCTGGTACGAGATGGCGATGGCCCGGGCCAGCGGCGTCACTTGCTTCATGGAGGCCAGGAACACCTCCCAGCTGTAGTCCTGCAAAAGCGCATCGCCACTTGTAGGCTTGACGACTCACGGTCTGCATTTGTTTCCGTGGCCGGGCGTACCTTGGTCATGTCGAGTCCGCGCTCCATCGTGAAGCGCGTCAGGTCGTCGTGGTAGCCTCGCAGCAGGCTGTCCATGTGCTGGTCGCGGAAGCTCTG
This sequence comes from Thrips palmi, assembly GCF_012932325.1. NCBI lineage: Eukaryota > Metazoa > Arthropoda > Insecta > Thysanoptera > Thripidae > Thrips > Thrips palmi. Next base: position 13,239,424 of record NW_023144625.1, on the reverse strand, counting down.
CCTCGAGCTGATGTGCAGGTACATGGCCACGTCCAGGGCGGGCGGCGCGAGGCGGGCCTGCTGGAAGTCGATCATCACGGCGTGCTCCGCGCGGCCCTGCGGATGGCAGCGTGGCCAGTCAGTTACGGGAACTGCAGGCTGAGAGACTTTTGCCCCGGGTTTCGGGCGGAATCCTTACCTGCTCGTCAAACTTGTAGAGGACGTTGTTGGGCCACGCGTCGCCGTGGCTGACCACCAGCACCTTGCTGGCGTCCTCGGCGCGCAGCTTGTCCATGTCCAGGTTGGGGTACAGGTCGCGGGTGAGGTCGCGCATGCGCTGGAGCTCCTGCTTGGTCTGCGGCACCTTGAGGCTGCACGCCAAAGCGGCAAGGCGCCAAAGCGGCAAGGCACCAGGAAGGCGCCGGTTCAAACACCAACAGTCAACACCGTAAAGCGTCTCGACCCCTTTCCCTGTGTGCCGACTGCTCAGGCTGCTCACCGGGGCTGCAGTCGCGGCAGGAGCACGTCGCACACGATGTCGGCGGCGCAGTCGAAGAGGCGCCTGCCCACGGTGCCGGGCCGGCGCGTGAAGAAGTGCTCCTTGAGGAGGTCCGGCGCGGCCGCCGCCAGGTCCACACCGTCCAGCCGCTGGGCCAGCAGCGCCGCCGCGTGGAGGCGCGCCAGAGCACGCAGCGCCTGCGCCAACCGAAATGAACCAAAGTCAGCGCCGACCCTGGGAATGTCATGAGGGTAGCCTCCTTTCCTGGACACTAGGTAGGCCGCCTGGAAGTCCTGGAAGGCCTGGAAGGTGACACACAGCACTACTTCCCCCTGCATCTAGGCAGTGGCTCCGCGCCTGAGCGCCTGTGAAGCTGGAGGCAGGCAACCCGCGCCGCGGCCGCGCCGGGCGGCACGGCCTGGCCTACCTCGCAGGCGGCTCACCCCACTGGCCCCCGGACGGCTGCTCCCCCTTCTCACCTGCTGCACCGTGGAGAAGTCGAAGCCCTTCTGCACCCAGTTGTCCGCGGCCCTGTACCCGAGCCGCGTCAGATCCTCCATGACCATCACGCTGTCCGTCCCCAGGTAGCCGGCGGGGCCCAGGTCTGGCCGCAGGGGCTCCTGCAAGGCGAATAGCATCACGGCAAGCTCGTTCACGGGGACAGCGTTGGCAGCAGACTGATTCCCAGAGTGTTTTTTGTCACTCTGTCTCTCTGGCACTCAGGGGCCGCCCCTTGTATGAGCGAGAAAGACAGAGCGACGAGGACGACTCTCGGAATGAGTCTACAGGCCGTCTGGCTCGGTTGTCGCTTACCCCGGGGATGTCCCGGCGCCTCCACGACCTCTCCAGGAGCGGCAGCACCGTCAGGTAGAAGAGGGCCTCCCTGCCGAACGAGTCCATGCCGTCCGCCATGTCCTTGATGTCCGCCCGCTTGACGAACAGGTGCAGCTTGTGGGCGCGGCCGCGCACCACGGCGTCGACCGTCATGCTGCCGCACTTGGACGTGAAGCCCTCGGCGGACCCGCCCTCTTTCTAGGAGCAGCGGCAGTGGCCACGGTAAGCGATCTAATTTACCAAAGGATTTGCAGTGCGCCAACGGGTCCTACCTGGCCGCCACAGTGGAGGCTCTGCAGGGCGGAGGGCTCACACCGCAGCGCGCGGCACAGGGCGGCCTCCAGCTCCGTGGCATCCAGCAGGGGCGTGCTGGGCACGGTCACGGCGGCGCTGGGGCAGGCAGAGACAGAAACACCTCAACGATTCCGCTGCCTGCATTCTTCGCTCCCCTCCCCTTCATGAAGCCAGGACAAACCCTCCCACCTGGGTGACATCCTCCTGTTCTGTGCCCGTCGGCGGATTGCTTCGGATTGCTTCGCCTCCTCGGCGGGCGCCGCTCTATTTGAAGCGTGTTCGCGACGTGACGTCACTCGCAGATAGTGCGGTGACTTGCAGTGGCCCGGACCTTTTTATTGTGTGTGGAGGAACGGTAAGTCAAGAAGTCAAGTCGGTGGTTGGTAACGAGGCTTGCTCATGCTGCCCCGTTATCTATGCTCGCAAAATCTGTCCCGAGTTCCCTAGAGTTGTTTAATTTTTAATTAAGTGATAAGGATTCTCAAGTACGGTTTAATGAGATTGCTCGTTAAAGGGCAATTTCCTTGGCAATTCAACTCACCTCCAGACCTACTCGGCTTTTGGGACTAATTGGTTGACTTTGGTAAAAAATGCTTCATCGCCAAAAAAATTTGCATAGTTTTCAAAAATAAATAAGTAAACGTATGTTGTTTTTTGTCAAACTATGCCCTATTTTGCCTTGAACGGAAGCCCCTTGCCGAAAGTGTTTTACAATAGTGTGATTGGTCATTCCATCTCAAAAACAATCCATCCAGCAGTCCTCCGAGCGCCGAAAGAGTAGGCAACTTCTTCTACTCTACGGCATAGCCAACGTAAGCCGACAAAGCGTGGATTTTACTATGCATTACATTCACCTCTCAAAGAATTCAATTGCACGGTTTAAATCTTGTGCCTTGCTTGAAATAAATTATGAAACGCTGAACCATTTTCAACGAAAAATACAAAAGAAACTGAAAATAATTTTTGGTACTCATTATTGTTATTAGGTTTGTTGCTTCTGGTGTTGTGGTTGTGCTGATGCTGTCTGCACGAGTTATATGGGTTGAAAGTTGACGATTTCTATTTTATTTAACAGCAGACATGGTTTCAATGCCAGTGAAGTATTTCGGAACTCTGTTAAATGCAGTTAGCTCTCCTTTACGGTCTTTCCGACCGGCACTTGTGAATGCTAAGTAAGTTGCTAACCTTTTTGTCGGTATTTTCTAACCTAAACAAACATGTATTGAAATTGTGTTTCCCTTTTGAACAGAGCGAGGTGCATTCACACTTCATCGGTTTGGGAGAAAGAATCTGTGTCTGGAGATCAGAAGTCCACGCAAGATGTCACTGTCACGACTGCCAAGGACACTTCAATAGCAGAAACCACCTCTGAGACTGCTCCAACAGATTCACCTCACCCAATGGATGTATTTTTCGAACCTAAGGACAACTGGGACAAGCTCGACATAGTTGTGGGAAGGCCCTGGGCGAAAGAGGACCTTCGCCTTAAAAGTAACTCTGATTTACACAAGCTTTGGTAAGTGAGAAAAACTTCAAATATAGTTCTAATTTTGCCACTTATCGTGTAGATCAGCAAGTATAGGAAGTTTGGACTGAACGTCTTTTACTAAACTGTTACAGGTATGTGCTTCTCAAGGAACGTAATATGCTCCTTACCATGAGAGAAATATTTAAGTTTAATATTATTCCTGGTCCAGAACGCCTTTATAAGGTAAGTAGCAATTACTTGATTGCTTCGATAGTTTTAGCGTGACCCTACCCCAATGAGAGATTATTCTTTTCCATAAGGTTGAAGAAAGTATGAAAAATTTGGAGGATGTTGTGCGTGAGCGCAACAAAGCATACTTCGAATTAGAAACTGGAGAAAGTGGAGAGAGGAAATGTAAATACGAGTTGACTCGTATTGGTAAGTAATTTCTATTTGTAGTGACAAAGTAAGCCATGTGTTTTGGTTTCAAGTCATATTATGTTTTTCGAATTCAGGTTTATGGCGAATGCACAAAATGGAGCAACATACCATCCCTAAGCGACTGAACAAAAAGTGGCTTGAAAAGTACCCTCAGTACATAGAAGATGACAAGGTTGATGAGTTCCTGACCCTTTACAAAGAAAAGCTTCTCAATAAGAAGAAACGTAACAAAGTGTAAGTGTTATCCTTTTCTTGTTGGTTGCCAAGTGTGCTTTACAAAGAGTGTTCCTTTCATACTGCTGTCTTCTTCCTTTTACAGTCGAGACAGGATGATTGTGGAGTCATTATTTAGAAGATTTCCAAATGTAGACAAGCAACTTTTACAAGAAACGTATCCAGAGCTTGATATTGAAGAGATATCTAAGTCTGAAAAGGCTTCAAGTCCAACAGTTCAATGATTTTGGATACTCCTGTTCATGAGCAAAGCCATTGTATTATATAGTTTTTGTATATCAAAATTTACTGTTTTTCTTGTGAGGATTTATGTTCAAAGATTTTGAAATAAAGAAATGAAAGGAACATGAAACATTTTATTTTTTATTTTCCGCATTCTTTGCAAAATTGTCAACTTTATGTCTTACAGAGTGATGAGGAAAATCAAATTTGGCTCATGGTTATTTTTTCTCTTAACACTGTAATTTCAAAACAGATTGTGCAGGATGTTTCTGAAGTGATTTCAAAGCTAAGCCAACATCAATATTAAGCATAATGGAGATCATAAGTGTTCACATTTCAAAGTTATGTCACAATTCAAAGCAACTAAAAATCACCAGAAAAAAATAACATACAAGTAAACAAATGTCCTAATTCTTAAAAGTTTTCAAAAAATTTTGAAAAAAGAAAGATGGCTCTGAAATGCCATTTTAAGGCCCAAAGAAACACAAGAACAAGTAGAAAACATCAAAAACAAGTACCAAATGAAAGAAAATGACTGCCCTTTAGAGGGAAAGACATTCTACACCACTTGTCATGAAAGAATCTGCTATGAAAATAACAAGGCCACACACAGCTGCAATTCCTTAGAAATAAAGTTCAAGTAAAATTGGTTTGATGTGAACTTTTTTTGCAAAATCTAGCTAGAACCAACCTTGATAACTAAAATTAGTTGACTACAGCATTTTTGCATCGGAGAGCAAAAGTATTTGAAAAAAGTTGTCACTGTGTGTGATCGCATTAATAAGTATGGTAACTTTTGAGTTTCCTTAATACTGAATGAAAATAAATATTGGTACCACAATGCAAACTGATCATAGTGGAACAATGTCAAGGTTGCTGGTGGCAGAAGTTTTCTTTTAAGTGGGAAAAGTTGCAATTAAAAACAGTCAGAAACAATTGTCATAGTTTCACATTCCAGTAAAATGAAATTTACATGTAGTCCTTCAGGAAAAAAAAGGAATTAAAAACCACTTTTGCAGATGTCGATTAAACCATGAAAGCAACATCTACTATCAGATTCCACTGATAATACCAAAATAATCATCTTCATTGAATCAGTCATGAAATATTATGTATAACTTACACTAAAATGACAAAAATAATGTTATGAAAGCACATGAAGCGAGGAATCACAAGATAAGCCAGAGCAAGTGTGTAAGTGCAACAGAGTTTGAGAAAGCCATAACTACATTTCATTGAGCAACAATGACCAATGCGTCATCATATAATTCCTTTGACAAGACACAAATAAATCAGCACCATAATTATTTAAAAATAGATAAATAAGATTAACACATACAATATTAATAAGCCATCTCAAACATGAGAGGTGTTGTGTGGCTAGAATAGCAGGACTAATGGACCAAGAAAATGCACTAATCAAGCACATTTTTACAGAAAAAGGCCTTTTCTTTACAGTCCCATATCACAAGATTATTTATGTGATGTGAACAGTCTGGCACAAACACAAAAATGCTTAAAAAGATTGAAAGTTTTTTAACAAATAACATTTTGTTTTAGAAAGAAAGTTCAGTGGTATGACATGCCCCCAGGAAGGAAGGCACCTTGTGATGCATTACTCCTAAATGTAAGCAAAAGAAATCGCTTGACACACACACATTCATCCTCTAAAATTTATGGGCACACCACTGAACAAATAAGACAAATGTTCCTTTGAACCACCAGATAACTTCTATAGAGTTAATTGCATAAATAACTAGTCTAATCCTTCCAGTCGCAAAAGCAATGCTTGAAGCAAGGTTGCTCCTCTTTCTTTAGTCACCCATTCAGAGGGGTCTGAATCCAGATGTGGGTCAACTGTGTGTGAAACACTCTCTAGAGAAGGGGGCCCTACTTTATATGAGCCAGGTCGGACTAAAACTTGAAATGCAACATGAACAAGAAGCTTGTTTCGAGTCTTTGGGTCAACAAACCTGTAGAACAGATATCAAATCTTGTTAATAAAATATAGCAGAAGAAATAATATTAATTTGTAGACCCTCGCAGAAACAGTGATAAACTTACTCATGTTTGTTAGTGGAAGCTGCTGCATACTTAATAGACGGTGAGAGTATGAGAGGGGATCCAGCAGAGTCCGTATCATCATCTTTGCTTTTGGTATTCTCACCTCCTGGTCCAGCTAATCCAAGGTTATCTGAACCAAACAATTGTTTTGTTTTATTTACGATCCTTAATGATTTTTCAAAGTGTTATAACTTGTACAAGAATGCGAAGAAACTTTACCTTGCATGAGGAGTTCACCTCGATCCAGAATCCGTCTTAAGTTTGGTACGCGTGTTGCATGATAAGCAACATGCCAGTCATCATAGATATCGCCTACACATCGGCGACGCAGAGGAAAGCGGCACCAACCAATGGGGATGGGGACAGGATGTTTTGCTGGGGCAGCACCTTTCCGCAAGAATGCCTCTTCTCCCACCTTTTGAGGCATGCAATCAACACAGTAGCACATCTTTCCCTCTCTGACAAAAAATCCATCTGCGAAACAATTACATGTCATAAAATAAAATGACCGCAACATTTCAGAAAAAAACAAGGTAATAGCTGAGTATGCAAGACCTCAATTGATTGAACTTCTTACCTGGGAGTCCTATGAATTTTGTAAAGCGTCCACATGCTTGCAGATACCCACAATTTGTGTAGCTTTTAAATGTGTGACAAGGGGTTATAACTGGAGTGGCTGGTGAGTTTGGTAAGGAGGTAGCCCCCAAAGAGGCACTGCCACTAATCCAGTTGTTGAGTAAAGATCCTGTGCTATTGCCATCACAAACATTTGACAAGGAATAAAGGAAATTTGATGATGATCCATTATAATTGGTGTTTGAGCTTAAACCAGACAATGTTGGACTACAGCTATAACTCAGAGATGCAACTGAGCTCCCACATAAATAAGTGTTAGAACTATTTGAGCTTTGTGGACACTGGCTATCTGACAGAAAAAAAGAATTTCGATTTGTTAAAGCAGATCCCGATAGATGAGTAGACTGATGAACTAAAGTCAAGTTGGCAATGTCATTTTGATTTGGTGTGGCTAGACATAAGTTTTCATCATGAGATTGAAGAGCGTCAGTAGATAACACAGAAGTATCTTTTTCATGGGTTTCTAAGTCAGCCTTTTCGCCTAGTGAGTCTGGCTGCAAAATACTCAAGCAATCCATTGATGAAGCAAGAATGGCAGCATTTGTTGAGTTGTTAGCAGCAATATTGCGCTCTAAATTTGAAACAGCTCCTAATACCGACACCTGAAGTACAAAAGCAAATATGAATGTACAGTGAGGGTAAACTAGTCTAAAGGGATTCAGGAAAGAATATTACTCACTTCCTCACATTGCCCGTAAACATCAATGATAAAATAACATGGGTCAGCAGATGGGCGTAAATCAGTTGCTACTGTGGCAGTGTCTTGACCATTCAGTGAAACAAAGAGTAATCCAAAAACATCTATTCTCAATCCAATTATTGAGCCTTCAGACAGGGTGTCAAGATTAAACAACCATCGACCCTTAGCCTGAAATAAAACAGATTGGTTAATTTACACAATCTTTATATATTCGGATACTTTAATGAAAACTTCAAAATTAAGAGGTATTATTACTGTACCTTGGTTCCATTATGGTACACAGAATCCCCTGATAAAACCCAAGAGTCTTGTTTGAAACCTAGAGCTGTTGATGGAAGTGCATATGCCTGGTCTGGAAACTGGCATGTGACACCTAACATAAGTGATGACACCCATTGTGAATTCAGACGATCCAAGCGCACCTACAGACAGAAAATAATTTAGGTTGTGATTGAGACTTAAGAATCTGATAAAAACTACTTGTAATCATACAAAACTCAAAAAGTACCTGCAGCATTTTATTAGGAATAACAGGTCTTGCTGTTAGCACCACAGCGTTGTTATAACTCAGAATACGTCTAGCAGAGCGTCGTCCTTCTCCCAAAACTAGATTAATGCCATGAATATCATGGAGCTCCATTGCAATAGCCTCATCCAGCTGACAAAAGAGAACAAGACAAATATACATTAAAAACACCTAGGGATCGCATGTGAATCAAATAATGAATTTTAAAAAGGAAAGTATACCATATCTGCAGGAGGAACCCACTGTAGACTAGAAATGCTGGCAAGACTTCCTTCGGCTGGTTCCAGCACTTTGGCCTCACTAACTTCACTGCTTCGTCTGCAACAATGACAACTTTTATCAAGTAGCAGGCCTGTCACTATATCTAAAAAGAGGCCTTGCATTTTTTTTTAAATTACTACACATACACACAGCAAAAACAAGATAATACCTTTGCTCCAAAAATATATTTTCCAGCGAATCATGTAGCCTGCTTGAGTGCTGAGAGTAATCATCCCCGACTTGGTCATCAGTAGGTGAGCCAAGCGGTGACTCCCCACTAGCTAAACGAATAGGAGCCGACGTTGCTGTCATGTCTGTAACCATGGCTAAGGGTGCAGAGGGTAGAGAGCAGCTTGTTACTCCAACAGCTGCCACCGCCCCATACAAGTCAAGCACAGGGTACATATTCTCAAACTGTCTAGGAGCGTAAATGGCAGCTACACCCATGTCTTTCCCATTCAATAAAAAGTGAATTGCATTGTCAGGAGTTCTTTTGACTCCAATCCTATTTCCAACAGCAAGCCAATCTAAGCTATGGCAGTAGTTAACTTTTAATATTGAATTATTTTTGCGAATTTCATTTCCTGCAAGGTAATACAGAGCGAGTTTTGTAGACAAAGTAACCGATTAAAGAGATGGCATTCAAATACAATTCTAAGGCACCAACCTGTGAGGAACCAAGTGTCAGAATCAATTGCAGCCATGCAGTCAGGTAGGTTCCTTGAACGTGTACTTTCAATAGGCATTGTGGTAAGACCCAAAGAAAGTGACCCAGCCCAGTGAAGGGCTAGTGCAGCTACCTGTACTTCAAACACCTCATCAATATGAAGAGGTGATGAACCAAACACCAGGCCATGATTATATGTTCGACCTCTGCGGGCTGCTGCTGTGTTATCACTAGAGAGTATCACATTTTTTCCACAAGTCAGACTGAATCTGGAAAGCACAATGGCAAATTAGAGCTTTCTAGCAGCAATTTTGGACAAGCTACCATGGAAATGCAAGACTCTCACCTATGAAGTACATGTGTTGAAGTTGGCTGTTTGTCGGTGTTTGGTTGATCAAGCGGTTGATGCAGATGCTGGCTAAGTTGAGTTAGCTGCCCTTGCTGAGAACAGCTATTCTCACTCAGGCACTGCAAGGCTAGTGAGCCTGGTGTAGGCTCCCCATGTGAGACAATTGAAACCTACAAGATAACAAGTATGATAAAACACTCATCAATCGAATGCGACACCTAACCACTTCCCAAAACCGTTGTGAATTAGTACTAGCCTGAGCACATTGTCCATAGAGATCAATGACAGGGTACACATGTTGAGGAAGTCCCTCAAAGGCTGTTCCTTGGTCAACACCATCTACATAATAATGTAAGCTACCATCAACATGCCGCATCATACCTGCAAAACAAAATTATGACACTCTTTTCTCAATATAACTGAATGAAAGCACAAGCACAAGGTCATTACCAAGGCGTGTTCTGACAGACAACATGTCCAGATCACATGAATATATTTTCCGTAATCTGACACCGTCACGCACTAAACCTGAACCTGTTAACATCCATGTGTCATGATCTATTTCTATCATATTGCTTGGGAATTCAAGTTCATCTGGACGAATTGCAGTAACACCTGAAAAAGTAGGCCCTCAATGAAACCCAAGCAAAATCACTTTCAAAAAATAAATAAAAATGATGGAGTTGATAGAAAACATTGCTGGTTGATTGTTTAAACAGCAAAATTACAAACCTGCTTCTATGGAACTTGACCATCTATCAACCATCTTTTCAATAACAACTTCAAATAATTCTTCATCTCGAAGTGGTCGGTTACAAATTACTATAGCCTCATTGAATTCACTGTAAGCTCTTGGTCTGGAGGCTGTAAGCCCATTGTTTGATATTCTAGCATTTTTCCCACGAATATGATAAAATCTGAGATCACTGAAAGGGATTTGAATAGTATAATTAGTACAGGATAAAATAACTTCGATTTGATAATGCTTGCAAAAAATTGACTGTATCTTCTAAAATGTCAAAAAAGAGAACAAAAAGAGGAAACACACATTACCACAATTTAGAGGAAAATTAAGTTGTTGAGTAATACCTGTATGGCCAAGTGGTGTTGGAAACACTAGAGTGAGCAGTATCAGGTGAACAATCACTATCAACTATTGTAGCTTGAGAAGCTTGACCGTACAGATCAATAACACCATAAACCCTTTCAGGTACGTTAGTAGACGCTTCACCCTGGTCTACACTGTTAACATAAAAATGCAATGTGCCAGCTTCATTCCGCATTACTCCAACTCTATCTCCCACCTGCAAAAACAGATGCATTGATTTTTTCTTGCGTCATATTGATGTTATTGCAATTCCTATCATTAATACTTTTATTTTTCTCCACCACTAACCTGGAGTGTATCTAGGTTCATTCCATATTCATCAATAACAGTAATTCCATTTTGCATTACCCCCTTTCCTGTCATCATCCAAGTGCCCGATCTACAAAAAAAACAAGATAAACTGAGAATAGAACAAAAAACAAAAAGGAAAATAATTACCAGAGTCAGAAAGTTAAGATAAACCTGATGTTTGTCATGGTAGCTGGGTATTCCAGTTCGGTTGGGCTATAGGTAGTTACACCTATCTCTATGGATCCAGCCCATTTAGAAACCATTTTGTCAAGCCGCACCTCAAAAAGCTCATTTGGTTTGAGCGGTCTGTTTGTTAGCACCACACCATTGTTGAAATCTTCTAGAGCACTGGAAAATAAAGGATGACATGTTTATATTGAAGAGTACACAAGACTGTTTTTATTTTAAAGAAATGAGTTACAATGTAACTTACTTTGGCCTGTGAGCTGTTCGATTACTCCTTATGACAGCAGAGTGGGTACCACAACGAGGGTGAAACTGAAGACGATCGGAAAAGTCTTCCTCTGGCACATCTACAACATTAAAGGACATGTTTACACAGGAAGGTAGAGGTAGAAGTACGGGAAATGTGGTAAACCAAAGAACCTACCATTAAGGGCATACAGAGCCTGTTGTTCTCTCAAGGAGGTATTTCTTCTAGTTATGAGGTTTTGCTCTTCCCTTTCATCTCGATTAACAATGGTAACCTAAAAAAAACATAGGGCAATATTATGAACTTGATTATACACCCACTAATGATAAAAAGCCAGGTAAAAACACGTATTTTTTCTAAAGCTTACCTTTACAGTCATACCATAGAGGTCAACTACTCCCCACACACAAGCTGTAACATTGCTTGCTGCCACACCTTGGTCTAAACCATTGATGTAAAAATGTAGATCTCCATTTACTTTGCGTACCATGCCAATTCTGTCTCCTTCCTTCAAACATTACAAGAAAAATTAAAAAGTTACAATTTTAATTCAAAGGTAAATTGCAAAAGTAGATTGTTTTATAGATTGATGGTTTGGACATTATTACACTTACCCTAAGTTCATCTAAATTAAACTCGCCATATTCTCTACGAGTGCCTTTTCCATTAGTCAAAATACCATTACCAGACATCATTGTAGTGCCACTTCGCATATTGGTCATTGTTGCAGGAAATTGTAAAGTGGCTGGATTATGAGTAGTCACACCTACTTCAATACTGCCTGACCACTTCTCCACTAAGCGATCAATTCTTATCTGCACAAAAGCAAAAATCATGGCAGATAAAAAATGTTGATACCTGAGAACTGCAACATAGGTTTTGCACATGTATTTCAATCACCTCAAATAGTTCATCTGGACGGAGGGTGCGATTTGTCATTACCACACCATCATTGAATTCATCAAGAGGCCTTGTTCTCTCAGCTGTCCTACCATTACAGCTTAATTTCACAAGAGACCCACAACGTGTATGAAAACGTAGGCGATCTAATGACAGTTGAGGTTGGTAAGATGAACATCTAGATATTTGAGATCTTTCTATATTTAGTCCAACACTGTTACGGCTTGTATTACTTTCGGAATCTCCATCAATTTCTTCTCCACTACCTATACTTCTATCAGAACTGATATTTGCCACCAGGTTGGTAACTGATGCAACAAAGGATAGGTCACTGCCACCATCAATATCAAAGTCACCTGAACATAATAATAAACCAAGAGATAAGGAAAAAAGTGCGAGTTGTATGACAATGTAAGGAACAGTTAATGTTACTTACGTTCTCTTGAACTATCTACAATGGACACCTGGGCACATTTCCCATACAGATCGACCACAGCAAATACACGAGAGGGAATGTTAGTGGCAGCAATACCTTGAGGTTCTCCATTCACATAAAATATCAGTTCATTCTGAAAATGAATACAACAATAAATAAATTAAATGAATAAGGACATTAAAATAATGACACCAGATTATCTTTGATCAGAATACACACATTAGAAGTTCGCATTACTCCTAGGCAATCCCCTTCAATTAGACTATCCAAGTTCCGGCCATAAACTTCAATTAGAGAAAGACCATCCTTCAAGACTGAATTGCCAGACATCATCTAGAAAAATAAAGATGTTTAAAGAAAACCAATAAAATAATGGTAAAATTGAATTTCCTAAAAACAGTGTAAACGAGCATTGTATCTCACCCATGTTCCATTTCCCAAATCAGTCGCACATGCAGGAAGTTCCATAGTCTCAGGATCACAGACTGTAACACCCATTTCGATGCTGCCACTCCATGGGATAATCTGTAGAGACACAAAATAGCAAGTTTCAAGAGAAAGTCAATGATTGAGAAATACCAGACATGGAAAATACCCACCTTTTTCTCGATCCGAACTTCAAACAACTGGTTATCTGCCAAAGGAAGACTACTCAACACCAAACCATAGTTGAATTCGCTGAAATTGCGGACAGCTGTACGATTATCATCAAATAATGTTATTCTTTGCCCACATCTTGTATGGAACATCGCCATGGTTATATTGCCAGAACCTCTGCAAAGTTATTCATACAGCAGTTTTCAACCCCGAATCTCTTGTTACGGAGAAAATGTGGACATTTTTGTCATTTTTCTGAGTTTGTGAGACATTTTGGTGGCCAGCGCTTTTTCGAGGCGAAGTTTTACACTTCCTTTCCTTCACGACATTGAAGCTGCTGAGAAGCAGACGACACACCGCCGTACTAACCAAAACACACTAACAAAAACAAAAACAAGCGTGGGATGAATTGACCGGAAATAGCCATTTGACATGTTTCTCCAAGAACAGAATGGTATTGATGGTTTTTCGAAACGAAAGGAACATGGAATCTGAATTTAAGGAAAGTGTCCTCCGATAAACGTCACGGAAAGGAAACACGAGAGGGAAAAGAGACCCCCGCCCTCCAGAGAGTGCGCCCACGTCCACGCCCACGCTGCAGTTGCTGCAGGCTAGCTGCAGGCAGGGAAAGGGAAATCCACCTCAGGACCTGTGTATCTGAATGTATACCAGGTAAATGTGAAATGATGAAGAGGAAGGAGACGATGAAGGGATGCAGAAGACTAGGAAAAGAAAAATATTTTTATTATCTTACAACATCTAACAACAAATGTTATGAAAAAAAATTGCCTGTACAATGTGGCAGGACACTGCACAACATGTGTAACATCTAGAGAACATCATCATTTTGGGCTTTTCCTGACCAGCCTCTGATAACGAAAATCCTAACATCCCTGGGGGAACACGATACAGATCAAAATATTCTCCGAGAACTACTTGTGACATAAATGTACTACAGAAAGAGAAGTAGTGTCAGCATTACAAATCAGTCCTGAAGTCTTTCACAAAAAAGTGCATAAAAATGATGCAATAATCTCGAAAACAGTTTCTAATTTTCTAAAGCTTTTTTTCAAAAATACAGGTAATATCTGGGCATCTTACAAGCTCACATAACAAGTTAAAACTTTATATTTCAGTTGTGAAACATGTAGAATCAAAGAAGCCACAAGGCACAGTGATTAGAACCACTTTGTTCAAAACAAGACTATTTCAAGAAGAAAGGGGGAAAAATAACTGGATGATCAAGTTAAGACTTTAAGTAGAACCATAGAACAAGAAGAAGTTACTGCCAGTAATAAAAAAAATATATATATAAATATTATTAAAAAAATTGAAAGAGCAACATATTGAAACAGTTCCCATATTAAGCAGAGCCTTCCGGTGTAATTTTATTTGACAGAAAATGCACTCTCATTCTTATTGTTTCACTTTGGAAGGATGCTGGAGAAATTTAAGGAGGGATTTTGCTTGTTGACAAACTGAGACCAAGAATTCAGATGCAAGTGAAGTAAATGCAAATAAATCCAAAAAGGGATCATGGAATGTGAAACAAAGTACAATTTGGTTTAAAAAATTAAATGGGAACCAACAGCTTCAATTTTTAACTGTCCACCAATGGTTTCAAAAGTTCAATAAATATTATACAAATAAGAGTAAATCAATGTGTAGATGCATCAATCTACAATATATCCGCATAAAACAAAGAAATTTTTGATGTAAAGACAAGGGAAGTTGAAACAGTGGGTCAGAGAACAAATAATTTTTGCCCAACAGAATCAATAGAATAAAATATACATAGCAGCATTGGCCAACACCAACAAATAAACATCAACTAATTTACAGTTTTTCAAAAATATAATGATATTACCTGACATCATCATTGTATTGTCCATAGGTCCAAATAATTATCACATGTACGTTATATCACAACTGTTACCGTCACAGAAAGATATTTCAAGTGATAAAGCTACAGCACAAAAATGTGGTTCTCGAATATGGTTAGAATTATGTATATTCCAAACAAATTTAGGGGTTTTAGGCTACAAAATTACCCTGTAGTTTGCCTGAAGCTAAGGAACATCGAGTAATTTGACCAGGGCTAAATTAATTACAATACTCAAGTCTGAAGTAGACCCATGATGCTTTTGTAATATACAGAGAGAAAAAACTAACAACACTAACACCATGATATAGTGTCAGAAACCAATTCAAACAAGAGTTAAAAATCTGAATATAATGCTGAAAGTCATATCACATTCATCTCTTGCTTAAAAAAACTTTACCACATACACCTTAGACAAGGGAAAAACCCAGGTTCTGTTGTATAGCTTGAAGTAATTTGTAGCGCAGTTTTTCTTTAGTGCCATAGCGGGGCAAATCGAGAAGGTTGAAACAGGTGTGAGCAACAGGAAGGTACTTATCATCTGTAGTAGGCTGGAAAATTATTTTGATTGCTTTCATACCCTGAATGGGAATTCTGTCAGTCCCAGTTAAAAACATTAGAAACTTTTTCTTTTCGGAAACCGGAAGTTCCATGAAGACTTCCCAAAAGAGACGTATTGTAGGGTCATCTTCCTTGTAACCATTCTTGTATTCCGCATGTCTCTGCAGTTCTTCCCAGTCATAATTTTCATTGCCTATGACAACAGCCATTAGTTCAGCAGCATGGAAAAGCTGCAACACACGTCCCCCACAAACTTTGAGAAATCCTTGAGAAAATGCCTGGAATTAGAAAGAAATAAGTAGATTAGAACACATTGAAAATGGCACAAAACTTGTGAGGAAAAACAAGATTTGTAATATTACCTTGAAGTGCTTTTCAACAACCTTATTCAGAAGCATGTCAACATAAAGGTCAACATATTCACTTTTGTTGTGAAGGGTTACAGGTATGTCACCCCCACCAGCTTTGAGAGGGAACAGTTTGACTTCACCAAATACTTCAGTAGACATCTCAAAAGTAAGTCCAAAGACATCCTCAAAATCATTATCTTTATAGTCTAAAATATCTTGCAGACTCTTTGCTATGGTTGGAGACAAGTCTTTGACATCCTGTAATGAAACTGGCTCATCCAACAATTTTTTATATAGAGCTAAAGGAAAAGGAAGGTTAATGATGGTGAAATTATAGATGGCTAAACCACACAGGAGTCCAATGAGGTAATACATTATTTCATCCTCAAATGTTACTTCGCTGAACCAAATAGTATTTGTCTCATCATAAGACTTAAACATTCCATAGGCAGGGTCCAAAATTTCTTTCAGCAGCAACATGAAAAATTCCTTTCTTACTCCACCAGCATCTTCAGCTTCCTCTCCACAAAACTTGATTTTCAGTGGCTTCTTCAAATCTTTTGTGTCACACTGAAATAATTCTCTTATAGTATCATCAACAATATTTTCTCGGCTCACATTGAGCACTAGATAGTGATTGATACCTCCAAACACATTCATAAGAAAATCTGTGGTTGCTTCTTGCATAGCAGACTGCATCTGCAGTGACTGATCAGTCTCAAGAAGGAGTGTCTTTGCTTCAGCATTGAACACAAAGGGGTAGTTGCAAAAATGGACGGTACCTGGAGGTGGCAAGGCAGGAGATAATCGCATCATAATAGAAGGATCAATCTGAGCAACCCACCGAACATAATCCACTTGAATGTCCACGACCTCTTGCAGATCGTTCAGATAAAACGAGTTGTAAGGAACTTTTTGACCAACTTCTTTGTTCACTTGGTTCAGTAAAAATAGCATGTCAAGGGCAGACATTATCACTTGATTGATAGAAAGTGAAGACTCTTTTTGATGTTGAGATGGAAGCCGTAGAACATACATTACAACATTTCTGTACATCCGTATAAGACGCTCAAAGTAGTCAGAAGACTGAGCTCCCCACCACATGGTGACAATCTTACGAGCTTCATTTTTAAGTTCAGAGATGGCTTTGGCAAATGGGATGTGAATCTTTTCGTAGTTCTTTGGATTTTCACACTCGTGATACATTGGTAGTGTGAGGTATATTCTGAGCGTTTCAACATCAGGAGGAGAGCTAACCAAGCTTGGCACTATTCGTTGACAGATACATGTGGCAATTATATCTTTGATGGTATTATGCTCGATTCTTCCTATAGCTGAAAAGAATGATTCAGCTTCCTCAATTTCTACACCGTGATGTTTAGAGGTGCAACAGTAATGATAATCATTCTTCATCAAAAATGATGCATTAAAGCATGCTTGGCTATTGAACACAGTTTCTAGATAGGTAATAAGTTCTAGATCAACTTGCGAATCAGCACCATACTTCTCACAATCTTGCAAATATTTCTGTTGTAAAGTCAGAACTTGAGTGTGTGGGGAGAATAAACGAAAGTCATCTGGCAAGATTTGTTCTTGAGGCAACGTAACCAAAGCAAAGCAATGATCGCCACCAGCGGCAATCTTCTTAACAACACATTCATGAGTAGATTTTACCAACGACACGCCACTTGGACTAAGCCATGGTCCAACTACCACTTGAGGAGTTGACGAATTTCCAGTGTACTTGTTACCAAGCTGTCCTGCTCCACCAAGCCCAAAGGCGTAAACCCGACCACGGGATGGCACTAGAGCTAGGGTGTGACGCCTCCCGCATGCCACCTGTGTCACAGTACTTCCCATGAGTTCAGTCACTTTCCTTGGGAGAAGCTCATTAGTGAGTGACCCATGCCCCAGCTGGCCATGCATACCTGCTCCACAAGTAAAAACACCGCCATCGCTGGTCAAAAACACAGAGAAATCCTCTCCACAAGCAACATACTTCACTCTAATAGAGCGTAGGCTTTTTAACTGGGCTGGGTACTTTCTATTGACACAATCAGACAGCCCCAATTGTCCACATGAATTCTTTCCCCATCCAAACACAGCTCCAGACTTGGAAACGGCAAAGCTGTGATTAGAGCCACAAGCTATAAATGCCATTGGTATGCCAGCCAAGGATGTAATAAGGGTTGGTTTCTTTTCTTGCTCGGAGGTTGTGCCCAATCCAAGTTGACCAGAGCGATTACAGCCCCAAGAATAAAGATGGCCATCATTTGTCAAGGCCATGGTATGATTTTGCCCACATGCAATTTGAACAACTGTTGACAGAGCTAAATTTTTAACAGTTTTTGCACTCCATTGGTCATCAGATCCTGTCAAGTTAAGACCAAGTTGACCAAAGGAATCAGAGCCCCAGCTAAATATTTGGCCCCATTTTGTAACAGCAACACTGTGGCTACCACCACATGCCACCATTTGAATTGAGTAGTCACTCAAGCTGGTGATAAGCTGAGGACGAGTACGGTGCAACTCCCTTCCAAGCTGACCGTGATCATTATTTCCACATGAAAAAACTTCCCCTTTAGCAGTGAGCATTAGTGTATGGCTTTCACCACACACAACATCTTGGATATTAATATCTTCATGAGATGGGAGAAGCAATTCTCGAGGACTTAGGATGTGACTCTCTTCAATTCCACCAAGGCCCAATTCGCCGTTTGTAGTATTTCCCCAACAACACAAACGAGAAAATTGCATTGATAGAGTATCCATTTTCTCCTCCCCTTCTTTAGACTCCTCTTCATGTTCTGGCGACATTTCTATGGTTGTGCAAACTGATCACGGCTGATGCAATGAAGAATAAAAGAGCATTTGGTTTGAAATGGTGTTGCCTGGAATCAAAATAAAAAGGGGAAAAATCAGTCACCTAACATGCAAACAGCATAAACACACAGACAGTATCCATCATTCACAGGCTATCTTTACAACACAGACATGGACCTGTTTCGAATACCAGTGTGCTTTAGACCAGTGTGCTTTAGTCTGCAAGAGGTTAAGTGCCAAATTTTTGAGTGACACATCCAGTGTAAAGCAAAAATTACCCCAAAAGAAGCGAAGTTTGAGGTGACAACTTCACTGAGACAAGACGCCGAAACTACCAGAGTGAACTGACAGCCTCGTAAAACTCACTAAAAGCAATGTTATGACTTGCTGAAAGCTACTCTAAACTCATTTGTATCTTCTAGAAAGTCGGGAACTCCACATACCAGAGGTCATGCAGATGGGCAACGTCTGCGTAGCTGGGACCATCGAATACCTCTGCGAACGTGCGACAAGAGATTTGGAAGGCTACATGAGAGGTGATCAATTTTTCTGCCTTTTAAATTCATCGATTAGAAAATATGCCGATGACAAGGACGAGGCAATACTCTCTCAACAACAAACAGGCGTCGCGGGCGGTGGGGCAAGGGGGGCAGGCAAGGGGGGCAAAGGGGGCGGGGGCGCGGAAGAGGCTACAGACGATTCGGTGTAACCTTTCCAAACCCTTTATGGCCGAAAAACAAAACAAGCAGTGCGTTTTGAATGACAAAGTTTTCATATCCCGTCTTCCCCCTCCCACCCCTCCCAACACACCAACAGACCCCACTTCTAGTTCTTCTAGTGTCGAGTTTCAGCTTGTCGAGAAAAATACTGTATTCATTTCGAAAAAATAATGTATTTATAGGACTGAAAATGGCTGGAAATTTCTGGCAAAGTTCTCATTAGTAAGTATCTGGCTCTGTTTATCACTATAGTTCTCAATTTATGGAGAAATTGCCGCAAGGGAGGTTAGTTACAACTCCTACGCGAGTCGCTTTTTGCGATATCTTTATTTATATTGCCATTTTGGAGCCAGGAATTTTCGGCCATTGCCTATTCTTCCTCAACCTAATGGCAAACCTAACTTCCAGTGGCTCATCTTCATCTCTGTGCTTCTACCCCTGAACGTAGAGTTGTGGTTGGTTCATTCCATTTAATTTGTTTGTTTTTCTTTCTGTTTCAGCCAGCAGTGGCTTTTGGACAAACAAGATTTGATACGGGAAAGACAACATGACTTACAAATTTTGTCAGAGGAGGAATACCAAAAGCTATTTATATTTTTCTCCAATTGTAAGTATTTATCTCATTTCTAGAGTTGAAGTAATTCACCTAGTGTATTTTAAAACTGACAGAGCTGAATCAACTTGTGTTTTGTTTTTCTTTAAATTAGTTATTCAAGTTTTGGGGGAACAGCTGAAACTTCGCCAGCAAGTCATAGCGACAGCTACAGTATACTTTAAACGATTCTATGCACGCAATTCCCTCAAGTGCATTGATCCACTTCTACTGGCTCCCACTTGTGTGGGGTTGGCTTCAAAGGTGGAGGAGTTTGGAGTTATCTCCAATAACCGCCTCATCACAACTTGTTCCACTGTTGGTAAGTACGAGCCATTAGACATGCCTGTATTAATTGAAGCATTCCAACCTCATAAGTGTGTCTTTGATTCAAAATGTTTCAGTGAAAAACAAATTGAGCTATGCTTACACTACTGACTTCCCATACCGCACCAACAATATTCTGGAGTGTGAATTTTACCTCTTAGAAAACTTGGACTGCTGTCTAATTGTCTACCAGCCCTACCGTCCCTTACTCCAACTGCTGCAAGATATTGGTCACGATGATCAGCTTTTCAGTTTAGCTTGGCGTGTTGTCAATGACTCACTGCGCACAGATGTGTGTTTATTGTATCCACCGTACCAAATTGCAATTGGTAAGTGTCAAACAATTTCAAATTTAGCTTTTGTTGTGGTATGTAAATTAACACCTTTTTTTTCCTTTTCATCAAAACAAAATATAGCTTGCCTTCAGATAGCCTGTGTGATTCTTGGGAAAGATCACAAGAATTGGTTTGCTGAATTAAGTGTTGACATTGAGAAAATCCAAGAAATATCCAGATATGTCATCAATTTATTTGAACTGTGGAAAACATACGATGAAAAGAAAGATATTCAGGCTCTTCTTTCTAAGATGCCAAAACCGAAACAGTCACCAAGCAGATAACTGAAGCTCCAAATTATTCATTTTTAATACCATCAAGACAATATCATCATTTGAGCAAGTTTTCTTCAACTTTTAGAAGTCAGTTTTCTCTAATTGTCATTATTCTGCTTAAAACTGACTGAAATTTGTTCCTTATCAGTCTTTTATCTTTTAACAAAATTCAGTTTGGGTCAGTGGTTGTGCCCACTTAATTGGGAGTAAATTTGTGAATAGTGTAAAACATTGTCTTAATCAAATTTTCTTTGTAATGAACTATACTGGGAAGGGGTCTATTCCATAAGTACCTTAATTTTTGTTATGTATCATGAGAAAGTCTTTTAAAAAATATGTGGCACAGTTTTATTAATGAACTGTTCTGTGCTAAATTTGCATCTTATCACAAAAACAGTGATTGCAATGATGTGAGTAGTCCTAGACAATACATTGAATGATCGGTGTTTGGTTGCACTTCAATCATGTCTTATTATTTGTAGCTATCATCTATCTAACTAATCATCATTAATTTTGTGTTGCAATCTCATAAGTTTGTTCCAGAAAAATTTGATTGTCTCTGCTATTGACCATTTCTAAGTACCCCATGTCAATGGAATGGTATCTATGAAGGTTAGAGAAAATATTTCACTTATTCATTGAATTTATATTTTTCATCAGTATTGAAAACAAACAGAATTACATTCAACTTCCTGTGTTCAATGTGTTAGTGACTTTATCACTTTTTCCCTCATTGCTCATCTTCTACAAGCACGCTCGCTTCAATTTATAATACAGCAATTTTGCTAAAACTTTAAATTAAATACATATTTATCAATAGTTTAGTTGTGAGAGATCATACATACATAAGCTTACCTATGGAGTCACAAGGTCATTCTTTTGGAGGCATAGAATGCTTGTACTGCACAGTTCAAACACTTGATGTACTCTCACTTCACCAGCATTTGACAGCTTTCTTCTGAAAAGCAGCTCTGTTTTCCATCCAGATTCATTATTGCCACAAATGCAACTCGGTAATTCCCACCACTTGTTAGCCTTGGGTCCTGTAAAGACCCATATTTGCCTTCTTTCTTGGCAGCCCCTGTTCCAATTTGAACTTGTCCACCATCCTCGTTACTCAGCTCCTCCTGTTAACAAAGTAGAATTTCTAAAACAATTTTTTAAGAGTATAAACTGTCATGTTCAAAGACATTTAAGGCATGGTACCTGTGTAAATTCATATGCCAAGTAGAATGGTGGTTTGACCAGAGCTTCAAGTTTAGATTGAAGGTTTGGGTCTTTGATATCAGCGGCAGGATAGTCTTTTGCATCTTCTAATGGCCTCACCAACAAGAGATAAGCCCTGTAACAGTCAGGAAATTGGAACAAAAAGAAATCGATAATCAGTTTTTAAATTCAGTACACTTTAAATATCTTTTCTGATTATCTTACTCAACATCTTTGGCTTGTTCTTCAGGAAGAGGGGCTAATGTTAGGTGGGCACAACCTTCCTGGACTTCTTCAATTTCAGGCATTTCCAAAGATGGGGGAGTCATTGTTTCAACTGTAGCAAGGACTTCCTCTTTTTCTGGATTCGTGATTGTCAGCCTATACTTAGTAAGTGGTTTAAGATCTGAAAACTAACAAGTACTTTTCATATGGCAACTCTTTTCTCCACTTGCGCTACAAATAAAGCAGTTATCTTTTACAAACACTTTGAAACCATGTCAATCTGAGATATTTACCTCAATGCTGCACTTTGTATCGCTTTCAGATTTGATGCTGAGGTTTTGTGACTCGTTCGTTGAATTAGTATTCACCAGTCCAACTGAAAATTGCTTTCCCACGGCAGGGCTTGACCACTCCAATCTTATTGTTTCATTGGTGACCTCTGCAATTTTGAAGTCAGAAACTGAAGTAGCTGGAAAAAGAGACAAAGAACATTTTCAGCTCATGTGGACAGTTTCTTTTCTCCTCATAATTCGTGACAGAAACGAAACACTTGACAAGAACATAAAAAAATAACGTAATCGTCGGAAAGATTGTGCCGAAGCCCTCCGTTTGAGCGATCATTTCCCTGAGGCAGTGACGAATACCTGGAGCACCCAGCACTGCAGCCCCGACACTCAGTGCCAGAACCACCACCACCAGCCAAGCCATTTCTCTCGGGCTGTTTACTAGCAACTGAGTTTACTGGCCCGCTGAAATGCGCCACCGGTGGACCACGGACGGCTGCCGCCAGTCTGTCTGTCTGTCTGTCTCCGTCAGCCGCACCCTTGCGCGTGCGTGCTGTGGTCCCGTGCCGTGTCGGCGTGTCCATCCCCGCCGGCTACTGGCTTCCGCGTGGGAGAGTGCCACAGGCTGATTCCAAACAGCGCTTTCTCCCTACGTCACTCTGTCTCTGTCGCACTCATGGGGCGTCCTATAGATGTGCGAGAGAGACAGCGGGGAAACACCGTTCGGAAGCAGGCCGCAGATAAAGGCGCCGGGCGGCCCCAAGATCACGGACCTCGGCCAACCTCGACTCTCAGGGGTCGTGGTGGTGGTGGTGGGCCTTGGGCCACTACAGCTGGAAGGGGAACCCGGGGGAACCCGAAACCCAATCCCAAAAAAGCGTGTCCTTGGGTGGGCAAGTTGATTTCGAACACTTGTTCGGTCGCTCTGACTCTCCCGCTCATGAGGGTGAGTAGAATCTGAACGCCATGTTTTATCTCTGTCTCTACAGCATAAGTGGAAATAGAGTTACAACAGAGACGTTGTCAGGATTCGTTCATTGGCTTCTGTAAGTCCACGCCGACATGGCTTCCACTTGGGACTTCCCTGACGCCAGCCGTCCGTGATGACGGATCCATCTCGAAGTGTTTTGCCTACATCCGTTTGCCTCCCAAGCGTCGCCTCCGCGCCAATTCACTTCCCCCTCCGATCCCTATACGGGACTAGCACTAGAGCCGCAGCCGACTGACTGATTCCGAGAGTCGTTTCCGCCGTCGCTCTGTTTCTCTCGCACCCATAAGCGCCCCGTGTAGGTGCGAGAGAGACAGAGCGATGAGAACGCTCTCGGGATCAGTCTACAGCGGGCGGTTCTGGGGCTCTGAAAGGGCGGCGTTGACGTGCGCCCAGAGTGGGGCCTGGCCTGGGGGCACCTCGGGGAAGCTCTGCCACTAGCTCTGCCCAGCGGCCGCGTGAATGGCGCGATGCCCCGCACCAAGGACACCAACACCAAGTTCAAGGTTGAGGCTCCAAGGCGCGGGTGTCCGCCAACAAAGGACACGTGCACGGCCTCGAGGCTTCAGGGACCCATCGGGAGGGAAGGCGCTAGAGCACTCGTAGCTTGCGAAGGGCGCCGCCAGAGACCCGAACCGAACACCTACCCAAAGGAAAGGACTTGGCGGCGTGTGCGGCGACACGGGGTCGGCGTGCTGGAGCAGCTATTCTCGGGCGTGGCTCGTCTATGGGAAGGTCTGCGCCTGTGGTCCGTCCGCGGCCTAATAGCAGGGTCGGCCGGCGGCTGGCGTGAGCGCTGCGAGTGCTGTGGCAGTGTTGGGAGCTTCGGCCGGCGCCGCGCCGCCGTGCCGTGCCTCCTCCGCGTGCCTGTGGATACAGGTGGTGTCTGCCGTGTCAGCAACCCCCCTTCCCCTCCCCTCCCCTTCACCTATTTGTTTCGCCTCACTGGGCGTTGGGAAGTGACATAGCTCTCCCTCCAATTTTATTTTGGGTATGACACGGACTCCCTTTCATGCGGTTGGCCGGAAAGACTGAACTCTTCGCTTTCAATCATCGAACGTCTCGTTCGACATTGCCGTGGACATCCTCATCCCCAGGCGCCTTCCGTTCGTAATATCGATCATGGTTGGGCTAATCAACGAAAAGGGGTGGGGAAAGAGGGAAGGGTGAGACAGTACGCGAGACTAGAGTCCGCTGCGAGCGCCTTGGATATAGGCAACCCCCGCTGCCCGCGTGTTCGACGGGACTCCCCCCCCCCTCTCCCTCCTCCCTTCCCAGCTCATGCGTACAGAGTAGCGACTAGAGGTGGAGAACAGCACACAAAGATGCGACCGGGAATGAATAGAAACGAAAACAGTGCCCGAAGCCTTTGAGGTGGGTGACGCTTCCGCGGGACGACACGGACATGGCATTCCAACTTACTTTCGGTGTCAGGTGACGAGGCCCCATTCTTTTCCGACTTTAGCCTTTTCCCCGCCTCCGCAGCGTCGCCGGCGTCCGCGTCCACAGCCTCACTCACAGAGTCGTGCCGGCGCTTCGACGCCATCTCGTTACTCTGGTCTTACTTGGCGTGCGCCGCGTTGCTGCTGGGAGCCGAAGGTCCGCCAAGCAATGCGTCTAGGGCCGTACTGGCCGGGCCTGCCGTGCCGTGCCGGGCCTGCCAGCGTTGGCGACGCCGGGCAGAGCGGCGCTCTAGCGTCGGCGTCGCGTCCGGCCGGGGGGAGGGGAGGGGCCGAAGGGCGGAAGGGGGAACGGGGAAGGGGAGCGGAGGACGCCTGTAGGCTGGGCCCCGCCCGCCCCGCCCCGCCCCCGCGGCATGGCTCACTGTTTGCGGCGCTAGTCAGGGCGTGCGCCGATAGAGGGCGCCGCGATCGTACTTTAACGTCCAGCTACTTTTAATGGCCAGTCCGCTGAGTTGTCGGGCGTTAGGTCCGCGGGCGACGACCGCGGGGACCGCCTAGGGGCGCCCGGTATCTGGGGCAGGAACAGGGAGGTCATGACAAGGCACTCGCAGCGCGAGACGGCGACAACGAGGCCGGATGGCTTGGGGGCGTAACCTGTGGTGGAAGTCGGCGCAAATAGGGAGCTGCGACCACCGGTCCAGCAGCGGCCCGTCCTTCAGGTGCATCTTGGGGTTCGGGTGGCGTTCCGGGAGGTACTGCAGCCTGTAGTTGACGAAGTGGAAGTCGCTGCAACAGCCGAAACGAAACGAGCCTCACATCAGCAGCACCCCTTTGGACAGATGGTCGCCGTGGTCAACGCTGGTTGCAGCGATACAATTTCAGCACTTCTGGAATGACCTGTCTCAAAACCGTGATACGAAAACTGCGGTTCCAGTCACTCGTCACCCTTCTTTCGCCCCTCCAGCCCCCGCAAGCGCCTGCGGGGTAGGCCGCCAGCGCTCGCTGCAACACACCGGTGCGCAGACGGTGGCCTACCTTGCCCCTCACAGGCGCAAGGTAGGCCACCGTCTCCACAGCGGTGTGTTGCTAGGCGAGCTGGTGGCCTACCCCGCAGGCGCTTAAGGCCACAAGCTACCACAAGCAAGCGGTGTCTCTAGAGGGGGGGGGGGGTGCGAGGGAGGCCGGGCGCCGCAACGGCCGCAACGATCGACTCACTTGGTGCTGGGGATGAACAGGGAATTCCCCGGCAAGGAGGGCAGCTTGCTTTTGAACTTGTCCCAGTTTCGCGCCAAGCACGCGCACTTCATGGACAGCTTGTTGGCGCGGTAGTCCAGGTGCTTGCCGTGCTGGTACAGCGGGAGCGGCACCTCGTCCGGAGCGAAGGAGACGCAGGGCTGGTCCCACACGCCACTCTCTCCGACGATTCTTCGAAAACACCGAAGTACAGAGACCGTGCGCCGCACATTCGCGCAGAGCGCAGTCAAAGCCACAAAAGCCCACTCCCGCCAGTCGAGTCATTGCGTCCCCCTGTCTCTCTCGCACCCGCACGGGACGCTCCTCCACTGCGACAGAGACAGGGCGACGAAACGACTCGTCGGAGTCAGCACGCTGCCTCACTGACCGTGGCCCGAAGTCGGTGCTGCCGTCAGCCAGCAGGGCGGGGCAGCCGCAAAAGTGCATACGCATCTTGCCGGTGATTTAGATTTCACAATTAGCACTAGAATTTTCCGTATCGATGTCAAGCAAAACCAAAGCCGCGGGGTGTGCTCGCTCGCCGCTCCAATTCCGAGCGGTTCCGAGAAGTGTCTTGAACAATGGCGCTCTGCTCGAAGTTTGCCTTTCGCACGACAGAGAGCGCCAGCATGAATGATCTAGACTGCAGTGACGAGGACGAGGCGACAAGTTCAACGTCATTGAGGAGGCTGTGTTTTGTTGTGTCAGTTGTCTTGCTAAAATTATACAATTTTGCTTATTTTCGATGGAATAATTATCAGTTTCTCTCTTTCTTACGGACGTTTCCAATGTTATTATGGTTCCCGATATTAGTTGGGAGGTGGGCGCTCATGTAAACACGCCGTTTCGATGCATTTTTCACTGAAGGAGGACTCTAGGCGACGGCGACTGAAGAAGACTGGGGAGCTTGACTGAAACGCGAGATTGCAATTAAGCGGTAAGAATCATTGCTAATGCTAGAAGACAAGTCTCTGTCTTCGCCCCCGATAACGTTGCTGCCTTTGCCGTTCAATTTTCCAGACGAACTCTCTGAGATCCACTTTTTCCATAAAGTTAGGTCCAAATCAACAAATTCCTTTGATTAGGCCCTTTGGTTTGTTTTTCTCTTCAATTTCGACATGATTTCACAGTTAAATGAATGTAGTTTATGTGCCTACAATGTACGTTTTGTGTATGGCTTCGCAATGAATCTCAAGTGCTTCAAGCAACAATGACCTCATGAACAAAGTGGGTTAGGTTTCAAAGCGATAATTTTCTTACAGCTCCATTACCATTAAGAATTGAGTTACATAAGTTTATGTCTTGATTAAATGTATGGGTTATCTATCTCCAAATTCTTGTTGTTTTTTTTTAGAAATTTAATTCTTAGTAAGGTGTACTGCTATTTTTCTCGTTTCGGGATCATTCTTCTGATTTTGCTGCCTTCACACGCTGTCTTTATTTTAGCTCTAATGTTGCATCTTCCTAATAATTGTCAGGAATGGAAATCATCTTTAATTGGAACTGTGTTCTAGTTTTACGCCAAATGTGGATTGTAAAGTGTCTAATTTTTGTATTTTGCTTCACAGGTTCCTGCTAAGATGGGTGGTGGTCAGGTTTGCTTGAAATGGAATAGTTTCCATTCAAGTTTGACATCTGGGTTCAAGACACTTTGGGAAGAGAACGGCCTTGTTGATGTGACATTGGCAAGTGATGGGCAATGCATCCAAGCCCACAAGTTAATACTCTCAGCCTGTAGTCCATTCTTTCGTGAAGTGTTCAAGGTAAATTAATTTGAGCAAAGAAGTATTTATCAGCTGTTAGGATAATATTGCATCTGTTTTTAACATGTTTGCATTTAGCTTGTTTCTAACATTATTTTTTTCC
This sequence comes from Thrips palmi, assembly GCF_012932325.1. Classification (NCBI taxonomy): domain Eukaryota; kingdom Metazoa; phylum Arthropoda; class Insecta; order Thysanoptera; family Thripidae; genus Thrips; species Thrips palmi. Next base: position 13,211,416 of record NW_023144625.1, on the reverse strand, counting down.
TCTATTGTGAATGTTGCAGAGCAATCCCTGTCAACATCCTGTGATTATCCTCCAAGATACTCACTTTTCAGAGCTAGAAAGTCTTTTATGTTTTGTTTATAAAGGTGAGGTGAATATTGACGAAGAGAATTTGCCAGCATTATTGAGAGCAGCAGAAACACTACAAATAAGGGGACTAGCAGGCGCATCAGAGCAAGTTCAAAATGAGGTGTGATATTTTAATTGATTGTCCTAGTCTACATCTTGTTTAAGGATTTTGTTTTTAATCTCATCTTGTTTATCATTTATAACAGTTGGGTAGTATTACATCTGAAATTGAAGAAGTGCCTGTAGATGAATCATCGCCTCCCTCTAAGCGTAGCAAGGAATCTCCCCCCTCCAAACCATGGCAACCTCACTATTCAAGGTATTCATTCTTTCAGCTTTGACACTACAATCAGTATTATGAGGAAGGTGCCTTCTATGAATATTCTTTGTTCAGGACCAAGAAACGTTCCGGCAGTAGAAATAGTGCAAGAAATGCTCCAATCTCAGTTGAGACAGTGCTGGAAACAACTCTTGCTCACTCTCCTGATAGAGTTCCTAAACTGGAGCCTATGGACCATGATTTGGAAATAGACGGAGACGCTACACCGAGCCTATTAGATGCGGTAGATGAAGACAGCAACACAGCATTATTCCTTGGACCGGTTATGGAGATGAAAATATCTCATGATAGAGTTTCTGCATCCGATACTGGCCAAAGCAATGGTGAGTAAAAATATTTTTATTTCAGGAAATGATAGTGTGTGTTGTTTTGTGTGTTTTCACTTGTTTTGGCATGTAGAAGTGATGCCTTATCATGTGTGTGGTCAACCATTTGAGGTTGATTCACATGTCATTTGATTTACACACACTCTTGCTCTTGCTGGTAAATGCATGAGAGACTCCGAGCCAGAATAGCAAAAATTTTATTATTAACTGACATCTCACTTGAACACAATAAAAAAGGAAGCTCTTTTGTAACAGCGTTCTTCATTAAACAAACATCATATCTCATCTTTGTTGTGGCTGCTGCTGGGCTTTTCAAAAAACAAGACAAACACATTGCATTAGAAATTCTTATTCTTCACCGAATTTTACATTTGCTATATGCTCTTGCTTCTATCTTTTGTGGTGCTTTGTTTTGCTTTTAGCTTAAAAGCAGTTTCATGTAGCTCATGCTCATACCTTTCAAAACTGTTGGATCTTTGGTGTATGTGATGTGTGACCACATTAAAAGGACCAATAATATGCCACCAATGAATGTGTTATTCTTAGTTGTTCAGTAAATTTAAAGTTGATACACCATATGCAGTGCTTCTAAAGATTTATTCTAAAATAATTTTTTCTGAGCTAAATTGACACACACATTTATTGTTGAGTTGTGGAGTGAGCATATTTGTGTAGGATCATCCAATTCAAACCATTGCAAGCTACAGAATGATGCACCTGAAGAGTAAGGATGCAGTGTTAAGTTTTGATTTGTAAGGTAAGATATGTTGCTTTAGCTCAAATTGTTGGCTTTAATTGTTCACTCAATAACAGATACCTGTTGGTTTTATGTTTGACTTCCTAAGCATGACTTAAGGCTGACACCCTTGCTTAATAAGATGTAACTTACAGTTACATGTTAAAAAATAATTAAATCCTGAAGCACTAAATTTTATAGTTCATCATCTCACTCAACAATCCTTGTGTATATTGCACAGAAATTTATAACTGTTGATAAAGTGGTCTTAAGCCGACTGTGTTTGCATTGGATCTGCAAAACTGCTACAGCCTTTGCCTGATTATGTGTAGATACCCTAGGATTACAGTTTTACTATCTTGGTTTTCTGATTATATTCTTAGAATTAGCATTGAAATTCTGTATTTTTGACATTTAGTATCAACTCACTTAAAATACTAACAGCATTTTTTTCTCAAACTAACCATTTGGAAGTGGTTCTGTATGCCATTTGGGTCTCTTATTTTAATTTCCTTTTCATCGCTTTTTGTTTTGCTATTGGTATGCTTCTGTGGGTTTGTGAAATGAATACCTTAGGACTCAATTTAAATTATGCAGTGGACTTAAGTGAAATTTATTAGAAAACCATACACAGGAACCTATTTGTGGTTTCTAAAAATCTTGTTGGTTATTTGCTGTGTACACTAAGGTTCAGCTGGTAAGCGGGTTCTGCTGTGTCTGAGACAAGAGATTGTTTTTCTTCTGACTGATCTAAGGGGAGCAGCTTAATCACCTTTGCACCTTTTGTAATAATAAGTATCAGGTGCTAACCTCAGAGTTGATCTTTCAAGTATTAATGTTGGGAGTTTTGTAGGCGTTTGCCCATTTGCTAAAACTAAGAGATTAAGGCTTCATTTACTGTCTTCTGCTCTGGATTCAAATGATGTGTCTTTACCAACTAATATTCTGTTAAATTTGGATGTTACAAAGTGTCTTTCAGTTGTCTTTGTATTCTTTGTAATTTAAATGTCTTTGTATTTCTTCTTAGGTACTGATGCTGAAGAAAATTCTGAGGCTGGTGACGATGCAGGAATAAAATTGGCATCTGGCCAGTTACCTTTCCAAAAGTTGCCTTATGCCGATCTCCTACCAGAAGCAGAAGTTCTCGCTGTTTGGTCAAAAAGCCGCACTCCAGAACAGCTAGCATGTGATTTGATGAAAGTTTTGTTTTCTGTGGAAGAACGTTTACTGTGCAATGTAAATGGGAAGCTTGGTAAACAACAGTTTAATGTTCACAAAGTCCAATTAATTAGGGAAGTGTTAAGCTTTTTCACTAGCCTTAAACCTGCAGAGTTTGAAGAGCAATGGAAGTATTGTATAACAAAAATAGACACAGCCAATCGAGGTTTGAAAAGAAATATGGTCATTCGAGGGCGAAAGACAATGTATCTTTTATGAAGTTATTTAAATGATATATTAGCTACCCATGTTGCAACATTATACCTTGCATTTAATGAAGGTAAACAAAATTTCCAAACTTCCATTGTATTACTTACCTTAAAAAAGAATTTGTTGTTTGGTCAAATTTTGGGTGCAATACTTAAAACCAACCTGATTTAAAAGTATGAAATTCTCTTACCATCTACAAAACTAACTATAGCTTTTTTGGTTTGTAAACTATTTGTGTTTTCTAATGTACAAAAATCTAAGGTTAAGTATTCATGACCACTTAGCCGGTTCTCTTTATCAGATGTTCATTTCTGGTTTCTTTTTGTTTAAACATTCCAGTGCAGTACTTGGTTTGTATACTTTGTATGTTAATTTTGATGTGGTATGCATTCACTCCCTCTTCTTGTCTATGTTCATTCCCATGGTGATAAATTTTTTATGTAGCTTTGCTACAGGAGTCATGTGAGCTTACCTTTAATCTTTTAGGGCTATTAGATGCTGTAGTTCCTCCTGATTGGACCTTTGTGTGGTCTCAATGTTACTAGATTTGATTTATCATACAGGGTGTCTAGCTTAAATTTTAATTTTCTTTTCCCTAAAGTGTATGTGCCTTTTATTTTCCATTGCCTAGAGGGTAGTTCTAAATATACTTTAAACTAGAGTACATGAATGCCTCCTGTTTCCCCTTTTTGTGTTTTCGTGCGTGTCACAGTGAAGTGACGCACATAACAAACATTGACACCCAGGCACCTTGGACAAATCATGGGTTTTGTCAGGGCATGTGTCCCTCTGGACAGTGTTCTTTGGCTGTGTTTCTTGCAATATATGTTGTACATTTTGGGTAGCATCACAGATGGGCCTAGTGTTATCATTGACTGAGCTTAGTTGTACAAAATGAGATTTCTGTTTACAGCAAGTAGCCTTTATGTTTTTTCATAATTGTTAGGAAAACATAGACACTGTTGAATTTTTATATTTTAGGTAATTAGAATATAGAAATATATAATCTTGTTGCATGAGGCCGATAATGTACATGTTCCTAGAATGTTGTAAATATGTTAGCCAGTTAGTCAACAATTGTTGAATGGCCACAAATTTATATATATTTTGATATTTGTATAGTAGTAAATAACCAACCCATTTATGTTGTAATACCTAGTAGTAAAATATTTACAACTTTTACCTGCCTCTAGAATTAGTGATGTACCATTCCTGTAAAGTGTTGATAAAGTGTTCATTCCAATGTATGCCTGTTTCTTTTTTGTTTGTTAGTAAAGCAACATATATGTTGTGGCTGTTTAGTGTTCCTATGGTTTCAAACATTCCTTTCGAGAAAATTTTGGTGAATACTTAATTATGTTACTCTCTAGCTTGAAAGAGTGATTTGTACATCGCTGGGGCATGTTTCTATGTTGCAATAGCACATAGTTCTTTTCTGTTGTTGTTTTTATTTTTTCACATTTGCTGCATAGCATCACTTAACTTTATGACTATTGATAATGTTAAAAGAAGTGTCCTGCATTATTTTTATCTCATTGGAAGTTTGTCAGTGAATTGGATGTGAGTAGTTGTTACCTTGCTTTAGAATGTAGTTACATAGGGACCTGTTTCATTTTATCCAGCATATGTGATTTAACTGCTGCTGTTCCTGTTATATTTTATAATCAAGACTTGGATGAGCTGGTTTGGGCATGTGCAGTGACTATGTGATAGAATGAAAAAATATTGCCATATTGAATCGTAATAGTATTGCCTCTTCACTATAACATTTAAAATGGTAAAGCTTTCGACTTGTTGCCTGAAGTAAAGTGGGGAGTTCTCTTCAGAGTTTTACTTGTCTTGTTTTGTTTTAAGTGTAGAGTGTTATCATTTTGTGCCTTTATTTAATTATTTTGTGACCTTTTGTTTCTCTTTACTGGCATCTGGCTATGATTCCTGTATTTCACGTTTTGATTTCCAATGTGTGACATTTTAAACTCTTGCCATGGTAGATTGATAAGAACAGCTTATAAGTAAACTCCAATTTTCTGATTAAGTGCTACAATTGCCATTAAACTTCATAAAGGTTGCCATGAAATATGGTTTGCCATTGTCAATACCACCATTTTTTGCATCATACTTCATATGCTGCAAGATAGTAAGAATAGACACCACCATTAACGAAAGTTCAAGATGTAGTTCCTTTGTCACTAAGTGCCACCCTATTTTTATTTTTCTTTGTTTAGGTACATTGTCTGTAAATCATACATCTAATTGCATCACATGCTGTATTGAGTCTTGTCTTTTGTTTCAAGTATCTCTTTCTGTCCTAAAATGTTTGTTTTGTTTCAGTTACCACAGATCCCTTTGGTAATTTCTTTTCTTTTGGTAATAAGATGAAAGAAACAGGGATTTTTGTTGTTGAGTTCTTTCTGTTATTGTTTATCTTTATCACAATAAGCTGAAGTTCCATAAATTCCTTCAGGTTTATTATTCCTTCTCAATCAGGCCAAGTTGTGAAGTTAAATTCTTCACCTCTTTGGCTTGATCATAGGTATGGTTGTGAATATTAATACTAAACATGGACACTGTTCAGATATGATTCTTTTTATCTTTAAGTTCTCTACTTCTTCAACTCAGATCCATTTACTGTTTAGATGTCAAGATCAAAACATGTTAATTACCATACACTGACTGCTGCAGTTTACAGGATTGTAATGAGGATTCCAGAAACACTGTTGTTGGTTGTCGCATGCTTACAGTGTGACAAATGAAGCAGAATGCTTGTGATCATTTGTCAAAGTTGTGACAGCTGATTCGTATTGCATGTGAAGATCACTTGTAGTTTTGTGATGTCGTACATTCCGCCTTTATGATTTATTGAATTGAGTAGTACTTTCAAAACTTTACTTTTTGTTGTGTAGGTCTTAATTTCTGCACCTGATTTCCTTGACAGCAGATATGTTGTCTTTCTTATCACATTCCTTATTTTTTGAAAGAAATGTTATCTTTTCATTATTTGTTGACTAGATTTTGGGAAATTTTTATGTTCTTTATGGGCAAAGATCCAAGATTGAATGCCCATCAAAGGCTGTGTGCTTCTGTTTTATTTGTTGTTCTACTTCTGTTTGTTTTAGTTTTCCTCTTTTCTTTTGTTTTTGTTTTGTTTGTTTCATTGTAATAGTGCTTTGGCCTGTGCTTTTCCATTTCTATTTCTTAGGTTCCTTAAAAACTTTCAAGTGCCATTTGGATTATTTATCTCAATATGGTTCAGCAACTCATGGTTTAATGCTCATGAAGCCTGCTCTCGTGCCCTCTTAAATCTGACATTCATTATGCTCGGGAAAATTTGCTGTAAGCTGTAAGAATGCAGAGAACAACTAGGAGAGACCTAAGAGAATCCTCTTGGAAAGGGAACTAAGCAGGGTACTTTTAGACTTTCTGTTTCTACTTGAAAACCTGTTGTAGTTTCAACCAACAGGATTGTTTTAAAATTATACTTTAAAGAATTTGTGTTACTGGCAGTGTCATATAAAAGGACTTACAAAAGAACCCACCAACTTAACACAACTGTTGTTATAAGTGCCTGAGGCCTCTTTATTTGTGTCTCTACATGTACAAATGATAATGCATTCTCTCTAAGAGTGTGAAGCTTTAAGCCATCAAAAGTTATGCATTGCCTTTAAAATCACTTCCCCACCGCTTAAAAAAAAAAAAATCCGGTTCTTGATGTTTTTTGGAATAATTTATTTTTCTTCTATTGTTAGTGTGGGGTCTGTTGTTCATAATGGTGTATCCATGTGCTTTTCTGATTTGTATTACACAAAGGAATAAGGGAAATACACTAAGATTTTAAAGAAAGCAGGTTTTCATTTTATTCTTTCCCAATGGAAGTACCATACATGTGGTTGCATTTTTCATTAAAGATCAGATTTGATTACATCCAACACACACACCCAAGTGCTACACAGTTGAAGTTTATCAGGATGAAGCAATCATAAGTGTCCAAAATCGTGCCAGACAATTTTCAATGTGTACTTTTTCCTTCTTTTTCAGATGGACCTTTCTTTTCTGCTGAGAAAAATTTGCAGAGCTTGGAGTTAAATCAAGGTGAGATATCTGGTTATCCCTCATTAGTTTACAGCAACAACTGGGAAACATCATTATTTTCAACACATTTTTGACTGCTGGAGAAACACAGAATTGTGGGTTAAACATTCATAACAAACGGTCATACAGGTGTTAACATTATTGTTTGTTGCTTCTGGAGGCATTTTAACACACATTCCCTTTCATTTATTTTAATAACAATTTCCATGTGTTTTCATATTTTTCAGTGTTTAACTGTTTGAAAGCCCCCAAGAAGGATAATCTACTGCTTCCTTTCCCATGTCCATTTTGTGAACGAACCTACACTAGTTGGGGCTTTAGGAGAAGACATATTAAGGCTATGCACACTCACAGTGAACGATTGTCATGTAAATGGTGCTTGCTGGTGAGACTGCTTATATCAACAATATAATACATGAACCATGGACCCCTCTTCCACTTTGTTCAAAATGATCAATGTAAATTTTCTTTTCTGGTCAAATTTATTTAATAGGTCATGGAAACACATGCTGACTGGCAAAAGCATGTATCCGCCGTTCATGGTCTAAGCCCTGGTGATGCTCAGAATGGAATCCTTATTCTTGAAGAAGCCAACATGGTACTCCGTATACCAAACCCACCACGCTTGGATACTCTAGTCACAATGATTAGAGAATCATCCAGCTGTCAGTCAAGTATGTCTAAAAAGTGCCCCTGTAATTGAAATCTGGACTGTAGTTAAGTACTGAAATCAAAAGTCACCTATGTTCCTGTCCTGTGCCAGGTCCTGCCTGTAAAGAACAAGATGAGGGTCCAGAGACACGTGTGGAACGCATACATTGTGATTCCAAGTTCTTAGAGACTGCTTCAGCTGCGGAGGACTTAAGTCAAAGGAAAGCTCAGGAGGTGGAGGGACAGGAGCCCTCTAAGGACAGTGAAGAGGATGATGCCATAATTGGAATTAAAGTGGAAAGACCAGATACACCAGATTGATTTCTTGAAGCCTCAATACATTAGTGCATAAAATGTTGCACTGTTAACGAAAGATGGACAATAAAGATTTAAAGATAATCTGTCTTCACTCCTTTCCCCCTGCGTTTTTCCTTCCAAAGACCGACAGAAAATTTGACAAGGAACGCCTGGATAAATCGCAGGGAAGTCGAAACTCAAGCTTCCCGCGAGATTGAGTATGAGGGGAAGGGGAGGGGAGGGGAGGGAGCACAGCCTTCGTGCGGGCTTCGGATCGGAGCTTCGGAGTTGTCGTCGTCGTCGTCCTCGTTGTGTTGTGTGCGCTGCCCGTTAGTGGAAGATGGAATTTCTGAAACTCTTCCGACACTCTGGAATACCTGCAATACATGCAGAACGCTTCATAGCGAAAATTTAAGCCTTTTGACATTGAGTTGGTAGGTTAATTTGGTTGTCATTTCAGTTATCATGACGAAGTAGTCTGAAACACATGTCAGAGGCGGAGGCACGGATGTGTTTATGCTTTTCTCAGTTTGTCATTTACTGTGTGCTTTAATTTTTTAATGGAACTTCTTATTCATTTGATTTGCTTCTGATGTTTTATCTTATTTCCTTGTTTGTCATTTTTGTATTTTTATTCCGATTTGAATTGTGTTTATGTCATGAAGGTTAGAATAGCATTTATCTTTTCTTGTCGTAAACTAAAAACTAAATGAATATAAACCCGTCAGAATCGCTGGTTGTTGACTGAATGGCCGATACTATCATTGTATTTATTCAGTTTGAGTATTTTATTTATTCAGCTCAGTTTCATTTCTTGTTTTCATTTTTATTTTCGCCCTGATTTAGGATTTACTTTCTTCATGGCGACTCGACGATCCCGGATCAAGGCAGTGGCAAACCTTCCTGCTCGCCGAAATCGTCCAGTGGGGTTGATCGATGTCAAAAAAGAAGATTTGGTATCTACTGAGGCCGATGAATTGTCGAGTACACCCAAAGTTCCTGGAAGTTCACATTCACCCAAGAAACTTCAGGCAGCAGTTGGAGATGGGGGTCAGTCAGGGAAGGAAGGCTCTCTGGATTCCCTTCTTCCATCATGTGATTCATCACAAGCTGCAATCTCCCATGGCAACAAAAAAGTTACTTCTGTTGAGGATGCTGAAGAATTGCAATCAGCTCCAGACAGAAGATCAGTGATAGTGTCTGATCGGAAATCTGTAATTGTGAATAGAGATGATTGCATCAGCCCAACTAAGTCTACGTCAAAAGAAATTTTGTGTAAAACTGATGCTGAAAAGGTTTGCCCAAATTCTCAAAAGGATTCTAAAAAACAGCCTGAAGATGATCTCAAAATGCAACCTGTCAAACCACATGATGTTGAAGGTCAAGTCACTAATTCAAGTATTGATACGAATACATGTCAAATCAAACAGTCTGAAATAGGAGCATCTTCATCTGCTGAAGATAATACCACTGCTTCCAACAAACGCTTGCCTCTTAGAAATCGGCGATCAAAACCTGCAGTGAATCTAACTGCTGCTGTACGAAAGCGTTCGGCTAATGAAATTGTTGCATCCCCATGCTCTCCACCTCCTGTCAAGTAAGTTTAGTTGTAACCTTTTACAAGCAAGAGGAACTAAATTTTCCTCAAGTCAGAGGAATAAATTTTGTTTTGTGTGTCTCTATTTTTGCCAGATTGAAAAGTCCAGAGCCTGCATTGTGTCGTATCAATGAAAACTCCTCAATTATTACTAATACAGATGACACTCCTGACCAAAGTCAAGCATCAGACAAAAATAGGATATCATCCTCTGAAATTTCAGGACAAAGTCCTGCCACCTTGTCCTCCCCACCTGTAACAGTGTCAAGGTAAGCGATAGTGGTGATAATGGTAATAGTAATGTTATTTTCAATTTGTTCTTTAAACAAACAAATTTGCTCACCTGGTCGGTCTGTGCAGACCATCGGATAATACAAGTGGAGTGTTCAAGACTCCTGTCGCACCTTTATCAAAGAACAAAGATGCCTCAAATGATAATACAAACAAAGGGGATATTGCACTGGTTGGTCCTCAAAAAGAGTCAAGGTAGGGAAGGATCTGCATTTGGATTGATGTTATGGAAATGCCTTTACTCTGTCATTCACTTTCTTTAAAATTTCTCTTAACAGCAATGTGAAGAAAAAGCCATCATCTAATGCTCAAAGAGTAGCCACTGCTCGCAAGAATTTGAAAAATCGTATTGACACTGATGGTACTCCTCCAAGATCAGCGTTAACAATGTTTGATCTAATTTTTTATAATCCATCTAAGAACCCCATGAAGTATGTATCCAATTTTCAAAATATTCTGACCTCACAAAATTAGCTTGGTTTCTGGTATTGTTATTGCTATTATCCATCTTATTATTTTCATCCACATAGATCGGTGGGTACTCCATCAAATAAATCTCGACGAAGGCTAAATTCGTAAGTTCAAATTCATGACCTCTCATTTGTATATCCCTTTGCCAAGTCTGTACATTATGCTTATTCTTCAGAGTATCAAGCATGGCTTCTACCAACGAAGATCGTCTCAATGAGGAATCTGTGGATGATATTGAAGAAATAGATGATGCTCAAAATAATCAAGAAGAAACGGAGGAGGAAACAGCTATGCCTGTGCCACAAGTAAAAGTGGGTCCGGATGGGTCTCTGATTCTGGATGAGCAGAGTTTGGTAAGCTAATCTATTATTGCTACTATTTAAATTTCACTTGCTCTCTACATCATCAATACTCAAGGATTTTTTTATTGGCTTCTTGGTGTTTATTTATATGTTATTTAATGATGATTATTTCATATTGTTATTTATCCAACACATGCCTTTTCCTTGTTTACTTAAGGTTATAGAAACTACTGGAGCAAAGAAAAATAGGGAGGAGTTAGAGAAGTCAGAAGTGATTGTCGACTCAGGAACAGGCTACGGTCACTACAAAAAGATTGTGCGGTCTAAGGACTGGTCTGATCATGGTAATTAAATAGCTTTTGAAACTTTTGAAATCTCAATTGAAGATGTTCAATTGTCTTGGTCTAAGGCAACAATTCTAAAGGTTTTTTTTTTTTTTTTTTTAAATTTTTGCTTGTTGTAGAAACCAAGAAGTTTTACAGAGCTCTTAATGTAGTGGGCACCGACTTTTCTCTGATGAAACCGTACTTTCGTAGTCGCACCCGAAGAGAATTAAAATTAAAGTTCAAGAAAGAGGAGCGTCTTAATCCCAATCTTATAAATAAGGCACTTTCTGAACCTCTGGACTTCGATATATCAGAGCTTGAAAAAGAATGTGGTATGCTGTCTCTCATTTTGTCATTTGACTACTTTATGCTTTGGAAGTTCTTTCCAGTTGTCCCTTGTTTAATGTTTACGTCCCTGCTTCAGAGTTGGAAGATGAAGAAGAGAAACGTATGGAAGAGGAGGCAAAGGAAAAAGCATCCGAAAAATTGAAGGAAAAGACAGAAAATACTCAAGACAAAACCAAAAAACGTGCTTCAAAGAAAAAGAAGAAATGTAAGTTGAGCTTTACTGCTTTACTCTGTAATTTAGAACTAAATTTTGCATTGAATGAATATTTTATTATCATTATTGTTTCAAAATTTTTCTGTGCAGGTATACCACTTGCCGAAATAGGTTTAGAAACTGAGAACAGCTCAGATGCAGGAACAAGTACATCTTATAAACTGCCAAAGAAAAGGAAAGCTTTAGTCCCTGCAGATGAGGCCAATAATGTGCTAGAAGAAGTACCATCATCAGAAATAGATTTTGGAGCTGTAAATGGTTCTGCTGCAGTCCGCAAAAAGACCAAGATAACTTCTCAAAAGAAAAGGAAGCCTGACTCAGCTGAAGAAGATTACAATATGCTGGCCATGGGCTTGGACATGCCTAGCCAACCAAATGACTGTCCACAGGAGGAGAAATCATCTGAGCTCAATGAAGACATGGGAATATTTGCAGAACCAAAGAACAAACCAGTTTCAGTAATCAATATGAGGAAAGAGCCAGTTGTTAAGCGAGTTAGAACTAAAGCTCCAACTCTACCTCGGAAACCTGCACCAGTTGGCAATACCCCATCCCTTCCCTCCAACAGTGCTTCTTCTAGCTCCAACCCTCCATCAAATGTTGTTCAGAAATCTCAAGAGACAAATTTGAAGGTTCCATCTACATCATTGAGCCCAAGCACCACTGTGGTCCATTCTACCTCTCAAGCTCCACTTAAAACCATTACATTGAGCCCAAGCACCACTGTGGTCCACTCTACCTCTCAAGCTCCACTTAAAACCATTACATTGAGCCCAAGCACTACTGTGGTCCATTCTACCTCTCAAGCTCCACTTAAAACCATTACAACTTCACCTCAAGCCATCGCTTCAACTTCTGGTTTCAAACTAATTCAGTCACCAGGACAGCCTCGGATTCAAATTGTTCGTTCACCAGCTGGCTTTAAAGTTGTTCAAACCCCACCTCAGTCTCGGGTTCAGCTTGTCCAAAGTTTGCCTCAAACTACCCCACAATCTATGGCAAGCATAAGAGCTGTTACTCCCAAGACTTACAACATCATCAGAAAACCAGGAATAGGTGTAAGGCCTCTGTCTACATCTGGAACTACACCCTCCTCATCTCCAAATTCAGCTTTGCCAGTCTCTACCTTACTAAACAGATCAACTTGTTTAGTTTCTTCTCCTGGAGGTAAATTTGTCCAATCTCCTCCTCTTCCTCAAATGAGAACAGTACAAGTTACTCCTCAAAGTTCCTCAAGTGTGTCAGGATTTGGATCAACAACTCCTGTAGATAGATTGCTCCCATCAACTCCCTTGCCTCGAATGGAGCCAGGTTCCATTATTGTTTTGAAGACCCCTCTGCCTCAAAATCCTGACCGACATGTTCTCCAAGTATATATGGTCACGAATACACCACCAGGTTCTACAGGTAATACTGTGCCGCTCTCCCCTCATGTGCCAGGAATAAATATTCTCTCAGGCCCAACAGTACAACCAGCAAATTTAAAATCCCCGAGCATGTCTGATGATTCTGACTGTGAGAAGGTACTGACTACTTTGTAGTTTTCTATTCCCTTCCTGTACCTAAATGTAATTTTTTAATGTATACATATACTATATATTTTTCTGTTACATTTTTACATCAGTTATTATGTGTATGATTTCTCTCTCCTACATTAGTAGATCAAAATGTACATATGACCAAGTGTGATTGTTAGCTCTTTGTTATGTCCTTGTTATGTGATGTTGGTGCAAGATTAAATGTGAATGCACTGAAGTAATATAAAATTGTAATTAAAAAAAGAAATGAAAAAGTTGCACAAAATTTATTACAGTAAACTTAAATGTCTCACTGACAAATCAATTAATTTTTTCATAGGAAATATCATAGTATTGCATTTTTCACAATATGTTGAAATTCAGAGTAGTACTGAATACAATATGCACTTATGAACTCTAATGTTTGCTATAGTAAGAAGCTAGTACATTTTTCAACTCATTTGATAAGGCATCCAAATGCTGCTTTTTACTTGAGATAACTTTAGAGGCCTCTGTAACACTGCAAGGCAAATCACCATACTTAGAAAGCTTGCCTTTCAAACAATTTATTTCATTTTGCAAGGTAATATAGTCCTGATAAGCGTCCATGATGGCCTGATTTGAAATGGCTGGAGTTACACCACGTTCATTGAGCTCAGCTTTGGTAGATGAGAGCGTTTGATTCAGTTTTGACAAGTTAGACTGACTAACATTCAGGTCAATGATCAAATTTTCTAGGAAAGTCTGTTGAGATGCGACCTCCTCAGTAGCCAACTTCAGCTCTCTTCCGAAGTATTTAGAATTCTCTCTCAATCTCTCATTTCTCCTTCTCAACAACTGAATATCTTTGACAAGGCCTAACTTCTGCCTGGAAGTGTTTGATTGCGCAAGAAAATCGACAGCCAAGGTGGCAACAGCTCCCACATCACTCCCGTCCCCTAAATTCCCTTGCACAACGATGCTTCCTTTTTCAAGAAGCGCTTGTTGAGTATCACAGCTAAGCTCTTCATCATCGCCCAAGTGTAGACGTTGAAGATGATCAGAAGTTTTGAGCGCCAGGGCTTCATATTCAGAATCGCTCCTATTCATATTCTTTATGATGTCATCCACAGTACTGTCAGTCTGCAGGTTGAAAGTGTACAAGGATCTCAATTTGGCCTGCGATTCCTTGGAGAAGGCAGGGTACTTGCTGAGCAGCTTCGGATTCATTGAAGACATCCATTTCATGAATTCTTCATCACCTGAGTCACAGAGACAGAAAAATGGTGCAAAGTAACGCATTAAACGGTTGAATATTATTGGGGTTATGTTGCGCTGCCTAAACGAAATTACGTGCTCTTACCGTTATTCTTGATTGTCGCGTTTCTCGGACGAACTTTATTAAAGTGTGGATCAAGAAAGGAAGAATTATTGATTGATGTCGACATCATTCTTGCTACAGTCCAATGAAGCAGCCGGTTTTCTTCCTCCACCACCAGTTTGTTTACAAACCGTTCACAGTGATTTCATTCAAATGGGTTGCCGCCTCCTCAATCCACTAGAGCCAACCTTCACGAGTTGGGCATTTTGACGTTACAAGTGACAAGATCCCAGAGGGAGAGACATATCAAGGATGTTGGCTTGTAGATCCTTTTATTTCACTGCTCAGCTTAAAGGGAACGGACAGCACAAAACTAATTCGTTTGAATAATGTTGACGATTTTGAATGTTGGCAATAGTGGAGAGAAGAGAAACCGGTAAATTCAATCCAATCCGCACAAGAGGAACAAGAAGAGTGGAAGAATACTACGACTACGCTACCACTGACATGATATGGGTGTCCAGTCTTTCAGCTCCACGTGTTCGGCGAAGGCGAAACCATCACGCGGGTTTCCCGTAGAAACCCACGGCAGCCGTTTCTGGGTAGGCGGGTCCGTGCGGTCCGAGTCCCGGAGCAAGCAGCATGACACTCTCCTGGCGGCCGCTGCCGCTGGTTCCGGACCGGCCGTAGAATCCGGGCTCGGGGAAGGCCAACGCCGCCACTGCCAACCATTCATGCTTATAATGTATCTGCTCGAATGAGGCACCAGCATACCTTGAAAACAGAGCGAATAGGCGAACTCACGGGAATTCTGATGCGTCGATCCGGTCACAAATTTGCCCTTCTCCGCGCTGCCACTGGCCGAGTGGGACGAGAACTTCAAATACGGCGTCGGCACCATGGCGGGCCGGCCGCGAGTCCCCACTGCAAAATAAAATGGAGACCCTTTCCTGAGCACTTGCCCGGCTGGAGAGGCGCGACCACGGGGACCTTTCGGCGGTTTACCGAGACGCTGCGGGGGTTCGTAGTGGCCGAGGCCTTGGCCGAGGCTGACGGGGAAGGCCAGCCCCACCGGCAGCGGCATGGGCAGGGTGCTCGCGGCGTAGCGGCTGGAGTACAGGTCCCGGCCTCGGTCCCAGTCCGAGAGGAACGTGGTCCGGTCGGCCTGGTCGACGACGTGCAGGGCCTGGCCGCGGACGACGCCGACGACGCCGTGCTGCGGCTGTTGCGCTGGCGGCGCCGGAGGGTAGAAGTAGGGGTTCGAGCCCCACGAGCCTGCAGAAAGTGGAGAAGAGTCCACTGCACTCTCACTGTCACACCAGCAGAAGCTTCATGTCGACCCACTGCGCGTACGAACCGGCCACGAACTGGTAGTGCCCGGCGGCCCCCGCGGTCGTGGGGTACATGGGCACCGCGGCGCCGGGGCCGAGGCGCGCCAGAAAGAGCGCGAGCAGCGCGGGGCTCCAACAGCAGGCCCAGGAGGCCGTCGTCCAGGCGCGCACCGCCTGCGCCATCCTGGCCATCCTCGCTGCGGCGCGCTGCGGTCGGAGGTCCGCGACGACGGTGCTGCGCGCTACGTCTTCGAGATGGGGACCCAGGGAGTCCTGGAGGACTGGCAGCACTGGAAGGCGGCGTCGCAGGGCATGCTGCAGCGAGAGCACGGCGACGACCACACGATCACTGGCAGAGGCAGACTGCAGCAGCCTGGGGCCGCAGCCAGCTCGCCCCCTTCTCCGTCTTCTCGGCGAGCGTGGCGTGCTCGTCACGCGCGTGTGTATTGTCTGTTATCTCGTGCGGCGCACGCGGCGCACGGCTCGTCACGACCGCGGCGCCGGCAGTGACAGTTGTCGGCGTCCCCCACCGCGCACCGCGTTGCAGCGCGGCCAGCGCGGCGCACGCAACAGCCTGCAGGCCGGCGTGCCGCCGCGCCGCCGTGTGTGACACGCGACACACACGCGTGCGTGGAACGCGCTCGACACGCATCTCACTCACTGCCCGAAATCCGAGCGGGACCGCGGGCGGGAGGAGTTGACATGTGGAGTCGACGGCGACGCCATGGCGACGCTCCACAACTCGGACGAGAAAGTCTTTCTCACTTGCCTGCACCCAGCCTGCACCCTGCACGGCGAATTCTAGCCGCCAGAAGATGCCTCTCGCCACATCCCCATGAAGGCCCAAAAATTTCATGAGCTTGTTTAGTTTTGAAGAAGTCGTTTTTCAGGGTTTTAGGGTGTGTGCCTCAACGAGGGCGTCGCGGTCTGTCTCCTCCGCGGCCGGGACCCACCGCGACTGCCGACGGCTGCACTGCCCTCCCTGCTCGTTCCCGCCCTGCGCCGCCCTGTGCGCGGGCCATTGTGACGAAACACGTTCCCTCACTAGCACGTCCAGGACGTCCTGCGACTGCCTGCGACGCAGAGCCGCCTGGGTGTCACCAGGACGTCGCAGCATGACGTCATCGCTAGGACGCCTCTAGGGTCCACACGGAGCTGGCTGATCTGGCCGAGCCAAGCGCTATCGGGAAGCCGCTCTGAGGCGCCGCGGTGAGGCCGCCAACCTCCTTGGATGTTGGCAGCGTGCGGTTTGTTTATCCCGTTCCCGTTCCAGGATTCCAGGCAGTCCGGCAGTCCAATAACGATTTGGCCGCCGCCGGCGCCGTCGCCCTGACGCAGACGCGCGCAGCGCGCAGACGCATGGGGCAGCCTGGCTTGTTTACGCGATTAACGTGAAAGGTGTGTTCGCGTTCGCGTCGTTCGCGCCGTTCGCGCCCCCATGGCCGGCCGGCCCAGGGCCAGGGCCCCGCGGCCCCGCGTGGGGCAGCCCCGTCATGACGTATGCGGCGGGGCCCTCGGGGCGGGGCGGGGTGTGGCGGGGCGCGGCGGTGCCGGCTGTGGCTTCAGCCTGGAGCCGGACTGTCCAGCCTGAACTCGATACCCGCCATACCCGCACCGCGCCGCACCGCCAGTACCTGTCCAGTTCCCGCCCGAGCGCGTCGGGGCGAGCTCTGTCCTCTTCGGTGCTCTGCCCTGTTGCTGTTGTCTGTTGTGTGGGAGGGAGTGAACCCAAGTCGCAGCTCTCAGTGATCATGGTGGCCGAGGCGCGCCGCCTGCCCGTCTCGCTGCCCGTGCACGGCGTGCTGGTGCTGGCCGTCCTCGCCCTCGCCACCGGCGCCTCCGCCACGCAGTACGAAGGTAAGCCTTCACCCTCGTCACCTACCGCCCTGGGCCCCAGGCCCTGGGGTGCCCGCAGACTCGCAGACGCTAGCAGACGCCGTAGTGTGGCGGCGTTCAGAGCCCTTAATTAACTAACATAGAGATCGGCTGAGATCCTTCCCGCGCCATTCTAGCCATTATCACTGTTCCTCTAGACCTGTAGCGCTCGAGTGCCGGGATTTGCTTTTTAGGCCACCGAATGAACAACTGATTTCCCCTTTCCCCGTGTCGGACCTTCTTGAGTGCAGCGAGAGCCCCTTCGGCCAGCTCCATGCCGTGCTCTAACTTTGATTGTTCTGATGGTTCCAGGCAGCCCCTGCTTCCACGAGGACAGCCAGAGCCGCGGCGTGTGCAAGCTGCTGCCCTACTGCTCGTGGGCCGTCAAGGAGCGCCGCTCCGACCTGTACCCGCAGACGTGCTCCTACGACGGCTACATGCCCGTCGTGTGCTGCCCCTACACGCGGACCCACGACCCGCCGCACCTGCCGCTGCGGCCCACCAGGCCCATCCTGGCCGGTCTGGGGCCGGACGGCGTGGCGCTCGTGGTGCCCGTCATGGAGGCCGCGCCGCCGCTCAACATCGGCGGCCTGCTGGGCCCGGTGCCGCCGTCGCACCCCTCGCACGCCAGCAGCCCGGACCAGCCCGACCGGCTGCAGCAGGAGGTGGGCGTGCTGGACCGCCTGCTGGGCATCATCGAGCTGAGCGACGGCTCGGCGCTGTTCGCCAGGCGGGGGCGCACGCGGCCCACGAGCACCTCCACGACGACGGCGCCCTCGCCGTGACCGCCCGGACGCCCCGCCTGGGCGTGAAGAAGCGATCTCAGCGCGGACTCTCGATTGAGTTGCGCCGATGGCCGGCCGCGTGCCGCCCGGCCCGAGATGCCGCCGCGGTGGCCGGCGGTGCCGCTGCTAGCCGCTGCCCCGCTGCCGCCGGTGGAGCGGCGTCATGGAAGCTTTCCCGGCGAGGCGAGCGCAGCGCGCGCAGCGAGTCCGGCTCCGGCAGAACTCCGCGCTGGAGTCTGCAGGCCTGCAGGGCTGCTTCGCGCTCGCCTTGCAGCGCCTGGCCGCGCCCGGCTGGCTCGGTCATTCCCCCTGGACCGCCCTGGACGGGGACTGCCGATGGCCACTGGCCGCAAAGCGCGTCCCTCGCTGCAGGCGGCCGACTGCACTCCGCACGCGCTGCTGGCGTCCTGGAACCGCCTGGAACCGCCTGGAACCCTGCGGACGATACTGGAGTCGGTGGCCGCGGGGCTGGACTGCACTCCCCGCTGCTACTTGGCCGCCTCCCAAAAGGACTGCCGGCCACGGCGGCGTGGCCTGACCGGCCTGACCCTCATGCTATGTATCCCTCGGGCGGTGATAAGCCCTTTAATTTATTTGCTGTACGAATTACAGTGTTACCATACCTGCTGTGTTGCTCCTCGCCTTCGCCCCTCACGAGTCCACCAAATGTCTCACCAGCTCCATGCAGTGTGACGCGGGCGGGCGCGCGGAGACCGCCGCCACCTTTTAGAGTCTAGAATTTGCACAAACACACACACCGCCTCCCGCTGCGCAGGCTGCGCCCATGCGCACACACATGTGCTGCGCGTTCCGGTCAAGACGGTTTGCGCCTTTGTGAGGCTTTGGCGCGTCTCGAGAGTCTCGAGGGGCCGGAGACCGGAACCAGATATTTCTTCTGGTCAGGCCGGAGCACCCCCTATCTATTCCCTTGGGTGCGAAAAATTACAAGTGGCATGCTCCTTTACTTGAGGTTAGCAGCACTTGAGTCATATCGCCAGGTCTCCTTCAAGAGGGTCCACCCATCCAACCGTTTCGTGTAAAAATGTCTATCTCGTTGTTCCCGGGGACAGACGTCCTACCATCTTGAATCCTGACGGATTTCCTAAAGTTTCATCATCCGGGACGGTTAGCTAACGGAGGTAAATTCTCAAAGCAACACTTTTCGAGTGCATAACCAACGATTACAAAATGCTAGCCATGGGCTTGCACATGCCAAGCATGTCTCATATGATCAAAATTCGAAAAATTCGTGAGATTTGGGCAGCTGCTCTCTTCTACGGCAACTCTTGCTCAAGACCTTCAGCGCCTGTGAGGTAGGCCTCCGACCCGTCGCGCGACACACCGCCGTGGAGACGGTGGCCTACCTTGCCCGGCGGCCATGTGTGGTCTAGCCCTTAATGGCAAAGGTAATGGCATGGTGGGCCATCGTCTGCGCGCCGGCGTGTTGCAGGCCGGGCCCGTGGCCTACCTCACAGGCGCTAAAGGAGGCAAATGATGACAAAAGCAAGTTTCCGATCGTGAACGGCCGTCAAATATCCTTGTCTGCTGTCAGTTGTATAACTGTTTTTCTTTGCTCCCCCACTCTAAACGAGCCAGTCACCGATAAGGTCGCGCACACACACACACTCACACACACGACCATAATCGCACAGACTAACTCGTCCCGTTATCTACCTTAATCTCCAAACGCCGGCAAAGGTAAGTGCGATGTACAAGACAGAAGACGGCCCACTTTGCAACCGAAACGAAATTTGACATCATAGCTAAAAACACCAAACTAAAAGCCCAGGAGGGAAGTTTTCCAGCTCCACCGATTACAGAAACGCTGATGCGTCTTGCAGCGTCATGCCCACATTTTTGCGGTGTCATGCGACGACCATGACTCGGTATGTTTTCCGCGATTCTCTTTTCTTTTCTTTCTAAAAAGAGAAGTTTTGCGTGCTGCGTATTTTGTGAGGTATCATGGTGATGGTGCCGAAAACTGCACCCACTTATCAGTGACCGTTGTCCTTTTTTGTTTTGAGGCTTTCCTCCTGGAATATGCCTTCCAGTGCATCGTCACGCGGCGTCACGTGGTGGGGCGGCCCGCGGATCGAGATGGATTCCGACAGTGTGTCGTCGCTCTGCCTGGCTCTGCCTCCCTCGCACCCGACGACGCACGGCAGGCGGGTGCGAGGGAGACAGGGCTTCGCTGCGGAATGATTCCACAGTGCAGCGGTAGCGGTTTAGACGAGCAGTGCACCGCGCGGGACAGAGCGGGTCCGCTGGTTGCGCGCTCCTCAAACAGCCTAGCCGCCCACGGCACTTATATCAGCGGCCACTCCCAACGCTCCGAGCTCGCCTCCGCCCGCCCAGCCCGCATATAGTAGCCCAGCATCGCCAGCAGACGGCAGCCAGTCGAGCGCGAGGAGCCGCAGCAGTTGGTTGTAGTGGGGACCCGGCTGACTAAGGTCGTTTGTTTACATCGCGCGGGAGGGGTCCAGTCGGCGGCTAGTCCGCGCTCGGCCGCACTGCGCGCTGCGCCCAGTTCGCGTGTCCTGGTCGACGTGACAACGTGACTCCCAGCGCCATGGCGGTGCTCCTCGTCGCGGTGCTGCTCATCGCGGGGCTCGTCCTGCTTAAGCACTTCCTCGCCCAGCGGAGGCTCAAGAACTTCCCGCCGGGTAAGCAGAGCGTTTTCGTCGCGCTGTCTCTCTCGCTCTCAGGGGGCGTCCCGTGCAGGTGCGAGAGAGACAGGGCGACTCGCTGCATGCAGTCTATAGCGAGAACGGAAAAGTTGACCACATGACTTCGAAACGAGACATTTGTGTCAATTGTGTCCGTTAGGATATCACTCACGTCGCTCGCTCGTGTCCTTTTCAAAGTGACGTTTACGTAACCGCATTGTTCTGCGGGAAGTCTTAGTTTGCGGTAGATAACGGGGCGTGCGTATCTTCTTATCGGACGCTACTGGACAGCGCGGGTTCAAAATAAAAGTCCCACACAAAGTTTGTTGATTACCCAACCAGCGCGCCTTTTAAGCGTGAACATTGCCAACATTGAACCTGGAACCGCCATGAAATGCGACGAACCACTTCACTGTTCATGAAGAATGACCCCATCTTGTTTGCGTTTGGCTTGCAGGCCCACCCCGGCTGCCGCTGCTGGGGTCGCTGCCCTTCATCCCCGGTTCCCTGATCCACCTGCACGCCGAGGAGCACTGGCGGCGCCGCTACGGCCCGGTGGTGGGGCTCACGACGGGGTCCTCGCAGACCCTGATCGTGGTGTGCGGCGCGGAGGAGGTGCTGTCCATCCTCAACCAGGAGCACAGCCAGATGCGGCCGGCGGGCACGGTCAAGCTGCGCTCCTTCGGCAAGAGCCTAGGTAGGCCTGGCTTTGCAGCTCCACACCTCCGCACTCGGCGTTGGCCTTGGCCTTGGAAGCTTAAAGTGTTGCCGGTACAGTGTGGCGACCAGCCGAATGGGCTACGACTATTTTTGCCACTCCCAACAACAAAAACACAGGCGACTGTCTGTCCCAGACGTTATAATAAGTGTCAAAATGACTCGTTTTACGTGGAAATTTTGACCGTAGTCCCAATGACGAGGTTGTGAGTTTTCCGTGTCTGTTGGCCTTCTGCAACGTCATGGCGCCTGCCGCTGCCGGGAGGCGTTCCTACACTGGGCCGCGACCGGAGGCAGTGGCGGATCCAGACAGAGGCTCAAGGGGCAAAGTGACACTTTTGGCCCACCTTCCAGGCTGCCAGGCTACCCTTGCTGCACGCACTGCATTGTTCCCAGGGCTCATGTTCAGTGACGGCGCCTACTGGACGGAGCAGCGCCGGTTCACGCTCCGCGAGCTGCGCGACCTCGGCCTGGGGAAGAGCAAGCTGGGCGACGTGATCCTGGACGAGGCGGAGGCCACGCTGGACGCCATGGAGAGGGACGGGCCGGCGGTGGAGGTGAGTCGAAGCCACCGTCCGAAAGAATGTAGTCGCCCAGTGGGCCAGCGACCGGTGGAGGCGGACAAAATTCTAGACGCGTTTTGATCTCCAGAGGCGCTAACCAGGACTCGAGCTGAACTGTGACCCCACCAATGGATTGCCCTCCGAACGAGGAATCCATTGGTGGGGTCACTGGTTTTGTTCGAGTCCCACTAAGTGACTCTGGGGAGCTCAAAACGCGTCTAGAATTTTGGCCGCCTCCACCGGTCTTCTGGTCCACTGTGAGTCCTGCTGCTGCATCGCCGCTAATGCTCCCTGCGCGTGCAGCCCAACAAGCTCTTCAACGCGCCGGTGCTCAACGTGCTGTGGTACATGGTGTCCGGGCGGCCGTTCGCGCGCCCCACCGCCGAGGGGCTGGACCCCAAGAGCCAGCGCCTGCTCCACATCATGAACAAGGCCATGCGCAACAAGCGGCTCGCCACGGCGCCCTGCGACATCTGGCCCGTGCTGCGCTACATCGCGCCCGAGTGGTCCGGCTACAACGAGATCTACCCGCCCATCTTCGAGGTGCAGGCCTTCCTCCGGGTAGGTGCAGGCGTTTCCCCGCGATGTGCTCTGACTAACATTCTCATCTTTTTAATTTTGTAATTCTTTTTATTTTTTTTCGCAGGACGAGATTAAGCAGCAGCGAAGTGACGACGTGCACAGCTCGTTCATGTCTAAATACTGCCAGGAGATCGACAAAGCGCAGCCTGGCTCCAGTTTCACAGGTACGCGACACGACGCGACACGATATACGCGTTTCGAATAACACGACTTGCTTCTCTGAGCCGAAGTCTGACTTGGCTGTCGCAGAGGAGAGCCTCATCACCACGTGCCTGGACCTCTTCATGGCGGGCGGCGAGTCGACGGCCAACACGCTAAGCTTCTGCCTCATGTACATGGCCATGTACCCCGACAAGCAGGCTAAGGTGCACGCCGAGCTGGACGCGGCGGGCCGCGAGCCCGGCGACATCGTGCCCCTCTCGGACAAGGCCAGGTAGGCTGAGCCGGCAGAGGTGGCAGCGGCTGCCCCCGCCAAGAGCATTTCCCGATCGCCCCTTTCCTGCTGCAGGTTGCCCTACCTCGAGGCCACGCTGGCCGAGGTGATGCGCGTCAACACGATCGCCCCGCTGGCCATACCGCACAGGAACTCCGAGGACGTGGAGATGAACGGGTACACCATCCCCAAGGACTCCATGATCCTCATCAGCTTATGGAGCGTCCTCAACGACCAGAAGCACTGGGGCGACCCCGAAGTGTTCCGCCCCGAGCGCTTCATCGACGCCAGCGGCAAGTACGTCAAGGACCCCTGGATGATACAGTTCGGCCAAGGTGAGCGCACAAACAGTGTACAACCACGCACGTCTATTTTAAACTTCTGACACTGTAAACCACTGTTTTTCATTTTCCAGGCAAGAGGGTGTGCATCGGCGAGGCCTTCGCCATGCAAGTGGCCTTCTCGTTCTTCGCGAACCTCATGAACCGCTTCAAGTACTCGCTGCCCGCCGGGGCGGAGCGGCCGTCCACCATCCCGGTGGCGGGCTTCACCGTCTGCCCGCAGGACTTCACGGTCATCGCCACCCGAAGGAAATAAGGAAGACCCTCTCAACCGTTTTTGTAAAATTTGTATCAAACCAGCCGTATAAAGATACTCGATTTCCTCTGTTGCGCGAGGTGACAGTCACGTTTTTAAACATTAAAAACATGAGGTATTTTTTTACAGACTTGTTTTGTGTTGTGCTTCTAATCACCCCTACCTCGCCCCTCCCCATTTGCTGCCACTGGCAAGCATGCTGGCAAGCCCCAGGGCGGGCGCCGACGCGGGCATCGCGCCCGTCGCGGGCAGAGACAGCGCGAGGGAGCTGACGGCCGCGTCGTCGGTCTCGGCCTTGGAGGCCTTGGCGGCCCTGGCCTCGGTCTTCGGCGGCCAAGGCCGTGTCCGCGGCCAGTTGCGGGGCCGGGGGGCCGTGGCGCTGGCCACGCGGCCGAGGCCCCCGAGCCCCCCGAGGCTGCGGCAGTGGCGCTCCCGCAGGCGGGCCGTGAGCTGCGCTATCTGCACGGCCGTCTTGACGGCGGGCCTGATGGCCTGCATGGTGCTGCTGATCTTGAGGGCGCGGCTGCTGAGCTGCAAAGCGGGGCCGCATTCTCGTGACTGACTCCGGACGGCGTCACGGCGTCGCTGCACAAGGGTGGTCTCACCTTTTCCTGGGGCGTCTCGCCGGCCAGAGCGGGGGTCCTGCAGGACGCGGTGCACGGCGTGCTGGCGGCCAGGGCGCAGGTTTGCAGCAGGCTTCGCTGCTTCCCCTTCTCCCTCACGCTCCTCCCGGACGCCTTCCTGACCGCGCCGGTGGACGCGTTGGAGCGCTGCAAAAATAAAATTAAAACCCTCTACCGGGTGGACTTTGATTGGGACTTCCCCCGGAAGAAAGGCCACGCAGCGCAGCGCACCGTCGTGGCCCCCGGTCTGTGCGTGCGCGTGCGCTTCGAGTGCAGGCTGGCCGACGTGGACCTCGGCGTGGCGGCGCCGGCTTTGGACGGCCCCGAGTCCCGGGCCGCGGCGTGCTTTCTGCCACTCAGGCTGCCGCTGCCCGAGCGAGGGTGCTGGGACTGCTGGGACGCTCTCGGCAGCGCGAGGCCCGGCCTGGCACCTGGAGCAACTGGCACCGACGGGGTGGACAGCGGCCAAGGGGGCATCAGGGCTGCCGCGCGCGAGCTCGGACCCATCCGGGCCGTCGCGTAGGCCGTCGCGGTGGGCACCAGCGGAGGCTCCGGGGCGCTGGAGGACGCGCTGGCCGGAGCTCCGAACAGCGCACTCAGGTCCGTGCGCTGCGAAACACAGTGCAACGTTGGTTGCAACCCGCTTGCAGACCGCCCCGCCCCGCCCCGCCTCGGTCGGGGCTTCCGAGACTATCGAGACCCACCGCCCTGCTCGCCGCCGCGCTGCGGGTCGTGGCCGAGGCCGTGACGGAGCTGGCGACGCGGGCCGCGGACGCCGCCTCGCGGCCGTCGATCTGCAGGATGCTGGCGATGGCCTCCGTGAGGCTGGCCGCGCTGGCCGCGCTGGAGGGCCGCCGGTCCGTCAGCATGGCCGCCGAGGACTGGCGGTACTCCAGGTTGGACAGCGGGAGCGGCTCCTGCGCGGGGTGCAACCGGAGCTACTCGGGCGACTCGTCACAGGCTTGTGCGTTTACGTACGGGCTGCAAACAATATGACAAGCACCTGTCTGGATGACGCCTCCCTGGCGGCAGTCTTGACGGAGTCGAGGGCCGCGGCGCAGTACGCCGACATCGGAATGCGGTCCACGGCGGGCCGCAGGAGCGTGGCCACGTCCGCGGGGTCGTACAGGGTCTCCATCTGTGACGCGACGAGTTCAGCAGGGCCTTCTGACGGCGTCCCTGGCGACGTCCTGCACGGTCTCGGCCTCTCGGCCAACGTGTACCTGGGTGGCACGGATCGTGTTCTGCAGGCTGGTGGTCGCGCCGCGCTCTGGGACGTAGCCGAAGGGCGGGCGCGCCGCGCTGCTTGAGCGGCTCAGCCTCGTCCTGGACGTCCTCGACAAGGCCCTGGTCCTCGCGTCGCGGTCCCGGTCGCGCGGGATGCGTGGGTAGGGGCAAGGGGTGAGGTCCCGGCGGCCCGGCGGCAGCCCCGCGCCGTGACCCGGCCGCTGCTTGCTGTGAAGCAGGCCGTCGAGAACCCTTCAAGCCCCGCTATTGCTCTGTCCCGCTCCATTCAGAACCCACCTTTTGCCACCCGGCCCGGTGATGTGATCAGTGACGGGGTGGGTGCGAATGCCCCTGGGGTATGACTCCTCGTCACGGTCCATGGAAGGACTCCTGGAGCGCTCGATGGACCTGTCGCTGCTGCCGCCGCCACCGCCGCCGCCACCACCAGGCCGCCCCCGCTCGTGCCCCTTCTGGGGGCCGCGGTCCCGCCCCCGCGCCAGTGCCACGGGCAGTGCCAGCGTCTGGGTCTGCAGGGCGTCGCCGTCCCGCCGCGGCCTGGAGGCGGCCGGCCCGGCGGCGCGCACGGGGCGAGCTCTGTACTCGCTGACGGGGACCTTGTTGGCGACGCCAGTCGGCGCGGTCGGCACCGCGGGCTGCTGCGGTAGCGTGGCGGGGCCGCGCTTGTTCAGCTTGTGGCGGATGGTGGACAGGCGGCTCACGAAGCGACCCGCTCTCGGCCGCAGCGACCCCGTCACTGTCGCCGAGGTCGCCGCCGTGGCCCCGAAATGCGACTGCGTGGACTCTGACGGCCGCGGGTCGGGTTCGGCGCCTCCCGTCGTGCGGATAAGCTGGCTTTCGACGGCGGGGTCAGGTCTGCGGAAGGCTGGGGTTAGGACGTCGCGGACGTCGAGCGCGCCAGACAGTTTGGCGGGGCTTGATCACCTCGAACAGAATATGGCGTTGAGTCTGGAGTCTACTTCTTGCAGCAGGGCGATGGCGCGCTCGCGGGCCGACATGTTCTTCAACCCTTCGCCGAGGCCCTCGCCGTGCTCCGTGCCTGGAAGGTACCTCTCTCGCTTACTGTTCATACGGTGGCATAATGCCGAGGTGGTCCGAGCTTGCCTGCCGGGCCGTTGGAGCGGTCCGACGTCTGCACGGACACCGAGGAGCGCGCGTTGGTGGTGGTGAAGCGCGGCGGAACGAGGAAGCCCTCCTGGGGCGGCCGGTCGTCCAGGACGCGAGCTGCCACGGGCTTGCTGTCCGACCAACGCCGACTCAGCGGCCCAGATTGGTGTCGCAGCACGTGTTCGGCAGGCTCCACCGACTCCTAAAC
Source organism: Thrips palmi (assembly GCF_012932325.1). NCBI lineage: Eukaryota > Metazoa > Arthropoda > Insecta > Thysanoptera > Thripidae > Thrips > Thrips palmi. The sequence continues at coordinate 13,184,364 of NW_023144625.1, read as the reverse complement.
GAACCAGCGCGCATCAATTTCTTCTGAATGAGATCGAATGAATGGTATGAAACACCTCAAGAATGACAGCATGAATGAATGAGAGCATGAGCGAAGCAATGGCGGTTCCGCTCCCTGACCTCTGCCCGCTCTGCCTGCACGGAAGGCCTGGAGTCCCCCTTCAAGGCGATGAGAGAGGCGCACGCCTCGTCCAGCAACAGATCATCGACGTCGTCGTCGTCGTCCTCCCCGTCCAGGCCGCATGAGCTGCTCAGGCAGAAGATCTCGTTGCCGATGTCCTCGTACTCGGACTGAGTCGGACAAGCGGAGTCCGAGCCGACCAGCTCGAGCGTGGAGCCCTTCTCCAGGAAGGCGTCGTCCGCCTGCTGGCATCCCTCTGGGGCCTCCTGCGGCCCTGGGCGCGCGAGGGTGGGCCTTGTTGTTGGGCTCCGCGGCGAGGGGGGCCTCGCCGCCCCCGCTGCCAAGGCGGGTTGCTCTTCCGCCCCTCGCGGCCCCTCCCCTTCATCGGCGTCCCTACAGTCTACCGCCGCCGTTGCAGACGACGTCGTCGTGTCGGACTCCACGCTGCCGCCCGAGGGCGTGGTGGCCACTGCTGTGGTCCGCGTCTCGGCCGCCACCCTCGTCGCCGCCCCCACAGCCAGCCCCGCGGCCGCCCCCACAGCCAGCCCCGCTGCCGCCCCCGAGGCCGTGCCCGCCGCCCAGCCCGCTGCAGCCCCTGCTGCCCAGCCCGCAGCCACGGCGGCCCCGGCAGCCCCGGCAGCCCCGGCACTGGCCGCAGAGGCGGGCCCTGCGTTCAAGTCACTGCCGAGGCCATCCCCTTTCTTGAGGGTGTCAGCCTCGGCCTCGGCCTCGGCCTCCGACGGTGTGCCTGACGGGGCGGGAGTCTCCGCCTGCACGTCGCTCTTTTCGCTGGATTCCAGTGGGGCGGCGGCGGCCGTGCTCGTGGTCGCCAACATGCACGAGGACAGGTCCAGGATGCGGCTCGGGGAGCGCGACCCTGGCGTGGCCGTGAGGGGCAGGCGGCCGATGTGAACCCGGCCGTCCGCGCTGCCCCCGCTGCCTCCACTGCCGCCGCTGCCGCCACTGCTCACGCTGCCCCGCCGCCTCCAGTCGGCCTCCAGGAGACACACGGGGGAACTGCGTTGTGCAGAACGAAAAGACACCTTTTGAAATCAGAGAACCCGTGGTAAAGGTTGAGAGACAACGATACAACACCGATTCCGAACAGAATTCTCTCGACCTGTCTCTCTCGCACTCACCTCATTCCTTCGACTGCCGTGGAACCTCGCGGGCCCGCCTCCCCGTCGTCGATGCCCCTGGCCGTCGAGCCCAGCAGCTCCTCGTCAGACGAGTCCTGTGCCTGCCAGCGGCACGCGACCCTCCCGTGCAGCCTGCAGTCAGCAGACTCATTCCGAGAGTCCCTTTCGTGGCTCTGTCTCTCTGGCACCCGTGCGGGACGCCTCATGAGTGCGAGGGGTGAAACCGACTCTCGGAATCAATCAACAAGCACGGTGTGGCCATCGAGTACCTACTTGGTGTAGCTGGCCGTGGACACGACGGGGGCGTTGCTGGAGGCGCCGTCGGCATCGCTCTCCACGTCCTTGGTGCGGACGTGGATGCGTTCGAACTTGAGGCTGGTCTCGGAGTGGCGTCTCGAGCCCCCCACGCCCCCCACGGGGCCCACGCCCAGGCCGGTCAGGCACAGCGCGCTCGCCTATTGCAGCGCCGAGTTTCAATTCCCCACCAATAAACCCCATTCAGATTCACGTTCACATTCACGCCCCTCACGTTGGAGCTGGTGTCGCCGTCGCCGTCCGGCGGCGTCCCCGCGACCCTGGCGACGTCCCTGTCCGTGCCGCCCAGACACATGGCGCCGCGCTCGGCGTCCACGCTGTCCAGGCGCGACCGGCTGTCCGCGTCGCTGTCCAGCGAGGACAGTGCCTCTATCTCCTGGTACAGCACGGCGCTCTCCGCGAACCGCACGGCCACGGGGCGGTGCCTGCGCAGGGGTCTCTCTGGGTTTCTCCCTCCAGGACCGTCCAGGCCAAAACACATCCTTCGCGCTGCGCGCTGCGCCTATCGCCCGCACGGAACGATCCTGCGCAATGAGACGGCTGCCCGACCTGGACACCTCCTCGACCGGTTCGGTGGACGTGGCCCTGTGGATCAGGATGGACTTGGTGTGGCGGACGTCGCGGACGGCGGCCGGCGTCGCGGCGCTCGGCGGGGCGTCCGGCCTGGGCGACGAGGAGCACGGTGTGCTCGCGGCGCCTCCCTCGCCTTCCTGGCGACACGAGGGCGGCCACTGATTGCAGAACCGGCGGTCGGCACCGCGATGGACAACTCCCTCAGTACCTGCGCGGCCAGCCCGTCGTCCTGCGGCGTCTCGTCAGAGTCCTGCCGCCAGTCCCGCCAGTCGCAGCGCATGTTCACCGCGGTGACGTGCTGGCTCTGCCCGAGGCCCAGCCCCACCTGGCGGCTCACCTGCGGAACCACGTTCAGAAATGGGATGGAAAAGCTGGACCATCAAAACATTGAAATTGCGCAGGATGATTGTCGCGCACTCGTCATTCGCGCGCGAAGCGCTTGGGACGCTCTGCTCTGCGCACTGAGCCAGACCAGTGACCACTCCTCTGACGCCCGAGTCAGTTGGGCAGCCTACCGACAAGGCGCCGGCACAGCCCGCCTAGCGCCCACCCCACTGCCACCGCGGCTGGTGTCTCGGGAACGCCCTAGCGCCCCACCTGTTCCAGGAGCTTGGGGCTCACGGCCTTCTTGTTGCTCAGCAGCAGCTTGTGGTACTGGTTCTTCTGCAGAGCGACCTGGCGCAGCAGCTCCTCGCGGCGCCTGGCGGAGTCCGCCTCGGACCCCGGAGCGGTGTCGCCGTCGTCGACGCCGTCCTCGGCAGCGACGCCCTTCGCGCTGCGGTCCACATCGGCTGCGTTCACCTGTGTCCGTTTCGCGGTGGAGAATTTTTCACAGCTCGCTAGAAAAGGGTGCTGGACGCGGCTAGAGCGCGGACCTTGGCGGCCTGGTCCTGGTGGTCCTGGGGCTGCGTCGCGGCCGGCGGCGGGGCGGCGGCCGGCGTGCTCTCGGCCTTCATGTCCGCGGCGGCGCTCGGGGTGGTGTCCGGAGCAGGGATGGCGACGGTGGCCGTGGACGGGAAGGACAGCGCCGGCGAGGCCAGAGCGCTCGCCCGCTCGGCCGCGGAGAGAACTGCTCCGGGGAGAAGGGAAATGACGACATGGCCCGGCCTGGCAGATGCCGGCTGGTGCGCGTCGTCCGGCCCGGCGGCCTACCTCGGCGCGCCGAGTTGCGGTCCGCCATGGCGACCAGCCTCTGCACGGCGACATCAGCGTTGCGGCGCGCCTTGCTGATGACCGCCCTCTTCTTGGCCCGCGGCTTGGCCGAGGAGGCCCGCGACGCGGACCGCGACGCGGCCTCGGACTGGGCGCTGCCGGAGCATGCGGGCGTGGCCGGGTGCTGCTTGGCCTGCTTGGCCTGCTTCACGCCCCTCTTGGGGCTGCGCGCGCTGCCTCCCCGTCGCCCCCGGCCACTCCGCGGCGCCGATCTCTTGGCCGCACTGGCCGCACCCACGGGACCATCTTTCGGTGTGCCTCCCTTCGCGGCCGAGGCCTCATGGGACGCGGGCCCGGCCGCCGGCTCCTGAGGGAAGACCACGCGCCACGAAGGACCGCGTCGAAGGAGTCTGGTTTTAATGTTTTCGGTTTGGCAGTTGGCAGCTAGGCGGCGGGCCGGCGGGGTGGGTACCTTCGTGTCTTTCGGGCGTGAGCGCGGCGAGCGCGGCAGGGACTTCCCCCGTGCCCTGCGCGGCGCGGTCGCGGCGGTGGCAGCACTGCGGGGCCTCGTGGGCCTCGTGCATCGTGTCTTGCTCTTGTCTTTGCCCTGCGAGGCGCTGCGCCCCGCGGCCTCTACGCCAACGGCCTCGGCAAGCCGGCCGCGGACCGGCCTTCGCGACCTGGTCGCCGCGTCAGCCGCGTCAGCCGCCCCAGCCGCGTCAGCCAGCGCGGAACCGCGGCGGGAGCGAACCCCAACAAACGCACCCCCAATGCAGCCAACAGAGGAGCCACCAGCCCCAGCGCTGCAAGCGCACCCAGCGCACCGTGATTTCATGGTGATTGATTTTTAAAGAAATCGTCAATCCTTGCGGCAGCGGCAAACACATGGGCAGTTTAAAGAAAACAGACTGTGACTTTGATAAAAAAAATATTTTATTTACATTCTAGACAAATATCACAAACACGAATCGCATCGATTTGATGTCGGATAGTTTTCCCGCCAGATCACAAGTGATGTTTTGGTGCCTTTGTACTGGCACAGTCCATGTTCCCGGACTAAGGGGAACGCTTGAGAACCACAGAAGAGTACTTCCTGAGTCTTTATGGGTTGCTGGGCCCTACCATATTACTTATAAATTATATTACGGGACAATAGCATGCTCGTGCAGAGGGTTCTCGCCTTTCGCAAGCTGGAAAGTCGCAAAACTCGCGAAGGAAGTTGCCTGCACAGTTTTAGCCCGATGAGATTCCTTTTACATAGATCCATTCAAATTCTAAGCGGTGGTGGCCGCTCTCCTCGAGCCCCTTGGTACATCGAGTCGTCACAGTATCACAAGAAGTAAGTGCAGCATAGCATTTTTAACAAAATAATAGTCTCCGCGGCAAATATCAGTCGAACGCTAACACATCACACGCGCGCCCGCACACACACACACACACACACACGCACACACATACGCTCACTCACGCACACGCACGCACACACATACGACAACAACTACAAACACAATGGATAGCAGTCTGGTTGTAGCAGCAAAGTGGACTCAGGGCACCAGGGGGCCCCAGAACATCTTGCTGGGCCTCCTGGCGTCCTCCGTGACGAAGAAGTCCCTGCCCAGCTTGACGAACTCCTTGCAGCTCAGGCGGCCGTCTGTGTTGACGTCGATGACGTTGAACGCGTTGGTGGCGTCCTGCAACAAGGGGTGCGGCAGGCTCAGTACACTCTGAAGCGAAAGTGCGAGTACCGAGGCTAGAGATCCGCCTTGAAATGGAATTTACCTGTTCTGTGAGGCCGAGACACTTGAAGAAGATTTTGAATTCCTCCACCGAGATCTCGCCGCTCTTGTCCTTGTCCACGGCCTTGAACAGGAAGGGCAAGAAGCGGTGGGCCTTCTTCTTGAGGGACTTGTCGTTCATCATGTGCTGCATCTCGGTGAGGTACTGCTCCGTCGTCACCAGGTTGTAGGGGTCCAGGCTGCCCCACTGCTCCTCCCACATCTCCTGCAAACGGCAAAAGTGAACGGGACGAGTTAGACAAGGTGCGCTGCGCCCGACACGAAGGCAGCCCGGCCAGCAGACCGATTCCGAGCGTCGTTTTCACCGCTTCGTCTCTCTCGCACCTGTACGGAACCCCCCATGAGTGCCCATGAGTGAGAGAGAGACAAAGCGCCTCGCGGAATCAGTCTGCTGCACCGCATGCAGAGACCGAGGGAGACTCGCCTTGATGGACTTGTGGAAGTCCTGGGTGTCCTGCGGCGTGAGGTGGCCCAGGTCCACGAAGCGGTCGGCGAGCAGCTTGTAGTCGTCGTACGAGATGACGCCATCCTTGTTGAGGTCCAGCAGGCCGTGCAGGGTGCGCATCTTGCGGCGCCAGAACTCGCTCTCTCCCTGGAACAGCAGAGCGGCGGTCAGAACGGCTTGCAGTCAGGACAGGTGCGGATCCAGTGGGGGACAAAGCGGTGTCAGATTGATTAAGCGACTCGGGGAATGACGGACACTCACGCGTTGTCTCTTGGGCCCCTCGTCGTCCGAGTCCGAGTCCGAGTCCGACTCGTTGTCCACCTTGGCGCGGCCCTGCTCCGGGATGCCCTTGCTGTAGAGGCGCACGGCGGCGCCGGCGAAGGGCTGCGGCAGGGCCTCGGCGGGGCACAGCAGGAGGGGCTGCAACAGGGAAAGGTCCTCGTCAGCGCGGTCGAAGGTGGAGCCAGGGCTCTGGAAGGACACGGCGGCGGCCGGCTTACAGTGCCGCTCACGACGGCCGGCTGCGTCGCGGCTCGCGGCCTTGGCGGCGAGAAAGAGGACGCGCTCCACGGACAAAGGCGCAAGGCACCGACGAAAAAGCGAAAAGGACTTGGCATGATGGCGGCCAGCTGCTTGACCTTGAACTCGTTCATCGGACGCGGCGACGCGGCGTGTTCCAATCCGAATCATGTTGGCAACGTGGCTGGTGACGGTGGCCGCCGCGATCGCGCGCGTGTTGGTGTGTGTGTGTGTGTGTGAGTGAGTGTGAGTGCGCGCGCGCGTTCCCCCATTGTACGCACACCGCCATGAGGGGCGAGGCCTGGCTGCGGCTGGTTTGGCGGCCCGCTGAATTTGGCCAACGCACCGCAGGACACCACGCCCAGCGGCACGGCGACGACAGCTAAATATTCAACGACAACGACACCTCCAAGCAAGCCGAGGCAAACCCATAGAGGAGTGTGTCCTGTTCACAAGCCGCTAGCGTACGCACATCCACATCCGCTCCTCTCTCGCCTCGTGCCGAGTTTTTATTTTCCACCGTATGAATACAAATGGGACGGGGGAAACTTGTGATTTGGTGAGGGGCCACAGAGTAGTACAGTCGGAAGCAAAACGCCCATTGAAGTGTCATTTTCCCACCTGGCTGCGCCCCATCGGCGAGGCGCGGTTGGCTAGGTACCCGGGCCCGGGGCGTACCGCTGCGGGTACAGGGTCACTGCCCTGCCCCCTCCCCCTCCCCCAGCCACGGCCACGGGCATAACGCGTGGCCGCACGGCTCTGGAGCCATGCTGGAGCGCTCCGAGAGACGGATATTTGACGACGAGCTTACTCTCTACTTTTGTTATTGTCCGCAACGGAGCGGAAGATAAGACCTGTGGGACGCCCCTCGAGGTGCCCTCCGATCGCGACGATTGGCGGTTACCCGCGAGTCCAACGGTCTCTGAGTTGCCGGTTATTTTCGGCCGCGGTCCAGCAGCAAGCCAATCAGTCATCGTGTCTCTGGAAAGGCGAACGGTGGAGGAGTCCGTGATGGCGTTCTCGTTCTCGTTCGCGTCCTAGCCGCCGTGCGTCAAGTTTTGCGCGCGGCGCGTCGCCGGCAAGTCCGTGGTGTCCAAGGCCGCGACAGCCACGGCGCACTGGCAATAACAACCAACAACAACAAGGACCTTGGTGCAGGTCAGGCTCGGTGCAGCATGCTCCTCGTCACGTAGGCCATGGTCCTCGCAGCCTGGGCGGGATGGAGGGGGGAGGGGGGCTGGACCTGGGCAGTCCTTGAAGGAGAGGCGGCTCCAGCAAAGGAGCGGGCAGCCCTGCGAGCACGTAGGCCGCGGCGACGTCGTCCTGGGGGGTCACGTAGACCCCGTGAGTGGGTGGGTGCCAAATCGTCTCAACAGTCAGACAAGAGCTCTCCGATAAGAAGGCTGTGAAGCACGTGGGAGTCCCGTTCCAGGACAGGAGCGAACGCTCTCACGCACGCCCTGCATTTTTACCGGCGAGCGGCTTGGCAACGCCGCCTTCCACTCAGCTGGGGCCCTGGAGGTCCTGGAGGTCCTGCAGCCGTCTGGAGCAGTATGCTGCCTGGAGCCAGGCGGCTGCTTCGATTACCGACGTCGAAATAGGTCGCGGAGTCGAAGTTCTATCTAAGTGGGCAACATCTTGGCTAACCTCGTTCTCATCGTCATCCAGGAGCCTTCACAGGGCGGTCGAGCGAAGCACGCGTCCAGCCTGGCGGAGCCATGCTACTCGTTATTCGAGGCCCACCAGTGCGTGGATTCGGTGCGCGAGGTAGCGTTGGGACGGTATCAAAAGCGAGCCGGCATCCGGTCGGCTCGTGTTTGTGTGTGTGTGTGGGTGTGTGGGGGGGGGGCATTTGGGGCCAACAGGCACCAGGACACTGGACAGCGCCACTAGAGGGCTCGTTCCCAAACTAGGTCACGGGCCGGTCAAAATCCGACCGCAGATCGCGTTTCACGAATGGGCCCTTCCCTTATCATTGGCGGGGTGAAATGTCAGGCGGATTCGGACGGCACAGCATGGCTGGGCCTGCAGTCCTGGGCCTCGGCCGGGTGGGACTCTAGGCCCGACTCGGCCGGCAAACCGGTTGGGGATTGCGGAACGTGGGGCGCGGCAGCGCGGCGGGGAGGACGGAGGAGGTCAACATCGGACTCTTTTCTCCCAGCGCCCCGAGGCCGTCGTGGGCGTCGAGCGAGTCGAGCGCCAGCAGCAGCCCCGCGCCGTCAGCCGCACAGGGGTGTCTTCGCTCGGTCTCTCTCGCTCATGGGCGCTACTGTCGCGAAGGGGCTGCACGCGCCACGCCACTGCCAACTAGGCCAGCTAGCAGCTCCAGCTCGAGATAGAGGCTGATTCCGAACAGTGCTTTCGCCGCTCAGTCGCTCAGCGTCCCACAGAGGTGCGAGTGAGACAGAGCGATGAGGTACCGTTTGGAGTCAGCCTCGGCCACGCTCTGCGGGTTGCGTCACAGCCCCAGGCCGGCCTAGGCCGCGGCACTGGAGAGTGAAAGTGCAGACGAGCAGCCCTAGAGGGCGTTGCGTACGTACCTGCGTCGTCGGCGCGCCGACGGCGGGGTCGCGGGTCGCGGCGGTCGTCACGGGCAGGCACACCCGGCGCACCGCGCCCTGCACCGCGCGGAGCCCCGTGCCGAAGCGCAGCACGGACAGGGCCATGTTGGCGGCGTCCCGGTCGTCACACTCCGTCACACTACGTCACACTGCTTCCACAGCGCGGATCGTCGGCAGGGTCTTCGCGGCACTAGAAGGCGCTGAGCACACTTGAACACACGCACACTCGAAGGCTTGCTCCTCACTCCTGCACTCCTCGACCACCTCCAGGAACAGGTGTGGCCTCTCGCGGGGCTAGTGTGATCACGTCCAAGTCGCGCACTACACTAAAGGCGCGGGGGCGCGGCCGGCCAGGGCTGCCGGGGCTGCCGGGCCAGGCCGACCGGGCGGCGCGGCCGCGGCCGCCACCAACCACTTGGTCTCCCACCAGGCCCCCCACCTACCCCACCCACGGCCCCGGAGTGCCCGCCGCGGCCCCCTGCCTTTCCCTGCCCGTCCCCTTCCCCGGGCCGACAGGCCGACGTCCCGGACGTCGACGCCGAGCCCTCGTGGGCCACGGCGCGGCTCGGCGGGGATCGGCGGGGCCGTCGAGGGGTCAGCAACACCAGCATCAACAAGACCGTCGTCGACGTGGTCATCGCCGACCGGCGCGTGACGCTGCCGGCGTCCGCCGCGTCCGCCGAGGCCGAGGTGTCCCGGTGACATAATGAGGCACTTCATTAGCTTGCCGCCGCGGCCTGGCTGCGCTCGGATGCAAATCAGGCGAGCACCGACTGTCTCGCGGACCTCGCGGTGGCCCTGCTTGTCGTCCTACGCGCCTTTCTCGGCGTCCAAACGCCCTCCCTCCTCTTCCCTTGCGTCCTTGACGGCGCCCTTGCCGCGGCTTTTCGGTCCGGTGCGCACACTGGAAGGAAGCTCCTCCCGTCTTCGCGGTCTTGGCGCTGCCCCTTGCTTGCCCCTTTCGTTCTGCCGTTCCTCCGCCGCTCTCGCTCTAGATCCATTTTTTTTTGCCAACGGGGTTATCGTCGGAGTCACAGCTAATCGGCTGTGCCACCATCGCCGTGGCAGTGCCGTGGCGCGGCGCACGTCTAGCACTGCCCGGCCGTATCACCCAAAATATTTCGCACAAACTCGCCTCTCTTTGACGCCGGTTTTCGATTTTTAACGATGTTTTCCGTTACTGCGTCTCCTAGCTTGAAAGTGCTTGAAAGGGGCGTGCGTGCGTGCCACTCCCACGTCCACGGCGTTATCCACCAGCTGATTCCCCTTCTCCTCTTCCCCCTCCGCCCAATCCTCCTCTCTTCTCTCTCTCCGGTTCATCGCCGCGCATGGGACGAGACGAGACGCACGACGCCCCCAACCAGCGGTCCAGCTGCACGTAGCGCAGCAGACGCTCACGTACACCGCAAACAACAACAACATCAGCAAACAGACAGCAAGACGACAACAACAACAAGGCATGTCCAGAGCGCAATGGGGGACGCCCTCCGGTCAGTGCGCGGCCGCGACACGCGGCGAAAGTAGACCGAACCGCTGCAGCGCTGCACCGCTGGGCCAGACTGGACCATGGCGGGGTTCGGCGAGTGGGGCTGTCGCTGCCTGTCGCCGTCGGGCGGTATGTCATCGCCAACTTGCGGCCTTGCTGCTCTCGAAAGGACACTGGACGTCCTCGTGGTCCGCCCGGCAAGTAGGCAACCCTTCTTGCTTGATCTTGCTCTCGTGTTGAAAGGGTCGCCTGCCTGACAGGCGCAGCAGCGCGGCCGCACAGGAGTTCATAGCGGGAAAAGCGCAATAACTTAGCTGATAAGCACGTATGTATGTTCTGGGAAGAATAAAAACCTTTCAAAAGCGCTCCATCTTTTCCCGCGTGCAGCTCTCTCCACTCCTACCAACTGCAGGGCGGTTTCGCGCACAGTTTAGCGAGTTTGATTTTCTAGTGGCCGTGCTTCTAGCTTCGAGCTGGCCGCGTGGCGTGCACTGGCATGCAGCAGTGTGGCTTTGCTCGCCGCCGTCACATCGGTCCACATCGGTCACGACGTCACGAACTGCTTGTTGCTTCGTTTCGAAAAGTTTCGCACAGGGTGCGCATGCGCGGGGCCCGCCACTTGCGGTTGGCTGCGTGCTGGTGCTGGCACTGCCACCACCACCACCTCCACCGTCAGCTGATCTGGTTCCGACGATGCGCCCGACTAGTCCGCGGCGTCGCTACCCCTCGAGATTATGACAGGTCGAGTGACATTGCCCAACTTTGTGTCGTGTTTTCGTTTTCGCTCCCTCTACCTCGGCCCGGGCTTGCAGGGCCTGCTGCCCGTCGCCAGACGAAGCTGGCGAAGCAGGTTCGCGACGATGCCCGGCCTGTTTACCAGTGACGGCGCCAGCGCGCCAGGTCCAGGTAAATCGCAGTGCTCGAGTCGGCGGCGGCGGTCCCGCCACCCGGGAACCCCTTTCGCGAGACCATGCTGTGCCCCACGCTCCGCGCCTCGCTGCAGTCTTATCTTGCTTCAAACTTGCCACTATAGTCGGGTGACATAACCTCCACCACCTCCACCGCAGCCGGCGCAGTTTCGCGGGTATGAAAAACTACGCGGGCAGTTCCCTCCTTTTTGAGGGAAGGCAGGGCGGGAATGTTGAACAGGTGGCCACAGTGACGAAATAGGTGTTGAGAGAGTTTCAGCTCCTCAGCCCTTCTTTTCCAATTTATTTTGCTTGTCGTGCCCTCATTGGCTTGACGATAAGGCCCCGGGGTCACTCCTCGTCGGAGGCCGCGCCCGGTGCCGGTGCGGTCGTCTAGTCGGTGGAGGGTCAGTCCTTGTTGACGGCGCGGCCGCAGACCACGCCGTCGTCGTCCATTGGCCCGGCCCCCGCGGTCCTTCCCCGCCGCGACGCACCATCATGGCGCGCATGCTGCTCCCGCTGCTCTCCTTGATCGCCGTCGTCCTGCTGCTTGCAGAGTCCGCCACCGACCCGACGCCAACGCCGCAGGATGCAGGCCCTGCGCGCCGCGACATCGTCGGCGAGGGCCGTGGCGACGTCAAGTTCCTCTACTTCGCGTACGGCAGCAACCTGCTGGCAAGGCGGCTGCACCTCATGAACCCCACGGCGCGGCGACACAGCATCGGCGAACTCAAGGTAGGCAGCCCAGCGCGCTCGGCGCTCTCAAGTGTGGCCTAGCGCCAGGCGCTGCTGCTGCCGCGCTCTATGCCGCGCGCCCCAGGCCAGACTCGCTCTTGAACTGCTCCTCTTCCCTTCTCGCAGGGCTACCGGCTGGACTTCAGCACGCCGGCGTCCAAGAGGTGGGGCGGGGCCCCCGCCACCGTGGTGCCCGACCCGGAGGACTCGGTGTGGGGCGCCATCTGGTCCCTGGACATCGAGGACCGCGACCACCTCGACGAGTGCGTCTCCCTCCCCGTCTCCGCGCCGGTGCCTGCGTCCCGGGGGAATGACCATCGTGTCTCGTTGCCTGTTGCAGGCAGGAGAGCGTGCACTCGGGGCTGTATGACGTGTTCAACGCCACGGTGCAGACCCCTGACGGCGAGGTGCTGCTCTGCCGCAGCTACCTGATGCGCGTCGTGCCGCCCAAGCTGCAGCCCGGCGAGGCGCGGCCGGCCCACCGGCAGCCCTCCCTCGTCTACAAGAAGGTCCTGACGGCGGGCGCGCGCGAGTCGGGGCTGCCCGCCGACTACACGGCGCGCCTCGAAGCCGTCGCCGACAACGGGTCCGCGGGCTCCAACCCGCCCATCTCGCTGGAGAGCCTCCAGAGCCCGCAGAGCTCCGAGGCCTCGGGCGTGACGCCGGCCCCGGCCCCGGCCGCGCGCTGAGCGCTGGGCACCGCGATGACCTCCGTGTTTGTGCAAAGCCGCGGCCTTGTTCGATCGGCCGGCGTTTTGATTGGCCCCTGAGTGACGGCCAGCCACGGCCAGCGGCCCCGCCCGATTGATTGCAGAACAGCCTCCTCTCCGGACGCAGACACGCGGACGGCCAGCAGGTTGACTCCGAGCACTGTTTTCGTCGCTGTCTCTCTCGCACCCTCACGGCACGCTCCGCGAGTGCGAGAGAGACAGGGCTACGAGAGCCGTGCTCGGAATCAGTCTGCAGGGCGGCCATCGCCGACCTCTCTAACTGCGACATGTGTGGCGCCGATGTTGTTTTCTACTTGGATTGATGATTGTATTGAGACGCGCTGATCGGTACATGAATTATAAACCTCGCATTGTTTCCCTACTTGTTGAAATTTGTTATTTTTCCGCCTGAGGCGGCGTGGGGCGACTGCACGTGCATGTCGTGGGCTGGAGCATCAGTTTGGCGTCGGCTCGGCTCGGGTACCAGCAAAGCCGAGCCTGCCAAGCACACGCAGTCTGCCCGCTTCCTCATTGTCATTGTCCTGGCCGTGAGGCTCGACGCGGGCGACGACGCCAATGACGCGGGCTGCGGCTAGTAGCTGCATTCCCTCATGCAAGCCTGCAGACTGACTGCGAGCCCTGCTTTCGTCGCTCCGTCTCTCTCGCACTCATGGGGCGTCGCCCAAGGGTGCGAGAGAGACGGAGTGACTAGCAGCGCTCGGAAGCTCGGTGTCAGCCCGCTGCAGTGCCTTTCAGCAGAGATTCCGGAGAGTCGCTTCACACTAGCTCGGCTGCTAGCTGAACTCGCTTCTTTGCGGCGACTAGGGAGGCCGGTTTAGTCTTAGTCGGGCACCGGCAATTGAGACGGCCCCCTTGTTTGGTCGCTCTGGTGCCACGAAAACGCCCTCCGACAAGCCGGCTGACGCTGATAAGCTCCAAGAATAGTGATAAGCCACACTTAAATGTGGTTAATTGTCTAAGTCCCCACTCCTCCTTTTCCCATACATCGTACATTGCACAAAATATCATGTCCTCAGCTTCGACCACCCCAAATGATGCTCAAGGAAGGTGGATGGCGCGCAGGGCGCAACGGGCAGTTCAGGTGGCCGGCCATGCCATGGCCAGGCCGGGGGGAATGCCAGCAGAGGGAATTTATCGAGACGAACGACCGGCTATCTCGTCACATGTCACTGGGCACGCCGCGGCACGCCATCAGTCTACTGTCGCTCGATTGGAGCCCTGGGTGACCAGGCCATCCGGGTACCGTGTAAACTGTCAGCTCCACTGTGGATCACTCAGCACTAACGCCAAAGGCGAAGTGCCTCCGCGCCCATCGCGATGGCCGAGCGCGGACTTCCCTCCGGGTGCCAGCTTAGCTTGGCTTAGCTTCGCCTCGGCTTTGGCTGAGACCAGCCGGACCAGCCGGCACGCCTCACGTGTTTGCTGTGTCTTATGACCGGGTTGACTTTCAGACTTTCCGCGGCCAGCAGCCCGCCAGACCGAGCGCCAGACGCACCGCGGTCCGGTCGGCCGACTCGCATGTCGCACGGTTGACAACAGAACAGACACTCAGGCGGGCGAGGCGCAAATCGCATCGCGCTAACCGGGGAAGTACTATATAAGTGGCGACGGCCTTCGCTTCGGCTCAGCCTGCCCGCTCAGCTTGCCAGGCGGTCCGCTCCCGCTCCCGCTCCGCAGCCGCAGTCCAGTCGCGCAACCGGCGCCGAGCAGTCGAACACCGCAGCAGCGTAACCGCAGGCCAGACCTCCCACACCCACCCACCGGTCCGCCCCTAGTCCGCCCCCTTCCTCCCCAAGATGGCAAACAGCAGCCCGGAAATCAAGTACACCAAGGTATCGCATTTTAAAGCGAGTCTCTATGTCACTACTATCATTCGAGTGTCTTACTATGTGGTGCAGGTTTTTCTTCGTTTCTGAAGACAAACATAACCTTATGTTCTATCCAGTTTTTGCGTTTCTCTGTGGCTTGTGTGTGTTTCACCACGTGACATGGTTTTTGGTTGTGTGTTTTGTATCTAGCTCTTCATCAACAATGAGTTTGTGGACAGTGCTAATGGAAAGACATTCCCCACAATCAACCCAGCCACAGAGAAGAAGATAGCAGACGTTGCCGAAGCTGGAAAGGCAAGTGGTTTTCCCTTTCACCATATGCAAGGAATATTAAGGAATAGACAAATTAACTATTTTTTATTTTATCAATTTCCAGGAAGATGTAGACAGAGCGGTTGCTGCTGCTCGTGCAGCTTTCAATCGGAAATCCGAGTGGCGAACAATGGATGCTTCTCGACGGGGAGATCTAATGGTGAAGGTATGTTTCCATCTCAAAATTATTTTGAAATATATTTTATGTAAGTAAAGTACAAGCTGTATACTGAAACTCTTTTCTAGCTGGCTGACTTGATGGAGACAAACAAGAACTACTTAGCCAATCTGGAATCCCTCGACAACGGCAAGCCTTTCAATGATTCCATCTTTGATATGGACTGCTCCATCAAGACCATTCGGTACTATGCTGGTTGGTGTGACAAGATACATGGCAACACCATCCCTGCTGGTGAGTCAGTTTGCTCGACCATTTTGTAGTTTCTGTGGATTACATAATCAAGTTGTTGATATGAGCATTCATTTTTAACCATCCTCTCCAGACGGTAATGTCTTGAGCATCACCCGTAAAGAGCCAGTCGGAGTTGTCTCTTCCATTATCCCATGGAACTACCCCATTCTCATGGCTACCTGGAAAATGGGCCCAGCCCTTGCAACTGGATGCACAATGATTCTAAAACCAGCCGAGCAAACACCTCTGTCTGCTCTTTACCTTGCCCAGCTGGTGAAAGAGGTATAGGCTTTGAGAATAATAATTTTTTTTGACAAGAATACTAAACCCAATAGCTATTATCTTTAAAAACCTTTTTCCGCTTGCAGGCTGGTTTTCCTCCTGGTGTATTCAATGTTGTCAATGGCTATGGGACAACTGGTGCTTTCTTGTCATCTCACATGGATGTGAACAAAGTGGCATTTACTGGATCAACTGAGGTAAATATACCTTCATACTTAAAATTCTGGAAATAATTTAATGCCGCCAAAAGCTGTTATATCTATGTTAATTTCCAGGTTGGCAGGCTCATCATGGAAGCTGCAGCACGTTCAAACCTGAAGAGAGTTACCCTTGAACTGGGAGGAAAGAGTCCACTGGTTGTCTTTGAGGACGCAGATGGTTTGTTATAATCATACCTCAAGAAATATCCATAGTTTCTATGATTGTGCTTTTTTTAATGTATAGTATTTCTTTTTTTTTTTAATTTCTAGTTGATGAGGCGGTGAACATTGCTCATAACGGCATTTTTGCCAACCACGGACAAAACTGTTGTGCAGCATCTCGTACCTTTGTGCATGAGAAAGTTTATGATGAATTTGTAAAGAAGGCTGCTGCTAAAGCTTCGGCACGGAAAGTCGGAGACCCTTTCACCGCTGGTACAGATCAGGGACCTCAGGTTGGTGATGATCATTCTCTTTAATTTGTTTAATCAAAGATCTTGTGAACCTTATTACAACTCCTTGTTTATTTTGTTTTAGGTTGACAAAGAAATGTTTGAAAAAGTTACTGGTCTTATTGAATCAGGCAAAAAGGAGGGTGCCAAAGTAGTGGCTGGTGGAGACCGTGTTGGAAAAGTTGGTTACTTTGTTCAGCCGACTGTGTTTGCTGATGTACAGGACAATATGAGAATCGCACGCGAGGAGGTATTCTAAACTGTTCAAATCACAAAACTCACTTGAACACATTTTCATGATTGAAAGTCCCCATTTCTTCTTTTCTGTAGATCTTTGGGCCAGTTCAGCAAATTCTCAAGTTCAGTTCTATGGAGGAAGTTATCGCACGTGCCAACAACACCACCTATGGACTTGCAGCTGGAATCATTACTACCGACATCAACAAAGCACTGAAGTTTGCTGAGTCTGTCCTTGCTGGATCTGTTTGGTAAGTAAAACTTAAGTGCTTTACTAATTCTAAATATTTTTTTTCCTATTTGCTCAACAAAATTTGTGGTTTCTTTTGCAGGGTGAACTGTTATGATTATGTGGTGCCCCAAGCACCTTTTGGTGGCTTCAAGCAATCTGGCATGGGAAGGGAACTGTAAGTTAGCCATCCATAATTACAAAGTTGATGGATTGAACAGATTACTATTTCTCAATTTTTTAAAATACTTTTATCGTTTTGCAGGGGAGAAGATTCTCTCAAGGAGTACCTAGAGACCAAGACTATCACCATTCAGCTGCCATCACCATAAAGTAACACTGAATACTCAAGTATACAGATCTGTTAAGTGTCTTTCATGAATTTAACTTGTTTTGTAACTGTTTAATGAACTATGTATGTAAAGGAAAAATTGTTTCATTATAAAAAAAGAGAAATACCAAAATTTGTCTGTTTGATTTATTTAACAATTGAAACAAAAAACAAATCAGAGCAATAAGTTCACAAATGTCACAAAGTAATTTAGTACTTAACATTAATCCTGATACAGGTACAAGTCATACTGTGAAATATCAATGGTTTTTGTTTTTTTAAAATAGAAGATATTACATTGATAAATAAGTTAGGACTTCAGAACAAAACAGTCAAGTAATGATCCTCTAAACAACATATAGAAATCATAAACACATCATCTCCCATCTTACTGCACACAGGAGTGTTCCTAGGATCACCATTTAATTGGAAATGTAATTTCTCTTACAAATTACTTTCACCACTTACATTAAATCTTGAAAGCAGTTAAGTCAAATGTACCTGCAAGTCAATAAAAGTATTGAGCCGTTTTGGGCTCAATTTGAAACCACCCTGGTTATGATTCTGACTTCCCTTTGCTTGGTCCACTAGCCATGGTTACACCTGCCTCCCCTGACTCCAACTGCTTCAGCAGGCGGAATAAAGCAGCAGCTTCTCTTATACGGCTGAACTCAATGCAGAATGCCTGAACTTCAATGAACAGTTCCTTGAGAAACAAAACACAAACATTTTTTGTCATTTTTAATTACTTTATATAAATTATAAATTTGCATCTTTCCAGAAAAAATTGACTTACCTGTACATTTATTATCTTATTTCGAATTAGTGACTGGAGGAATACACACACAAGCCGCACAAGGCGATTTTGCATGTAGCGATCCTTAATTGTTTCACAAGTGGATATACAATTTGATATATATAAATGGACAAATTCCGTAGGAAGTTCCACAGTGGTCGTCAACCTTATAACAAGAAAAACTGCAATAAGTTTCCCCCAGATAACATAAACTGGCACCAATAAATTCTAAACACAGAAGTGTCAATCTGGTGAAATATAAGAAAGAAGCACACAAACCTATTCACTACTTCCATAGAGTGAAGTGACATTTCCATGTTAACAAGGACACTGAAGTATTCTGTTATGTGAGTTGACTGCATTAACTTTAAAAGAACTTCTATGGCTATCAGTGGGTTGTTTTCTACCAAGTGAGGAAGCTAGATATTCGAAGAAAAGAAAAACACATTTTAAGTTATGAGGTATTGACAAGAATAAGAGCACATACGTACATACAATTTCAATTTATGTACCTTAATTGGTGTGAGACCAATATGATATACAAGTCTGGGATCAGCCTCCAATTCCCCCAGAAGATCTTGCTGTTGTTGTGTTGTTAAAGGGTTGTTGAATGCTTTAGCCATAAGCCTCTTTGCTTCAACACCAGAACTTTTGGACACGCACAGAGTGACGTCATATGCAGGCTTGTGCTTGTGTGGCTCAGACATGTTAAGCCAAGCCATCTTTGAAAAAGTATATTAAGAAATTAAACTGTGCCATTTTTACATTGAGTGCATCTTGGCTTGGGTACCACTAGTATTTTCGGAATAAATGCTTACCTCGTCTTCACACTTATGTAATGGAGGCACCAATCGTAAAGATTCTGGTTTATAGAACTGCTGCACAATCGGTTTTTCTCCAGTTAGTAAAGACTCTGCAGTTTTTCTTGGCACTGCAGGATCTGGAGGGGAACTGTAAATAGGTAAATAAATACTAAATATATGAATAAGGTTTAAATTTTAAATAGGAAAATCTATTATACAGTTTAAATTCAACTCATTTCAATTAATTAATTCATCACTTACAAAGAGTTTCTTTCACTATCAGGAAGAACTATTGGCACACCAGCTCTAGCAGTATGAGGTAGTTCAGATTGCCTCTCAGCAAGGGCAAGCTGCACTGATGTAATGTCCACATTATGGTATGAAGAGGGATCGCTCATCAAAACTTGGGTAGCAGTCTTTTTTAACAACTAAGCACAGAAAAAAATGAGATGTCTTTTGACAAAGAAACTCTACATGCACTGAAATTTGCGAAACAAAACATACCTCTCGGGATGTGCTAGTAACAAGCTGAGCAATAAAATTCTTCTCAACAGCTGAGATTCTGGGCATTTCTCCAGCATATTCTAATTTACGCATTGATGTTTTCCCCATCTCATCAGGTGGATGCTGTTAAAGTAAATAAGTCAACAACCTGGACCAACAGTAAAACCACAAGGTAAAAAAATCAAAGCTCACCAGGAGATGGACAAAAACTGTAGTAAATGGGTTCAGAGCCATTGGTTCTCCTTTGTACATGTCATAGAGTAGAACTATAGCAGCTAGGCGTTGAGCAGGTCTGGGAAGTAAATCTGGTTGTTGGAGAAGAAGCACAAGTGCACATCCCACTAAAAGAGAAGTGATAATTAATTTTGATGTTCTGTAAATAGCTGAAAGAAAGTAAAACGGAGTACCTGCATACCTTTGTAATGATCCTGTTTTCCATACCCAGCTTGATGAAGTTGTAGGGTGATACCTTCTAAAGTCAAACGTTCCACAGTTTCTTCACTCAGTATGCTAAAAAGACAATAATAACGAGTTAATGGAGTGTTTTAAGAAAAATTTCTTTGAGGGAAAAGCAAGAAAGAAGCTCGATACAAAGAATACGAAACACACTTGTGTAAGCAGAGTCTGACAGATTAAATAATAGAGTTCAAAGTATAACAAACAAACTACTTGTGAAGCACAGTTAAAGGGTAAACCAAAACATTGCATTACATGTTTTGTAACCTGTACTTCCTCAAATGTAAACATATTCCTATGAAAAGATGCAGTCGAGAAATAACTCACGTCAGGAGGGAATGCAATTCTTTGGTA
The DNA here is from genome assembly GCF_012932325.1 of Thrips palmi. Classification (NCBI taxonomy): domain Eukaryota; kingdom Metazoa; phylum Arthropoda; class Insecta; order Thysanoptera; family Thripidae; genus Thrips; species Thrips palmi. Next base: position 13,164,687 of record NW_023144625.1, on the reverse strand, counting down.
GTCAAAGCCATGTTTCTCACTGAAATATTCTGAAGCCCACTCAGGGTTTAGAGTCTGACAGGCAAAACACTGCTTTCATCACAGACAAAAATTTCGCCAAGTTTCTTTCAGAGACTGGCTTAGGGGAAAGGGGTGGGGAGGGGGGTACCGAGACCGGGGACTCAATACGCAGGATCTCTGTGAATAGCTGCCGACACTATTTGCAGAGGATCAAAACAATAAACCACACCCCCCTTTTACGCGCCTTTTTTCAAAAATGATTTTTAGTGAAAAATGATGACTGTCTATTCACTTCCCCTACATTTCAAAGCAAATCAAAATATTTCAAGCCACTTCTGTGAGAGTGTGAACAAGCAACAGGCTCACGCGCATTGGCTGAGCTATGGACTGACTTGGAGATTGAGGTTAACTCCCACCTTCCTGCGCCTTGGCCAGCGTTGGCTATGGGCAATCAGACATTATTGCAGTTATCTTTCTTTACTAGTACTGTTTAATCTCTGGTAATGGTTACTTAAAACCGTGACTCCTGAACAACACTGTTCAGGCTCTTGTCAATGGAACTAACCGACGACAGAGGAGTTACAAGAGTTTAGGCCACACACCGAACATCAGCTTCAGACCAATGCAGCCTATAATGCCGACCAAGTTACAGCCTTGAACGGAGACTGACTGCACTGTTACTTTAGGACATATAGTATGTTCGCATCAATGCATTATGAATCATGTTACAAGAATGCTTGTGCAATGCATCAGTTAAGGTTTGGTCTGGGCCTTTTCTTCTTGATCTTATTTATCCACAAGTGTTTACTGTCACAGCATAATACTTGAAGTTCATGGACTCAGGCCTTGGGTTTCATATAGATTTGCGCATGCAGGTAGTTTGGTCAGACTATGTTGTGTTCAAAAAGCAAGACAACGACATGGGAATATGTTAAACACATTTATTACACAGAAATGTCAGATTCCAGACGTAAGACGAATTTCAACAGACTATACATACAAAATAAATTTGAGACATGAAATAGTTTGAACAAAAAGAATAGAAACTACATTATGAATAAGTAGATGATAAATTTTGAAGTGATCAGTATTTGGAAATAGCAGGAAACAACTAAAGAAACTCTAAAATGTACATAAACAAGTTGAGAGAGTAGGTTATACATAAACAAAACAAAAAAATAAAGTCTTCCTTCCCGCAACAAAACTCTTTGGAGATCGAAAGCTGCAAACAAGAGTTCTTAGGCTTTGCAGTATCAAAACCAGGTTAAGATGTTATTGGCTGATATAAAAATACCCTCTCAGGAATTAAAAAAAATAAACATAGCGTACCTTGTCTAATAGGACCCTTGAAGTCAAAAGAAAGACACTGAACATTAGAAATAAACATCCTGAATCAACGCATCTATTCAAGCTAGAGTTGGTACAAACTGCAGTTGGCTTGATCACAGGGACCGAAGTGTCACACAAACGAGCGCATAGATTTAAGAGGTAACAGAAATTTCAAGACTAATACTAAAATCAGGCACTATGCTGTGCCCACACACCCATCACATCACGATATCACAAATCAAACCTTCATACCAATACGTCGAATCATTGAGTCTGGCCGTAGGGCAATTCCAGCAAATGACTGTGAGCAAGTCAAAAGACACCTGCTGCAGATGTTACAAAAATTGCTGGACAAACCAATAGTTCAAAATGTTCATATCGGCGCACTGCTTACTTCTCCTCACACCACTCGTTCTCCTTTCGCACCTGCTCCTCCTCGCTCGGCGTGAAGTCGTTCTTGATGTTGAAGGTCTTGCGAATCTCTTCGGGAGTCTTGCCCTTGATCATGTTGGCGACAGTCTTGCAGGTCACGTCCAACAGGCCCTTGATGTCAAGGTAGTTGGCGGCCAAAATGAGCTCGAACAGGGTACCTTGGTCCACCTTGAGGAAGTCGGCGTCCCAGCTCGAGATGTCGTCCGTACGCTTCTCCTTGTTCTCGTCATCTTCGGGTGGAGGAGGGTCATCCTTGTGGTAGGTAGCCCACTGGATAACTTTCTTGAGAATCACGGAGTTGACGTTGGGCAAGGGGACCAGCTCCTCTTCATCCTCGTTCACGCCAAGATCTTCCAACATGGTCTTGATGGTGACCGAACATTTTGCGACATCCACGTCCACCTCGCAGATCTCTCCATCGGAACTCTGAAGCTTGATCTTCTGCATCTTGAGACTTGTTGCGACAAACAACTGGTCTAGAAGAACTTGAAATTTGGAGGATGATTCTCCACGATGGGCCTAAAGATACTCTGAGGCGGGTACCACGCTAAACTGTAGGCTTCCAGATCAATACTCCGACTGACGGACACCGACCGATGGCATGGGACGCGGATCGGCAGCGAGACTTCCGCCCTGCCGACGGCTAGAGGGCACTGCTGTCGCGTAGCTTAGCCAACAGCTAGAACTAAAAATCAAACTCTCTCTTGGAATAAAAGGAGACACAAGTCCAGCGCGCACTATAAATTTACCAGAGAAACTTGAAAAAATCAATTTGTTTAGAAGGAAAATCGTTATGACTTAAAGGTATAGTTATTCTCATTACATTTGCAAGCATGATGTGTGGTACACCCGGAAAACAACTTTCATTTGTTCTACGCACGATCCATCACACAACTAAATACGACGAATAATAATTTCAAATTTCTATTGAGCGCAATGATACTTAAAAAATAAAAAGTATTATAATATTTGATGCTTGAAAAACTATACTTTTTGTCGCAAAACTAGGTACTTCGTGCAACAATACAACCCGCCAGTAATTTGAGCCGGCGTCATGGTCAAAGATGGCGTCCATGCGGGGGCTTTCGAAGTTTGCGAACGACCATTCTGGCGATCCATGAACAATAAGGATGAAATTCTGTAAAAATTGCGAAAAATAATTTTTGAAGAGTCACATGCCCATACGCCCCGTTCCAAATCTCCTGATTTTTAATGGCTTGCTGTTGTTGCCCGTCTCCATGGGGTATAGCTCAGTCGCCCTTCTGGACCAACAGGTCTAGTACAAACCCGCCACACACTTGGCTCTTGAGATGATTTGGAAAGTTGTTCACAGACGTCAACGGTTTCGCTTGCGTAGAAATAAAAGCACAAATATTATGTGCGAGGCGTTTCGCGTCATCGGCGTAAATGCGAGGACTTGTATACTTCATTCACGAGAAAGGGTGTGCTTGTGCTCAGTCCCTGGAGCACAGCCGTTGCCCTACCTTCCAAGAGAGCGTGAAAGGGGAGGGAAGCAGTTTAATGTTAACGATTTTCGTGTAAACTGGTAACACTCTTAGACACCCCTAGTTTCTAAATTTTTTCATATTCAGGCGCGTGCTTATTACGTTGGTAAGCCTTTTTTCTCAATATTGAGAGAATTGGTTGGTCTTCCCCCTTCCCCCCTAAAAAAAAAGCCCAAAATACATTTGTGAATTGGGTCAAAGTCAAATTTCAATGAACTTATTCTTGCTAGAGGGGTGAGAAATGGGAAAAGAGTGACTATTCTATAATAATTGTGTTCAGTTTCACATTGGACAAAAGAGCTTTTATTGAAGGCATACTGTAAACATGACTATTGCATCAACATAAAACCGTCTGAACATAAGTAAAAGCGTAGACAGACTCAAAAAATAATACTGTACAAGACGTAGATTAAAGATTGCTGATTCGTACCGCCTTGGAAGACTGAACTATTGGGTGAATTGAGCAATTCAGATTGCAGCCAGTACAAGAGGCTGCAACTGTTAAACCTGAATGAACAAAGCAGATCTACTTTACATACACTCACTTTTGTTAGGCTGTAGCAAGTGCCACTTAAAAAGAATAATAGAACCATTCCTGAGGAGAGAGATTCTTTTCTGCAACTAAATAAAAAATTAACATGGTAGTAATGACACACAAAATTATGGTGACCAGACTGCTTTAGGTAGACATGTTTGGTAAACAAAAAGATTTTAAAAAAAGAAAAAAAAAACACAACTGAAGAAATAACAGACATAATACATTAGCCATGGTAAATAGCAATGTTAAGCTTTACATTTTGTACAAAAGATATCAAAAATGACTTGTTACTACAAATGATATATAAATATATATATAGCGGTAGATATATGTTAGCAGTCAAGTCCGAAGTGCAGGCAAAACTAAGATTACCCACGTAATGTTAAGTGTGGCAGTTCCATTTTCGAAAATGTTCAATTACTATTGTTTCACTCAACATTTTTCCTATGTAATGTTGCACACAAAACATTACCTAGGTAATCTGAGGTTTGCCAGCACTTCAGACTAAACCGCTAAAATACATATATTGAGAATAAGCACTTTATATTACAGCGCTTGGCTTTGTTACAAGGTCAGAACATACACTCTCAACAAGCTGATGATGTACATACATTACAAAGGCAAGTAAGATGCACATAGTTTAGAAAATGCACCAAAGCACTCACACAAAATATACAAAGTAAAGATTAGGTCTGGCATTTAGAAAATCAGTTCAACCAGGATACAGCAATTAGCAGCACCAACTACCAAAGCACTCCATGCTATTTCTAAAATAAGTTACATAATGACTGACTGCAAGGGGTGATTAACATACCAAGTAACATTTGTCTAAATGAGGCAACAAGTAGTTTTTCTTTTCCTCCCAGAACTGTGAACAACCAGTTTGTATAAGGCTCATTACCTAATCAATCCATGCAATGGAGTTCTTAACACTCATCAATAAAGTATCATCCACCATAAATTGAACAAAAAAAGTGAATACAAGTTCCTACTGATACAGTTCTGACATGACAACAAAAGGGTTCTCATCTCAGGTGATCACAGTTGCGTTACATCACATACCTTTGAAGATTTCAATAACAGCACCATTCTGGCTGTAAAACTTAGTTTTTTTATTTTATTTTTCTCACAGCTGTTACTTTCCTTGCCTTCCAACTTGAAATTTAAGACAATGATTCAATTAGAATTAGATATACCACAGAAAATGAAGTTAAACAAAAATTACAACTGTTTGGAGATAACATAATAAGAAACAAAGGTAAAAAGTACATTTATTAAAAGAAATCCAAAATCAACAACTATGGTTAGGTGAGAAAAAAATGTTCTGTGAGCAACACATTTAAGGCAGAGCTGTTACCAAAAAAAAGAGGATACATGATTTGAGTAAATAAATGATAAGGACACACAATACAAACCATTGTACTTCTCATAAGAAGCAGAGACTTAATACATGGTTTCAACTGGGGGTAGATGAAATACAAAATACTGTCAAAGGGAAAGCATTCAAAATAAACATAACAATATAAATTAAGTATGAATGTAAGCTCATATCTAAGCCATAAAAATTAAGCAGAGCCAGTCATTTATCATGACAACAAAATATGAAAGCTTGCACTGTGTGCAGCAATTGCTTGAGGCTGGTTAACAGCTTGTTTCATAAATACTGCAATTTAACAATTTTGAAGAAATAACCACTTTTACAGTGTTTCAAGGTCTTACAAAATATTTTTAAAAGGCAAATGCCTTCACACAATACAAACTTAAGTCAAGATAAAGGCACAAAGAGATTTGAAGGCTAAAAAAAAAGTACCATCTCAACTATTCAACAGAGGTAGAAGGTACAATACTGCAGTACCTTTTCACAGTTAGAACGGTGGGTGAGATTCAAGAAAACCACTACAGAAACATTCTCATCTGTCTAGGAAGCACTGCTGAGAATTTTTGTTAATGCAGTTCCCATAAATGCAACTAGGTGGTAATACATTAATTCACATGAAACAAACATTTTTCAGAAATTAAAACACACTAAAATTAAAGAAAACTTGTTTTTCTGAAACACTTAACCAAATTCCAGTTGGCAAGACAGTGATAAAATTTATAAGCACTAAGAAAAACTTGTGCTGCAGATCTTTCATTTAGTCACCAGAGTACATTCTTGAATATAGCTTTTCTAATATCTTTAATTGGTTGGGCATTGCACCCTTACTTGTCATTGAATACAGAAGGGTATCCCACTCGAATTCAAGTTAAGATAGGATATATCAAACCACAGACACTGTGAAGGAACATAGAACTAGCATAAATGAGTAAGCACACTCCCTATTTAGAATGACAAAATTTGTTACCTACTGATCTCTTGGCATTGCTAAACCTAAATAAGCACATTCTTAAGTATCATACAGTTTTGTTCCCTCTGAATCTAACAAATATCTGACACTAGAGGACAGCATAGAGCCTAGCACTTTGAACTTTAACTGCCCTATGTTGTCTTAACTCCCACATGAACCTTACAAAGGGCACTAAAAAAGGCAGCAAGCTCAGTGTTATGGTCAGGTGCAAGATTACATAAGTTACGTAAGGATACTATGTTTAAAATAGCATATTATCATTCAACGATAGAAGTATTTCAAGTTGAAACATGTAATAACATCAACAATGGTTGTTAATAAAATATCACTTGAAAATGCAACAGCAGTCCAACAAAATTGGATTTTGTTCTAAAATGTTTAGATTGACCCTCTCAAAAATTAGTGTAAACCTACCTACCTAGCTACCTACCTACCTACATACCTACATCCACACACACGCGCATACACACACGCGCACACACACATAGACACAGTTATTCAAAATAAGAGGATTCTCAATTACAATGAAGTAGAACAACCATCATTGCAAATGTAGAATTTCTATGCCAGTATGCATCAAAAGAATCAAAGCAAATATTGTATTAGATCAAAATACCAAGGTGAGAAATAAAAATGGACCAGCATTGAATGACCTCCAGGGGACACTCACTTCTTACACAGTGCCCATTAGTATTGATAATCATTAATCAAACAAGTCAGAAAATGAAAAGCCTAATGCTTAGTTTCCAATAACATTTGAATAAGTTCCCAGGATCATTTAGGGCACTTTCTGGAACCAGGTAAAACCACTTAGAACATTTTTAGAACACACACATCTTCTGACAACAATGATTTCATGAATTTTAAGGATATGAGATGACGACATGAGGTAGTGTTGGAAAACACTCTGGCTTTCTCCTCTAACAACAATGAGTAACAATTGAGTAACAGGCTATCTGCATTGGCAGAACAGCAGCTAACTAAAAGTATAGCATAAGAATATACCATACTATAAAATTTCCTATGCAAAGAAAAGCCCCTCCAGCTCTTGCTCCTGCTACATCTACCACTCCAGAGACTAGGATCAACAGCGTCAAAAGCACGCAAATGTGCACACTCATGCGCCCTCTTCCTTAAAATCATATGTACACAATAACAAGTACGAACAGATGTGAGCCTTGAATAGGAACACAGCAACATGTGCAGATAACTCAGTGTTTTACACATGCAAAGGAAAATGAGATAAAATGTCTTAACAAAAATATATTACGAGTACATGAGGCGAACATTATACTTAATGATGCCAGAGGAGCAAGAAACTAAAATATAGCATTTTGGCTTGAAGCTATGGTATACCCAACTCACATAAAATTTACTCTGAGGAGAATTATTGTGCTAAAAGAAATTTGCTGTACACTATGGAGGAACAGGTACATGAGGAAAATTTTATCAAAATGATACTAAGGGTCCTAACATTTAAAAAAAAAATAATTAAAAATGCTCTATTGCCAGCAAATCTCAAAAATAAAAAAAAAGGAGAAAAGTGTCTGTATTATAGTGAATTTGATAATACTTAAATTTGAGCATGTAAACACAGGGACATGCACAGTCGAACAGTAAAAGTATGAGCATTTTTAAAAACCCATTGATAGTATAAGTAATTGTGACAAGATATTTTGCCAGAGGAAATCATGCAATGCTGAGCAGATTAGACTACACAATGATAAATGTGTAGCACATACAAGTTCATTTAAGATAAAAATTACCAGGCCACCTCCTGAAGCAATATTCCCAAAAGCATTGGGAGAAATAAACATCTGTCTTGAAAGTAACTTAAAAGAAGCTACACTTTGAATGGCTGTGTGGATATCATGAACATAACTTACATTCAAGATGAAATTCAATAAACTCAAACTTCATCAGGAGCCAAATCGTCTGGGCCTGAATTATTTGATGGAGCAGTAGCTGGGACTGGTGCAGGTGCGGATGGCAATGCGTCCGCAGTACCATCAGTAACTTGCTTAGCTTCCAAAGCTCGAATACGATTTTCATGTTTCACAATCATGGCTTTTAATTTACGAATCTCTTCCCGGAATTCTTTAATAATGTCATCCTGAAAAAACAGAGTCAATAGTGTTATTTTGGAAACAATGGGAGAAAAAGAAATTGACTTGCGAAACAAAAAATAGTTAAGTACCGATAATGCAGCAGGAGGGGGTGGGGCTGGCGCTGATGGGGTATCTGATTCATCAACTGATCTGTGGTTGATGGCAGGAGCAGTGCTTGAACTATTCTTTCCCAACTTATCAAGAACATTTCGCTTGCCACCAGGAGCCGCTACTTTCAGATCACTCTTCTTGGTGCTTGTGTATCCATCTCTGAGTGATATGAGCACTGGCTCTGCATTCTTGCCATCCATCCATTCCTCAGCACTAAGAGCAGATGTATCACCCGCTGTATCCGGGTACAAGTCCTCTTGAAACAGCTCAGACTAAAGAAGAAAACATAATGGAAACAAAGGACACACCCAAACATGTACAGAAAGTTGTCAATGACAAAAACTTACCTTTCTGGGAACTGTAAAGCTGATAACTTGACAGAAACCAGAATTGTTGATGCGGTAAAAGCGAGCAATTTCACATGAGGTTACATCACAACCCCTCTTTGGCATAATACCGATGCCTCTCTGGGCATCAGGTGTTGGGAAAGTGTTGATGTAATGCACGAATGGAGGCTCGGATGTTATTTCAAAATAGCGGATGACACTGTCTCCCTGCAAGAAAAAGACAAAATGCATCAGACTGTATAAAAAAAACTTAGGAAATTCATACGCATCACAATCACAGTGACTCACCTTGCCACACAAGTACACCAGATTGGTGTCAGGATCATACAGAGGGAACATGACGCCATTACTGGTGTCGAGCTCCACCATGATAATTGGCTCCTCCAAATGGCCGGGTGCTCGCAGCGAGTACTGTCTCTCACTGGCTTTGCTAAATCCTGTTGTAAATATCAGGCCACTTTTCAAGTAAAGGGCTCTGGAGGCTTTAGTTCCTTCATGGCATACAGCTTCCTGATAAATTAAAACAACAGAAAAAGTGAAAAAGTGGAAAACATATATCATAGAGCAAAACAGAAAACTGCCGTAGCTGTACCTCATCAACTTCCCCACTTTTAGGGTCAATAATACGCATTTTCTTATCTTTGCAGGTGGTAAGAAGTTGTGATCCATCCCAATTCCAGCATGCGCTATATACAATATCTGGATGACAATCAATGTGTACCAACATTTCTCCAGTTCCGACATTCCAAATAACAACTTGATTGTCAGAGCCTGGAAAAGAGAGATTGCAAATCAGGGTCACAAATACAAAGGCAAGAAACAAGAGACCTTTAAATAAACGAGTTATTTACCAGCAGTTAGTAAGACATTCTGTGCTGTGGGGTGCCACAAAACTAAACCAACTCTTCTTTGATGGTAGAGAAGATCAACAACTGGCTCTGTCAATGTCCTGTAAAAGTAGATAGCCACTTTTATACACCGTTGGCACCGAGTGGCAGGAAGCAAGAGCAATGGTAAGCAAAGGCAGCATGCCAAAGCTGCATTTTCCCTCCAAAAACGGGTGAAGGGAGGGGATGGGATGGCCATGACAACAGATTTTAAGAAACAAACCTGGAAATTCCACCATCAGGAATCTGCCACACTTTTACAACACAATCCTCAGATCCACTGGCTATAACATTGTCATTGTGTGGACACCAAGCAATGTCCAGTACGGGACCCTTGTGTCCTCCAACTAAAGGATAGTCAGCTGGTATCCTTCCAACCTGCAGAAAAAAATCAGAGGCATTAGCATGCTTTAGCAAAAAATAACCCCTAAGTTGGAAGAGCAAAGACATGCACTGTGAACAGTAGGTAACAAAATAGCAGTAACAGTAGATTTTGCTGTTATTGTCATAAACACAGCTACAAATAAACAATTCAAGCTACATAACATATTTAATAGAGCATTTACATATGGGGTCATATTTTTAAAATGACGAATCTATCAACCAATAAAAGTAGCGTTGAAACCTAGATAAGTCATTCCTGTCCGCGAACAAAAAATAGAACTATACCTAACTATTCTATACATGCTTGTAGTCCTATAAAAAGTCTTTAACTCATTGGTGATGTCTTTTAGATAGACTTTAATGGTAACTCACTTTGAAAAATAACGCAAAAAATAAAAGTAATTTTTAAAAAATGGGTAGACTGACAGTTATAACTTACAGAACATGGAATGAAAAGGAAGAAAGAAGGAACAGTGGAGGAGCAGACAGGAGTGAGCGAATTTCAGTTGGTAAAAAGACTGCATAGAAAATATAGTAAAAAGTATGCCAGAGGGAGGCAGGCTAGGCGGGGCAGATCAGGACAGGGAGAGATATACATGGCTGGCACTTCCATCCACTACTCCACTCTTGTGCCAAAATCTATTTATATCACAGAAATCTCAGAATAGCTCAGACACACATACTCTGCTGGTGTTCAGAGAACGATTCAAATTGAATGACCCACAAAAGAAACAAGCAAATGGAAGAAAACAAAGCCTAAACAAATAAACAAAATTCATAAGAACATGCTTAATTTGTAAATAAGATACTGACCATGCACACTAGAAAACAGGCAACTGATAAAAATTTATCTCTCTTCAGCAATCAAATAATTCTCCTAGGGAGATTAAAATAAGACAAAAAAAAATGTCTATATAGTGAAAATAAATACGCAGAATGTTCCCATTTCAAAGACAACATATTAATACCTCAGACAAACGAAAGAAAGAAAAGAGAGGTCTATTGCTAATTTCAGTTGGGACATCTTCCATGATGCATTGCAAATTTAGATACATCTTTTCTACTAAACTAAAACTGATGCAAAATAAGGGTATTGCAATGCGAATGAACATCACTTACTCTTAGACAATTGTCGACAACTTGGTCCCTCACAGGCCATAATAATGATATTACTGTCACATTCAGGTGATTGGGCAAGCTGTGATGCAGATAGAAAGTTTCCAAATTTTGAAATCAATCATAAAGGAACGAGACTTATGTGTCATTTACACACCAACAATCATCGCCAGACAAACACGATAAGACATTCAGACCCATGTCAGTCTTCCAAAATCCAAAAGCACCAATAAGTTTTTGTGGCTAATCATTAAATAATCATAAGATTCTCTCTGAAAATGCCATTCTCTGACAGGCACAAAAATGTTGCCAGACGTCCAATTTGGAACTAAGCACACTAATCAACTGTGAATTCAAATACAAAAGAACAGGAATATTGCCAAAAAGAAAGGCAATGCATAGACCAGAGAGACTTAAGTTCACATTTCAACAAACTTGGATGCCTCCAACATCAATGTCAAAAATGACCAGTATCACAAACTAGGGCGAGCAGGTTTCAGGTCAACCAGCCATCAGCAAGTACGATCTATTAGGCACATCTCAAATCTCAATGATCTCAATTACTTTCATAGTATTGGAAATCGTATCCGCACACTTTGTATTAGCTCTTTGATGTTGCAACAATTCTTAGGGTTATATCAGTTTTGTTAGGAACTGTGAACTCACCTTGTTGTGAGGTAGGACAATAAATGCGCCTCCTCCAGCAGACTCAACGATAATGGCCAGAAATTTGGGATTCACCGCACAGAAGGTTGAATCCCATGATGACTTCGATACTCTGATGTTATCATAGCAGTGCTCTCTTTTGAGAGCTGTTCCATACACATGACGAAATTTACTGCTTCGTACTACACGAAAAGACATCTGAAAAAAGGGAGGACGGTATTGATAAAAACTGCAGAGAAAAGTTTCCAGAGGATATTCTAACCTAAATCACACGCCCAATGTAGCCCCAAGTCCTTATTTCACGATTTTTAACCAAAACCACAGAAATAGAACTTCTGGCATTAAAAAGACGCACCTCGGGGCAGTATGTAAGCTAAAGAGCGGCCGCCCTACTCATCTATCCTTTAAAACAGTGAGAAGCAGAACTGTGTCGATAAATATTGAGAAATCAGGGTTAGGCGGCTAAACCACCCGAGGTGCAGTAGAGGGTTTCTGAACGGAAATAGATTCACAATGCCATATTAGGTAATGCTTCGCGTGACAACATAAGGAATCCGTCAGAGAGAAATCTATCACAACGAGACCATAACTAACGAAATAGAAAATCAACAACCTTCTCTTCTGCTCAGCAAAATATCCAGAAAATAAAACTAGACATATATTGTTTAGAGTATCAGTGGGTTCGTTCGTGTAGGGGGCGCGAAGAGCTTCAAAACTGGGATGCTGTGATTTGGAACATGAGTCAGAGCGGTCAGAGCGGTCACTTTTCAAACGCACGGGGTAGCGCCCCGCCCCTCCCGCCGCGCTGTGTGCCTGCCTGCTGTGTCTGTGTGCGTGGGGTATCGCCAAGAAGAAACGCGGCGGCGTCAAGGAGGTTCGGCCGCGGCACGCAAGATAGCGCCTGTGCAGGGGAATGACTAGGGATGCGGACGATGCGGACTGCGGACGGGCAGGCGGCAGGCGGCCTGCGGTCGCATCGCAATCGTCTCATCCTCACTTCGCGACAGGATGTGCACGCCGTCCTGTCGTCCCGTCTTTATTCGCCTTTCCGCCTTTCCCTCATTTATTTACTTCGCAATCTAAAGACAACCCTGGCAAAGCGTCAAATTTGGCCCGCATGGGCGCTCGCCGCGCGTGTGTTGTTGATGCAGACCTATTGTGTCACAGCCAGGGCACAGCCGGGGCACAGCCAGGGCACAGCGCGGCTTCATTCACAGTGTCGGGGCGTTCCGTCCCTTGCTTTCGGGATCTCCGCACATTATAGTGTACCGGCGAAACTCCCGCCCGCCATCCCGTTGTGTGTTTGTGCGAGTGTCGCTGAGAGTCCCCCTTCTCCCCCCCCCCTCCCCTCTTTCCAGGGGTCCTCCCGAATGTGCTACACCCAAGCAGCGAAGCAGCACGACAAGGTGCCATTTGGGGAAAATCGGGTTCGTGACTCAAAGGCCGAGAAAATGCCGTTGCTCGATGACTCACTGGGGAGCAGACTCTGCCGGCTCGCTCGCACAGCTCGCACGAGCCGCGGGAAAATCCGAAACCCCGTTGCAATCAATGGGATCCGCATCCAGTGTAGTCGGGGAAAGGGGGCACCACACTGTAAGGAACTGTAACTGTGCGAAACGAAAAGTAGCCCAAGTGGCAACAAGGTTCTTGCTGGCCGTTTCTTCAAAGTACCCTGTCGCACTGTGTAAGTACAGATTCGATTTTGAAATACCGCTGTAAAGGAGGCAAAAGCATGGCTCGATCCAACAAGAACATGATTTGACCGAGCAATCCAAACAATTTGAGTAGGCGAAATACCAGATTGACAAGCTTCCAAACGCAACGTCAATGGCTCACCCAAACGTCAAAGATCGATCTTCTCTCACTTCGCCGCGTATGTAAAGTCAGGACCGTCCGTAGTCTGCCACTCCTTATTCCTCCCCAAAATGAGAACAAGTCGAGACTTGTGAATTGTGGACGGTCCCGCTTGCCAGAGCGCCTACGCTCGCCCGCCGCTGTCGCTTCACTTGACGGCCGCGCGGAACCCAGGAACACCCGGGAAGCCGTGAACCGCCTGCGAAGGACTGGATAGGCAACCCCCCGGCACCGGCGTCGCGCGGGCCGGCCCACTGCAAATCATCATCATCATCAAGGGCTGGACCACATATGATCGTATGCCATTTCGGGCCCGACACATGCCCGCCTGCACTGCAAAACGGGACAAGGTCGTCCTTACTAAGGTGGTACTTTACCTCGGCGGAGGGAACCTCAGCGGCTGCACGCTCCGGCTCGCAGTACCAGTCCTTGGGGTTGGGGGCCTATGTTCCCCCGAAAGGGGTCGCGTAGACCTCCGCCCCGGAACAGCCTCTTTGAGCACTACCGAGTCCGGTACCCCCCTGCTTCGTCCCATAGTTCTTGGGAACAGAGAAGGTTTCTTCTTTGTCTTCTGTCGTGGTGCGTTGGCGATATGTTTTTAAGTTTTGTTCTTCGCCCTTCTCCTTTCTTCATGCGACCTTGCTGCCGCCGGTACGGCGCCGACAGGCTAGCCAGCCGTAGGTACACCGACCGATTGCACCCCAACGCCGAGCACGCCGAGCTGCCAGCTACACTCCTGGTTGTATACCTGCAATATTCGCGAAAAATAACCGTCGCTTTGACACTCCCTGCCGCCTCCCCCGCAGCAGAACTCGGCCGGGTCGTTGCCCGAGCAGCAACCTACGCCACGTGCTGGCCAGACCAGCAGGCCCAGGCTTGCCGAAACCTCGGCGGCATTCGCGTCTGAAAGGAGCAGCGGACAAACAATGCGGCTGGGGAACACCTGTATACTGTAAAGTTGTCATATCCTCCGGCAGCCAGGCCCAGGTCGGCCCGGCTCCGGCTCCGCGCCGTCGGCTGCACTTCGTGGGATTGGGCAGGCCACCGGCCCGCCCCGCCGGCCCCCTCCCCTCCCCTCCCCTTCCCGGTAGTTGGCATGGTGGGCGCGAAACTGCGGACACACTGCTAGCGACCGCTGTTGGGGACCGTCCGTAAGCGCCCCCGCCGCTGCTTCGTCTGGACACAAATCGCGGATTTTGGTCTTCGGTCGCAAGGAGTCGGGCTGGGCTGTTGTCCGTATGGTGGCGGTCGCGCTGTTGGTCTCGCGGTGACTGCAAGGCCCGCCCCTGGGTCGCGCTGGAGCCTCTTCCGACCGCGTCTCGCGGAGAACTCTAGAAGGGAAAGCGGATATGGACAGAACCGAGATAGGGTTATGTTGTTGGGGCGCGCGGATACAGCAACCGTGTAGCACTGCCGGAGGTGCACCGCCTGTGTTGCCGAAACGCGGCGCCGGGAATCCCTCGATGACGTCGACACGGCGCAGGGATTCGGGCCCGCGCCCCGCCCTCTCTCCGCACGCCACTGTCCGCCGCAGCTCGCCCTTGACCGACACAACATAATCAGCCCTTCTGCCTGAGCTCCAGCGACAGCTGACTCCTGTCGGTCCGACCACTTCGTCGACACACTCTGCCCTGGGACTATCGCGTGCCGGTGCTGAAACTGAAGTGTCCCATTGCTTTCAAGACCGGAACCTGGTAGGCCCGGCACTGCCGCGCGCCTGGAGCAGTCAGTGCCTGCCGCAGCACACAGCGACGACCACACAAACGCACTACCGTCGCCGCGAGGATAAGCGAGCAAGCTGGAACCTCGAACTTCAAACCGGAAACTTGGAGGACGATGGAGGCGCCACTCGCCAGCACGCCGCACCTGAAAACACTCTGGGGGGCCTTCCCCCGGGTGACCGACGGTCACCCCAGACCTTGCGCTGGAGGGGGCGGGGAGGCCCCTCCCCCCCTTCACTCCCTCTCGCTGGGGCCCGCGCGCTGCGTTGGATGCACTGGCTGGGCTGGTTGGTGTCCCTCTCTCCTCGCGTTGCGTCGTCCTCGGCGTTGGGGCGGGCGATGCGGCGCGGCGACGGCGTCTCTCGATGCTGAGTTTGTGGTATCCTCAGGATGTGGGCGGTAGCACGGCACTAGTTCTAACCCTACCGATAGATAGACTCGCGGCACCCTACAACACTGGCTAGCCCGGCGGGCGGCTGCCTGGCTCGGCTCGGCTCGGTCCTCGCCTCGCACCAACGCGCTGCGCACCGAGCGCAGTTTGCCTGAAACGACGGCCGTCCCAGCCAAGGGAGGCCGATTTCGCGTCCCTTTGCCAGGTACGCTACGCGCCGCGTGCAGTTTTGCCTGCTTCGACGGTCGTCCCAGCGGAGGAAGACCGATTTCGCGTCCCTTTGCCAGGTAGCCGGAGGACGGTGCGCTCGCGACCGCTGCCTCCAGGCAACTCCGGCCCACTGCAAAGGCGTTTCAGAGCTCCAGCCAGTGTGGGTGTACCTGGAGCCTGGAGCCTGGAAGGCACTACAGCGTCCCTCCAGGATCCTGCATAGTCTTGCTTCCCTACGTTGTTTTGGGGTCACTGGCGAGAGGTCCTGGCAGACCCAGAAGGGACGGGGAGGGAGGCGGGGTGCCTTTCGGTTCTCGCGCCGCTGGAGGGTGTTTCGTGTTTAAATTCGAACAGCAGGTGAGGCAAAGCCAAAGCCGCGGAGTCGCGGTCATCGGCTTGTTGATCTTTGGATCTCTAGGGGGTCAGTGGCCACTGTGTGGAGGCGGCGGTGCCCGGACGGGACGCCCGGGGGCAACCACCGGCAACAGCACGCCCAGGCCAGGTCGGTGGATCCAGGGTGGATACCCAGGGCCGACCACCACTGCATCTAAACGGGATAAACGTTCGCGCAATTCAATGTGTGAGTCGATGTGAGAAGGGGGGGGGGATCGCGTTGTTACTGACACCTACCTACCCACAGCCATATAACAACCACACGGCACTTTGGGCGATGCCGCCACGCCCGTCTGCCCCGTCTGCGGACACGGGTGGGTGCGGTCATGGCGGGGTCGGCAACCCGTTGGGGGACGCGCCGTTCGACCCTGACTGTGGAGACGGACCGTTTGGGTGGTTGGAAGTTTTTCCGCTGAAAACGAACGCGCTGACTCGGAACAGTGCTTCGGTCGCGCAGACCGACCAACCACTGTTCGGAATCAGCTTGCAGTGTGGTGTGTCGCGGACCTGTCCTCCTCCGCGGCCTTGGCTGCCTTGGCTGTGCGGCTAGCGGAGCGCCTCGACGGGGTGGGTAGACCAGACCGATAACGACAGCCAGACAGCCAGGCGGCCACCTCCTCATCGGCTCCGGTTTTTATTGCACCTCTTTTCCTCATTTTCCGCCTTCAGTGTGTGTGTTGTTGCGGGATGGGGCGGGGTGGGGCGGGGCGAGGCGGGGCGGGCAGGCTCGGACTGGCCCCCAAAAGGCCCCAGCGGATAAGACCGCAAAAGGCACCCGATCATCATTATGTTTTTACCCTTCATGACCAACTTTGTGAGGCAACCACTCCCAAACTAGTTGCGGTCAATAACCTTCCCGATACAGGGCATGAAAGAGTAGGGTCTTAAGAATACAAGGGCGTCGTGGGAAGCCTTTTACGGCTACTAGATTGGACACAGTGGCCGCCCAAAGTCAGCAAAATCAGCAAATTTCCGAGATTCGACCACTTTTTGACCAACTTAGTCGGAAAGTCGTTGCGGTCAAAGCCAAAATCGTTGTGGTCAACGTCTTCCCGATACAGGGCATGAAAGAGTAGGGTCTTAAGAATACTAGGACGTCGAGGGAGGCCTTTTACGGCGACTAGATTGGACACAGTGGCCATCCAAAGTCAGCAAAATCAGCAAATTTCCGAGATTCGACCACTTTTTGACCAACTTAGTCGGAAAATCGTTGCGGTCAAAGCCAAAATCGTTGTGGTCAACGTCTTCCCGATGCAGGGCATGAAAGAGTAGGGTCTTAAGAATACTAGGACGTCGAGGGAGGCCTTTTACGGCGACTAGATTGGACACAGTGGCCATCCAAAGTCAGCAAAATCAGCAAATTTCCGAGATTCGACCACTTTTTGACCAACTTAGTCGGAAAATCGTTGCGGTCAAAGCCAAAATCGTTGTGGTCAACGTCTTCCCGATGCAGGGCATGAAAGAGTAGGGTCTTAAGAATACTAGGGCGTCGAGGGAGGCCGTTGACCGCAATTAGATCGGACGCAGTGGCCGCCCAAAATCAGCGAAAACGGCTACTTTCGTCCTATATATACTAGGACTCTTTGACCAACTTTGTGACGTTACTGGTCCGAAACCCGAAAGGCCCCGGCAGATTTTTCTGCCTGTCTGCCCTGGCCAGTCCGAGCCTGGGGGCGGGGCGGGGCGGGGCGGGGCCGTCACGTCTTGTCCGTAATGTCGTAAAGTGGGGCCGACGCGCCGCGGTCCGCCGCGGTCCGTCAAGGTGTCCCGAGTCCTCCTCCTCCTCCTTTCCCGACTAAGTTCGCGCACCGCGGAATGAAAGGTCTGCCGGTCGGGTCGCTCGCCGATCGTCATTTCAAGGGTTTGTTTTCCCTTTTCCCGCGTGGCCGCGGACGGAGGGTTGGAGGGTCGGACTGTTCGGACTCGACAGCTCGACGCCCCCTTCGCTGCCCCCCCCTCCCCAGGCCGGCCGCTACACCCGCGAGGAGAGCGCGCCGAGGCGGCCGAGGCTTGCGACCGCGACCCACAACCACGCCCAAAATAGGCAGGCCGTCCTGTGACGTGTGCGCCAGTGTGCCGCGCCGCGCCGTGTCGTCGCAGCACAGCAGTGCCAGCAGCAGGCCTCGTCGCGCTGTCCCTCTCGCCCTCGTGGGACGCCCCGTCCGGCACCGTCGAGGTGCGAGTGAGACAAAGCGACGAAACGCCTCTCAGCCCGCACCGGGGTCCACGTGTGTTCGAGCAGACTCGCAGACTCGACGGAGTGGAGCGGCGCGTCGGCACTCGACGAAGCGGCCGCGGCGGAGGGTGGACACCGACCAGCACCGACCAGCACCCAGCGGACTGATCTCGCTTCTCTGTCCCTCTCGCACTCATGGGGCGTCCCATTTCGGTGCGAGAGGTAGAGCGTCATAAACGACTGTCGGAATCAGTCTGCAGGCGAGTCGCGATGCCCACCCCCGGGACTAGGCGGGCGGGCCAAGGGGCGGGCCCTCCGCGGCCCCGCGGTCTCCGGATGGCCGGCGACCCGGAGGTCGAAATGGGGCCACCGCCCACGTCCTCGTCGTCCTCGTTGCGCGGCTGCGCGCCGCTCTTCTGCAACAACTACTCCACTTCCGTGGCGTGACCCCATTTCTCCTTTCTCCTCCGAACGTAATGCGTGATGCATTACGTGGCAGACTCATCAGGCAGGCTGGAGCACTGCTCCCGTCGCTCTGTCTCTCTCGCGCCCTGACGGGCCTGACGGGCCGCATCGAGAGTGCGAGAGAGACGGAGCGACGAGAGCCGTGCTCGGACTCTGCCTCGCGGTGCGTACTGTGACGCGGCGCGGCGCGCGGGGGCGTCCCGGGGCGTCCCCGACCAGGACACTCGCGGCAGCCGCGCGGGCGCCGCAACAGCCAAAAAGTAAACCGCCAAATAAAAGTAAACAGAAATGCCGGGCCGATTTTCCAGTTTCCGCGCAAAGACACGCGCTTGACGCCTGCTCCGTGCGCACGCCTTGGACGACGGGCCTGGAACAATGTCGTGAGGCGAGTCAAGCTGGTGCTCGAACCTCGAAGCCATGCACGGCGAGCCGCTCGTCCAGGGAATCGCGCTGATGGCTGCTGGGCTCACCGCCAGGCCGCCACCACCGGCTTCGGGACCGTGGGATGGCGGATGGCGGTGTGGTGCGCTGGTGGCGGAGCGCGGAGCGTCGGCCGGAAACTTGTACGGACTGTCATGTTGCCCCGCCCGCCCCGCCACGCGCCGAGGTCAGCCCTACCGCGCCCCGCCCCGCGTCGCTAATTCTGGTCGCCTCCACCGCACTGACAGCCGGAGGTCCGGAGGGAGACAGAGCGACCTGGAGGCTGGGGGTTGGGGACGCCTGGCGGGCGCCGCCACCACACGACAAGTCCGCCGCGTCCGGCAGCTGGGAGGGCCAGGGAAAACTATTCCGGCAGCTGGGAGGGCCAGGGAAAACTATTCCGGCAGCTGGGAGGGCCAGGGAAAACTATTCCGGCAGCTAGAGGGCCAGGGAAAACTATTCCGGCAGCTGGGAGGGCCAGGGAAAACTATTCCCGGGAGCTGGGAGGGCCAGGGAAAAATATTCCGGCAGCTGGAGGGCCAGGGAAAACTATTCCGGCAGCTGGGGGGGCAGGGAAAACTATTCCGGCAGCTGGAGGGCCCGGGAAAACTATTCCGGCAGCTGGGAGGGCCAGGGAAAACTATTCCGGCAGCTGGGAGGGCCAGGGAAAACTATTCCGGCAGC
This sequence comes from Thrips palmi, assembly GCF_012932325.1. Lineage (NCBI taxonomy): Eukaryota > Metazoa > Arthropoda > Insecta > Thysanoptera > Thripidae > Thrips > Thrips palmi. The sequence goes on along the minus strand of NW_023144625.1, from coordinate 13,144,602 downwards.
TGGGAGGGCCAGGGAAAACTATTCCGGCAGCTGGAAAGGGGCCCGGGAAAACTATTCCGGCAGCTGGGAGGGCCCGGGAAAACTATTTCCCGGGAGCTGGGAGGGCCAGGGAAAACTATTCCGGCAGCTGGGAGGGCCAGGGAAAACTATTCCGGCAGCTGGGAGGGCCAGGGAAAACTATTCCGGCAGCTGGGAGGGCCAGGGAAAACTATTCCGGCAGCTGAGAGGGCCAGGGAAAACTATTCCGGCAGCTGGGAGGGCCAGGGAAAACTTTTCCCGGGAGCTGGGGGGGCCAGGGAAAAATATTCCGGCAGCTGGGAGGGCCAGGGAAAACTATTCCCGGGAGCTGGGAGGGGCCCGGGAAAACTATTCCGGCAGCTGGGAGGGCCAGGGAAAACTATTCCGGCAGCTGGGAGGGCCAGGGAAAACTATTCCGGCAGCTGGGAGGGTCAGGGAAAACTATTCCGGCAGCTGGGAGGGCCAGGGAAAACTATTCCGGCAGCTGGGAGGGCCAGGGAAAACTATTCCGGCAGCTGGGAGGGCCAAAGAAAACTATTCCGGCAACTGGGAGGGCCAGGGAAAACTATTCCGGCAGCTGGGAGGGCCAGGGAAAACTATTCCGGCAGCTGGGAGGGCCAGGGAAAACTATTCCGGTAGCCTGGAGGGCCTATGAGCTATATAGCTAAAAAAAGTAAAAAAAAAAAATATTCTGGGTGAACAGCTTTTTGGGTCAGTCGCACGTGGGTCAATTACACCTGGGTGAAATACTTGGGGGTGAATAGCGTATGGGTGAAAATGCTTTGGGTCAATCGCACCTGGGTGAGTCGGCCTAGAACCCCAGGAAGTGCGTCGGCGCGGCTCGGGCAACAGTGAGACGACACGACAGTAAATACTGCCAGTCGGTCAAGACGCTACTCAGAGCGGCGCAGAGAGTGCAGCCCCAGTGCCCCGCTTTCAACCACACGCGCACACTGGCCTCACCACCACCCCGTCAGCTGCATGGATTTTCGATGAGCCGCAAAAATCTTTGCGATTCTTCAAGGGCGATTTGCAGGCGGCTGTCGGTGACGGTCGGGGTCGCCATAACGGGGGGCACGGCTGTCTGCGCGCGCTGCTCGCTACGTTTTCGGTGAGGTCACGCCCGAGCGCCCCGCACGGCGGAGCAGCGCCGCGGAGCAGCGCCGCGGAGCGCCATACGCCCGTACAGAGCACCCGGCGGCCCGCGGCGTCGTTCGGCCGGAAGTTTGCACCCAATTTGCTTCCGCCGATTTGGGCATCTCGCGGATGGATGGGGCGTGGACGCGTGGACGCGACGCGGCCCGGACGACACAGACACACAGGCGTGCACGAAGTGACGAAGAAAGAGGCCGAACGAAAGGCCCGCTGCTCCAAGGCCTCCAAGGCCAGCACCGTGACCGCCAAGCGCGGTCTGGGCGGTGTGGTGGCCGTGGTGGCCGCGGCTAGGCCTGGCCTCACCTCGACCGGTGTCGCATGTCCTCCACCGTTGGAGCGCTGCCGGTGTGCCCGGTGTGCTTGCCGGTCCGGGGGCGGCCTTTACAGTGTGTCCGTGTGGCCACACTGTGGTCGTGCCGGCTGGCTTGGCATGGGCGGCAGCGCGGCTGGCTTCAGCGCGTGGGCCGCCGAGACGAGACGCCGCGACGGCAGGACATCCAGGACCGAGTCCAGGACCGAGTCCAGTCCGAGGGAAGCGTGGTGCTATCCGCTATCCTCGTTGACCCGGCGCGCTACTCTGGGCGGTCGCGCCGTCGCGTCGTAGCTCTCCGCTCCAGTGCAGGCCCGGCAGCGACCCGCCGTGGCCTAGGCCGTGGCAGAGGCGCGTCGAGACGTTTCGACGTATTCCCTCCGACTGGAAAATGAATGGCTCGCGTTCCGAACCGCGTGTCTGCGCGGCTGCAGCGGAGCAGCGGAGCGCCTGCGGAGGTCAGGGTAGGCCATGCCGCCGCACTGGCCGGTGCCGCGGGTCGGCCGACTCCTCGCGAGGACGGCGGCGGCGCGGCGGCTGCTGCTTCGCCGCCACGGTATCGCCGCGACCTAATCACCCAATCAGCGATGTTTCGCGGTGCTTCGCGGTGCTTCGCGAGATCCCCTCTGGGCTTCCCTCCCCCCTCCTCGCCTCGTCTTGCCGGTTCGCCCGGCCCTGCCCGGCCCGGCCCGCCGCCGGCGGTGGCTGTGTGTTCGGCTGTTCGGCGCGGCCGCCAGAAGGCAGAAGGCGCCTTGCCTTTTAACGGGCCGCGCGGCGTGGCCGCTCCGTTTGCCGCCGTTTCCCTTTCTCGAGGCTTCTCGACGCGACGCGCACCGCGCACTGCGCCTGCATGCGCCGTGCCGTGCCGTGCCGCGGTGCCTGCGACAGCTGTGGACTGATATTCAGAGAGTCTCGCTCGCACCCATAGGGAACGCCCCGTGAGTGCGAGAGAGACGCTGCGACGAAAATGACTCGCGGAATCAGTCTGCCCTTGCCGCCTCAGCAGGTGCGTCGGCAGAGCCTAGGTGGAGGAGGCCTGGGTGGCCTGTCGTGTTGACCGATTCCGAGGGTCGTTTTCGTCGCTGTCTCTCTCGCGCCTTAACAGAACGCTCCATGAGTGCGAGAGAGACAGAGCGATTAACGACTCTCGGAATGAGCCTGCTGGCGGGCAGGGTGACGGTCGCGCCGCCGTGGCGGTCCTGGTGCACTCGTCGAACTGCACGCCGCGGCCGCGGCGCCGTGGCTGGTTTCCACACACTGGCCGAACCTTCTGGCAGGGCGGCCCGCCGGACAGCCGCCGCTCTGGCTGCGTGCACCATGACCGTGGTCGTGGTCGCGGAGAAAGAATCGACTGGAAGGGAAACCACTATTCGGCGCGCGCGGATGTGGAGGAGCAGGCCGGTTCCGTACAGTGTTGTCGTCGCTCTGTCTCTCTCGCACTCGGAGGCCGGCCCAACCGGGCCGCAGGGTGCGAGAGAGACAGAGCGACACGCGACCGCCGCCGCCACGTGACGCCGTTGACACGTGACTGATACAGTGGCGCGGGCCGCGGGCCGACTCGGTGATACGCGGCGCGGTAAGGCCGATTCAACCATTCGCGAGTATTCCAAGAAGACATCGCATTTGTAAACGATGTTTTTTTTTTTGCGAACCCATCCCTTCTTTACTGCAAAATGAAACTCTTATCATTAACTTTTTGCTGCCCACGCCGTAACTACACTACTTTCTACTTTCATATCAAGAGTTTCATTCACACAACCACTAAGAAGCGAGCGAGAAAGATTGTCATCCGTTAACAATCCTTTTTCTGAATAAAAACATCACCGTTCCTTCACAGAGTGGCGGCGACTGGCCTGATTTTGAAACCGAGAGTCAGTCCCTAATCTGCCCGCGAGGCCAAAGCGCGACCCAGGCATTCGGGCAAGCCAGCACACTGCATAGCGAACGACAAGGCGGTGTCATCAACATGCATTCAGAGTCGCGGCCGAAAAGATGTTGCCCGTGCTTTCTGCAGTGTGCTGTGTGTAGGCCAGTGTAGGCCCGTCCGTATAGGCCCCCCGCGCCGCGCTTGCCGCGGTGGTGATGCGCGGTCACGGCCATGGCTCATTGCAGCCCGGCCACCCGGCCCGCGCCGCGCGCCCTCGACTCGATGACGGCCTTCCTCTCGTTCCCGCCAAAGCAGCGAGGTCCACGGATCGAATCCCGGCCCCTCCAAACCAGCCGCTTTTTGGGCGGAAGGACTCGGTGGGGAAGGGACGCCGGAGGCTCGCTCGTCCTCGCCATAATGCACATCCCTGACCCTCCACAGGCAAAGTTCCAAAATGTCGACTCGCCGCTGTCTCTCTCGCACCCCCTGCGGGACGCCCTTCGAGTGCGACAGAGTCAGAGCGACGGATCGCCTTTTCGGAAGCACTCTGTAGGGCACTCGGTGAATGGCACTTCCTCCGCCACGCCCGGCCACGCCGCCGTGCCGCTGGGCGACCGCTGTTCAAACACTGGTGCTCCATTTTCTTCCTTCGAGTGTCGCTGCGCTGCGGAAAGGGGGGGGGGCTAACGAGTTAGGGGTAGGACGGGAGGGGACATGAGGGGAGGGGGCGACCTCTGCGCGGGCTGCACACTGAGAGTCGTTTTCGTCACCCTGTCTCTGTCGCACTCAAGGGGCCTTGCCTGGAGTGGCCTGGAGGCGCGAGAGAGACAGAGCGACGAAAACGACTCTCGGAGTGAGTCCGCTGACTGACAGTGACGCGGTCAGCGCGCCGCGGCTCGGCTCGGCCTGCTCGGCACGGCACGGCACGGCTCGGCCCGATGGCGGTCGCGCGGTCGCCGCCGGCTGATGGTGATGTGATGGTCGCACTTCCATTTTAGGGCTGCAATCTGCACCTCGACCGCAGCCGGCCTGTCTGCGTCTCGTCTGCGGACGGTGCCTTCCTCGCCGGCATGGACGCATGGACGGCCCGGAGGGGCGGGGGTTCGAATACCGGCGTGGGCGTCGCGTTTTTTGCGTGGAGGGGAGGCGGGAGTTTCTGTCTTTTGACGGTGTCATCGTACCTGGTGCCGGCAGTACTGTTCGCTCTGTGATTATGGCCCAAAGAGGATAAAGGCCCCAGGCACGAGCCAACACAACAGCCCCTCCCCACCCCGCAGTGCTTCTGCATCGACGTGATTGACAAGAGTGGGGGGGGGGCTGGCGAGCGTTCAAGCGCCATACCAGCAATGAAGCAAGATCGAGCAAGATCAAGATCGGCCGGCCGGCCGGCGCGCCGCGGCGCTTCGAGAACGAAAGTCGCGTGCACTGCGAACTGCATTCCCGGCCAGGTGTCGGTCAGTGTCACGGCCAGGCGCCTAGGGTTGCCCCTTGCACTTTCCGCCTGCTGTGTAGCTCCTGCGCTAGGGTGGCCACCACCAACACCGCAGTGAAGGCCCCACTCTCGCCCTCGTCTGCAGCAGGCCGAACAGCGTTTTCGACGTCCTGTCCCCCTCGCTCTCGTAGGGCATCCCGAAGAGGTGGGAGAGAGAGGCAACGACTTGCTCGGAATGGACGACAGGGTTGTTGTCCTGCATCGGGCGGCCTCCACACGCGCCCTGCTGCAGCTCGCCCTGCGGGTCCGCCTCCGCCGCGCCCGGGGGCGGGGGCCTCGGTGGGGCGCAGAACGCAGAAATGGATCTCCGCCGGCCTTGACACACTACAACACTTTCTTTGCACTGGCGGTGCCGTGGCGGTGCTATCCCTGGCGCGGCCGCCCCGCCCCGCCCGCCCCGCCTCGGGCACTCGGGCGCGGCCAGAAACTGTCACCTGTTTCGCGCCGCTTCGCCGCCTCGCGCTTCAGCCGGGCCTGCACTGTATTGCCGTGCGTTCGTCGCTCCGTCGTCTCTCTCACGCTCCAGGGGCGTTCCGCCAGGGGTGCGACAGAGGGTTACGACGCACTGTCCCTCCTGTCTCTCTCTCTCTCTCCCCCCTCTCTCTCTCTCTCTCTCACTCATGTGGCATCCCGAATAGGTGCGAGAGAGACAGCGATGAAAACGACCCTCGGAATCAATCAACTTTATTGTTGCCATTCAATTGTTTTTGCATTGGTCGGGGTGCCGAGGGTGTCCACGGCACCATACTGGTCGGTCCGACTTCCCTGTTTTTTTTTGTGGCGCGAAAAACAGAGTGTAGAGTGACACGGCGCGGCGCGCGGGGCGGGCAGGTAACTGGCCGAACTGGCCGCGGGGTCGCCGCGCCGCGAGGCCGTTGGCGCCCCTCGCCTGGCGGCCTGTGTCGTCACAAATGTTGTTCGTCACACCTTCAGCCTATCTTCATGCGGTGTTGCCTACCCTCGGGGCGGCACCAGTGTGCCAGCCCCGACGAAGGGCAAGGGCAAGGGGGCGTCGCCTGGCCAGTGAGAGAAAGAGACAGAGCGACGGAGCGCCGCTCTTTGAAATCGCGGTCTGCCGGACTCCGCGCGCCTCCTGGATTGTCGTCGAGCAGCAGACTGATTCCGAGAGTCGCTTTCGCCGCTCTGTCTCTCTCGCACTCATGGGGCGTCCCGCATAGGTGCGAGAGGGACAGAACGACGAAAACGACTCTCGGAATCAGTCTGCAGATTGGCGCGAGGGCCGCCCCCGCCTCCCGTCCCACATGTCTGTCGGGGGAAAGGGGAAGCCGGCTGACTCATCGGCACCGCGGCAAGCGCTCACTGGTTGGCCACTGGAAGAGGCCGGCGAGACACGGCGAGCCCGGTCCTCTAGGCCGGCCTGGCCGATGGAACTGCTGGAGCGCGTTCCCGTGTCCGTGACTCCGTTACCGCCTCGGGCCGACCAGGCCAAAGCGACGGCCTGTCCAGGGAATTCCCAGGTCACACTCTGGTCTTCCCTCTGAGGACTCGACTCCGTTTACTCGAGTGCATGTCCGGTGCATGCCTGGCGCAGCCGCTCCACTGCACTGCACGCGCATCGGCCTCAGCAGCCTCAGCGTGCACCGCGCTCCCTTCCCCTTCTCTGCGACAAGCCGGCAAGCCGTACATGGCATGCCTCTCCAGGGGTTCTCCAGGGTTCTCCAGTACAACTGCCCGCCCGGCCCCGCCCCGCCGCACTCCTCCGCGACGTGTCTCTGAGAACGCAGGACGGCCCTGCCAACTGCAAGGCGAAGGCGCTCACGATCATTATGAAATACAAGAGGTCTGGGAGCGAAAGAAAGCTTCTCGAGTAACTTAAAGTGATTATTTTATTATACAAATGATTTAAGAAATATGTACAATGATCAATCAATGATGTCACAACATTCTGGACGGATCTGCACTAAAACGCGCAGTCCTTTGACATTTTAGTTGTGGTTTAAATAAAACCTTCTTAGTTCAAGCCGACACACCAACCCCTCCCTCTAGCACGCTTGACAAAAAAAAGATACCCATCAGGAATAAGTCTCATTACAGATGGTTACAATCCTATGGACATCCCACTGAAAGCTCCAAGATCTGGCTAGCAAGCAGTTTACTCAAATAAACTGGCATTCGACCAAGGTGATCTATCAATCCTACAACTATGAGCCCCATACACATCTTCAATGAGAAGCTGAGGTAGATTGTGATGTCAGTCTTCTTAACATTCCTTCCTTCAGCTTGCCCTACAGCCTATCCCAGTCCAGACACATTTAGTCCATGCAATATACAACACCAGCAAAATCCAATAGTTAAACTGCATGTCAACTTAAACCTGTGCAAATTGGATCTGCCTGATGGCAAATGTATACAATAACCCAACTGGATTTAAAACAAGACCAAGGATTGAGATACCACACCAAGAAGCAACAGACTTGATTTGAGGAACTCAAGGGAAGGGCAAGCAGCTGTCCAAACTTGACTTGCAAGGTTTAATAAGTGACAATAAACCAACTGGATTGTGTCACTATTGAGCTAACACAGCAAAATGACTTCCATTTTAGCTTTTAGTCTAAAAAATTAACATAAATACTACCCCAAGCTTACTCAACATATTTAAACTATCACAGCCATTAGAATCATGTCCACTAGAATCCAAGTGTCGACAGTCTGGTTGTGCACCCCACAAAATTAGAAAAATGAAAAAAGAAAAAAGAATTATAAAGCACTATGCTGCAAAACTTCCACATAGAACCAACCAAGTTACTCAACAACACTGCATACAGCTAAAATGGGGCAAATTTAAGAAAAAATTCAGTTGAATTACAAAATTGATGTAAATAAATTTAAAAAGAAATCATTGAAAAATAATATGAAAGTCAGTTATGCCTCACATCACTTGGCCTTGTATTGTTCGAAGTATTTAGTTACAGCAGTGCAGGGGACAACATGACACTTCCAGGTAGCAAGTTCCAGCTCAAGGTAGAGCATCAAATAAAATGTCTTTGGCACTCTGAGACAGATTGTCGGGGAATTGAATATCAAATGAAACAAGGAGGTCTCCTTTACGACTGGGTTCCTTAGGGAATGGTAACCCACAACCTTGAATCCTCTTCACAGTTGATGGCTTGATGATTTCATGAGAGAGATTTACAGGGATCTTCTCACCAGTTAAGGTTGGAACTTCTATCCTGATGCCACAAAGAGCCTGTAAGGCAAAAAAAAAATTGTCATTAGTCAAATAGAAAGTTAAGATTAAAAGTGAACATTTCCTTGCTTATGCTGAATAACTTACCTCTTTCAGAGTAATTTTGGCAGTGTATCTGATGTCTGAGCCTTCTCGCTTGAAGTTGACATGAGGTTTGTCACGGATGATGAAGACAATGTCAGCAGGAATTTTGTTTCTTGCTTGATCTCCCTCCTTCTGGAACGTGATCTTGGTGCCTGCCTTCCAGCCGGGCTTCACGTTGATGGTTAAAACTTTGTCTTCTTTTCTTGAAGATCCATCTTGCTGCAGTACTCTTCTTGAGATTTTCATTTTCTTTGTGCAGCCTTTCAGTATGTCTTCAAGTGTCACATACAGGTCATGTTCAATGGGAGGATCTTGCATTCTGTCTTTGGCATTTCTTGCTTGGTATCCATGATTGTTGAATGAGTGAGATCTGAATGTACCTCCAGCACGGTTACCACCAATGCCAATAGTAGAGAAAGGATCATCCATGTCCATGTCCTCATCATGGAAAGAGAACATGCGGTTTCCTCCACCACCTCCAAGATCAAAGAATGTTTGGAATGGACTGCTATTGCCAAAGAACTGGGCAAAAGTAGCACGAGGATCACCATGGTATGAATATGTGAAGCCTCCTTGGGCGCCAGGGTTGCCGCCTCCCATTCCACCAGCTCCTCCCTTCAAGCCTTCTTCGCCATACTGATCGTAAACATCACGCTTCTTCTTGTCACTGAGAACTTCATAAGCTTCAGCCACTTCCTTGAAGCGTTCTTCAGCACTTGCAGACTTGTTCTTATCGGGGTGGTACTTGAGGGCTAGTTTGCGGTAGGCCTTCTTGATGTCATCATCGGAGGCACCCTTTGCCACTCCGAGGATCTTGTAGTAGTCTTTCCCCATGGCTCCACGGACTGCAACAGAAGACAACACTTGGTTAGGAACAAGTGTAGAATATTCTCAATCCTCTTTTGAAGACTGAGATTCTGCCATACCATAGCAGTTAATTGCTGGACCATACTGATAGTAGTTGTGATAATTGTTGTAATAATTATTGAAATTGTTAAAATTGTTAAAGTTATAGTAAGAAGAATGGAAAGGATTATTCATCTCAAAAATTTGAAAAGGCACATTAATTCAGATTTCAAATATGCCAAGAATTCAGGTAATCAGCAATGACAAGAAATTCTGCAATAAACTAAAAATATTTTTTGGAACTGAAAATTTTGAGAGTTGAACCTACCCATGGCCAAGTCAATTCATTGCTAGGCAACAGTCATAATAATAAGAGGAGGCAGGAGAAGAGTCAATTGTGCAGGGGCAGAGATGGAACCAAAATAAGTTTGTTATGTCCAATGACAGTCAAATCACATGTCATGTTGCATGGTCATCAATCAAGCAATGACATGTCACTGTCAGAATTGACAGAAACTAAAGGCGATTGCATTTTCCAAAAACAAATTCTTATCAATTGTATTTGGAACTTTAAGAAGCATTAGTACAGGATTTATGGAAAAGAGTTAGGATCTAGAACAACCACCAGACGGAAAAACAACAGTGAGTGCGATACATTCATCACAATCTTGAGCCATCAGCTCAGTTTGATGGGTGGTAAGTTTTAACTGTCATAGAGAACTGTACTAGAGGGGTAGTACAATGAATGAAACCAGAGAAGAAGGGCAACCTACAGCACCGAGACAGAATGACCAAAGGAAGGAGGGTCACTGAAGCCTGACTGCCTAACAAAAGCGGAGAAATAAGCTGATCCTAGACTGTACTGATTCTTTAAAGGCTGATAAGTGCTTAAAAATCGAGTTGTGTCCTTTCAAGGAAGAGAACCCTGAAAACTATACTGTCAACAAGAGTTTCCCAGAAAATGGAATGATTTTGGGATAAGTTCAGTCATCGCGTTCTGATCACGGAGAGGAGGGTACGAAGAGGCACACAGTTGTGTGTAATGACAAACCCAGCCAAGCTGGCCAAAGGGGTCTAGTTCTGCGCGATGATTCAGGGCCAGATTCCTTGCCAAATTTGGTCACGCAAGATATTCCAAGAGCACGCGCTGCTTGGCACTACTTTCTCGAAAACGTCAGCGGCGAAAATACTTACAAGTAGCGCTCTAACTGCGATGAGAAAATAGGTAATCCACAGTGCACCAACAAATTCACACAAATCACTTCACCACACGTATTTAAATGCGGAACCTTCGCACGCGTGCGACGCACCAAGCGAATGATCGAACAGTTACGCGGACAGGCGCTCGCGTTCGCTTATATACTCGGCCCACGTACTGAGGAGAATGATCCCGAATCTTCCAGAAGGGGCGTCGAAGATACCCGAAGCGACCCGAACGCGGCGTTCTCTCTCTAACTTGATCCGAAGGGAATGTAGCTATCCTTGTCGCGTCGGGTCATCGGCTCTCGTCGGGTGTCGGGCCGAGCGAAAAGAGAGAGAGGGGGGATCGGCGGGGCGGCGACCGTCTCGCCCTCTACTGACAGCTGCGGCAAGTTTATACACCACCAAGAAATTTGAAGTTCCCCAGTTAGGATCGAGAAGGAAATCTCAAGTTTGACAAATAATGGCTCAGCTGTTACAACAATGGACTGGCCAGTACACATCATGACACTTATTTTACTGCAGAACAAATGAAAGCACACTTACGAACTTTGAACATGCGCGCTTTCAAACAGGGGCACAAACCTAGCGGAGATGAACGAAGTTTGTGAAACGATCTATGAAACTGAAATTTGAACTCGACTCAGATAAAAATTGACAAAAATTGGTTTGACACGAATGGCTCCTTCCAAAATTTTGTCTCCTAAGGCCTCTTTTTTCTGGTTTTCTTAGTAGCTTGTCTGACCCATGTTGGACTTTTGAGAAGGCACTGACTTTTAGCAGACGGCAGTCCAGACCGTTGAGGGAACAACAGAAGTTGTGGTTAATTGTTAAGTTAAATTTTGTCACAATGTCTTTCAAAAAGGACCTACACCTTCTTCTACGACCTTACTATTGGGTCAATATTCTGTTGAGTCTCTCATATGTTACTGCGAAAAAGCTCCCTTTCTTTTGCACCCTCGTATTTCCTGCAGCTGAATGTGAACTAGATTCCGTAAGTTTGACTTGAAATTTTACTGCATATTTAATTTTCTTAACATTTTACGTCATTTTCTGTTCTTACTTTCAGAGGGAGTCAGAAATCCTCTTCTTTCTGATGATTGTTGTGATGCTGAGGACAAGAAAAGCTGGCAGTGTTACGATGATAAATTATTTGTCGGCTAGCTTCATCTACGCCAAGGTGGCTAATGTCATTTTGTGGTTCTATGCTGATATTCGCCTGGGTATTGGTTACTCGGTTGTGTTTGTTTGTAAGTACTGCTTCTCAGAAGGCACAGAACTAAGTCTGTACTCAAAATTTGTTTCCACTTTTGAAATTTATTTCTCCATTTCCAGTATGCTCATTGATTCTGCCCGAACCGACTTACTCCGGTCCAGAGAGCATTACTTATTTCCGCACTGTGGCTGGACTTGAGGAAGAACTGGAGAGTGACAAACGCGTGACATGGATTATTGCCTTCTATACTGCATGGAACCCAGCATGTGTCAACTTTGCTCCTGTGTTTGCTCAAATTTCCCACGAGTGAGTACCTTTCTGTTTTCTTTGTTTAATTTAGGAGTGTATTCATATTTATGTTTATTGATTGATATTCATATGTTCAGGTATCATTTGGACAATTTGAAGTTTGGCAAAATTGACATTGGGCGCTATCCAGATGCTGCCTCAAAATATAGGATTCATGACGGTGCCACCTCACAACAGCTTCCTACTGTCATTCTTTTTACTGAAGGAAAGGAGTCTCTTCGGCGCCCTACCTTTGACAACAGCAATAAACTTGTTCGCTTCTTTTTCACTGAGGTTTGTATGGAGTTAAACGTTAAAAGTTTATTATAAATAATATCAACTTTAACCATATTTTTATTTATTATTTCAGGACAACATCAAGCTTGCCTTTGATCTTAACAATCTGTACCAACAATGTAAAGCGAACCCCTTAAAGAAGAAGCTGGAGGCCAAGAAAGGAACTGGACACCACAAGACTGATTGAAATCTTCTTTACTGTTTGTCCATCGAAGATAGGTTTCTCATCCCCTTCCTGGCATGATTAGAAGGACATGAGTATGCCAACTTTTTTACTTCATAAAAATTTTGTGTCCCTTTGACTCTGGCACATGACATTCCTCTTAGCTGTCCAATTTCTAACCATTTTTGTAAATTTTTACTGAGAATAACAACACCAAAAAACACTGCCAGTTACATTTTTTACATAAAACTTGTGATATTATTGCTGGCAACAAATAAATTTTGTGTGTTTTTGTGAGGAGAGGGGCCCTTTCTCTCATGGTGTCTTCTAAATATTATAAAAGCATGTCTGGTGAAAAAATTTCATCTTCAGATGCACCTTTTGAATATTCTTTTTTCCCCTTGGAATCAAAGTGTATGTTCACTTCTGTAAGACAAAGGCCTGGCTGATATTTAATAGTATGTTCATACACCATCTTGGGAGTTGGCACAAAGTCATAATATCAATGAATCTCAGGTAGCAAGCTAGATGAATGCAACATTGTCAGGTACTAAGATATGTAGCAGTATTACAGGTTGTTTTGTTCCCTAAAATATAGGTAGAAGCAGTGAAGGAATAGTTCCAACAATTCCTAGATTGGTCTCCTATGATGGACATTAAATCTCTGATAGTTGATATATGAAAATATGGGATGTATCTGTGAAGTATGAAGCATTGGTATTCTTGTCTGGTTTCTTGATTTTCTCAGAAAAACCATGTTTGTGATGTTTCTTTTGCATTTACTCATTAGTCAACGGTTGTGTTGAAAACACTGCCATAATTCAATTACTGGTCATTTTCGCTTTTGCTTAAGTAGTTACTGTGGTTATTGTTTTGTGCGTAAGTTTTAGATTTGTATTGAATTTGTACATTTGCATGGTTTTAGTAAAAGACTTTAGGGTAACACGTTATTATTGTTGCGACATTGATCTTTGAGACTTTCATAATGTTCGCTTTTATGTAATAGTTACCATGAAAAAATGAATTTTATTTGTGTGAATAAAATAATTTGTGAAAATTTGGCCTCTTTGCTTTTGAAAGTTCACTCATTATCCACACGACTCGCGGCCGCGGTGGTATTTGCACGATTACCGACGACGGAACCAAGGCTAGGATCGGAACAACAACAAGTACGAGACTTGGGTGTTTTTCTGTCGGATCGCCTATTGTCTCACCATGACACTTGGTCGAGTGCTTCGAACTCTATTGGCGATTAAGTTTCCTGTTCCAAATCATTCATGTCCACGTCGCCCTCTTTCTAAAAGTGTGTCTTATGTGCAAGGGCAGGAGCCCGAAACAGGGGTTCGCGAGTACTTCTACTACATAGATCACCATGGAATGGTAAGCAATTATACGATTTTAAAAATTTGTTCAACTTACTTGAGTTCAAAGTTCTAGTTTTATTCTTTCTATGTTTTTAATATCCTAGTACTCTAACCTCTAATTTTTGTTACAGCTATTTCTAGATGATTCAAAAATTAAAAACTTCACATCATGTTTTAAGGATAAGCAATTTCTTATCTTTTTCTTCCGAAGACTGAAAAAGAATAACACTGGCAGATACGAAAAATATTTTCCATTTTGGTCAGACTGCGGGAAAGAACGGAATTATATTCGAGGCGATGACTATCCCATTGTCTTTACTCATATAGCCAAGAAGGTTCCTCGAGGAGCCTCTGAATTGGAAGAGCATGTGTGTTATGGACATGCTGGTGATGTTTTGAGTTTCAGATTTGACCCATCAAAAATTTTCATGGCAGAATCAGGTCGAGTTTACCACCCAGCTCCCAGTAATGGTGGTTCAGTTGGGCTGATCAGTTCAAAATTAGCCATTGAACTCAGCAAAAATTTCATTTTTGAACAAGATGGCAACCCAAGTCCTACCCACTTCAGATGGAATGATCAGGTCCATACATTAGATAAAAACTGGATGGATTCTATCATAACTGGCCAAACGCAATAGCCCACCAATGAGTGCAATGTGGCAGTAATAAAATATCAATATTTTGTGATACATTTTTTATGAAATGGAAATTAAATAAAGCTGTAATTGTGATATCCAATCATTATGAGGCCAATTTATTTGTACAAGCTTTTAATGAAAGTAAACCCAACAAATATTCACGTTCTTGTGTTCATAGTCAATAAAGGTAAAAACAACAGAGAGGCACTATTACTGTTTGTCCGGAGAGCCCATCTAAGAATAAACAGTGGTGCAATCTCCATTACTGAGAAAAAGATGTGTGTAAACACAGCAGAACACAATAATCACAGTTATGAAGGACATATAAAATATTCACATAAGAAAAACAATAAGTTAACCAGCACATAAAAATTTCCTAATGCAAGTGTTAACCAAGCTATACAATGGTCCAAGGATAATCATATTTCACCTTAAAACATAGACCAACTGCTGCTGCCATAAATCAATAATTTAAACCCAACAATCAACAACAACTATCACATTCTCTTGCAAGACACATAGTAAAAATATTAATGTTAAAATACTTTCTTCAGGTGCTAAATTAAGATCAGTACTGTACAGAACAATGAAAATAACAATGTATCAATAATGTGAAAATATCGCTAAAATTTATACAGAGCTAAGTGGTCTTTGAAAAAGGTTCTAAGGATCCTGGTTGAACCCAGGATAGTCCAAGGGAATGTGTAGGTCTATTACTTTCCTGGAAGAAAAATACAAGTTACAAATAAATTCAACCCAGCAGAGAAGGCACCTTTCTAAAAGAATAGAGAGGAGTTAAACTCCACCCAATACCTTTTGACATACCTTTGGGTTTAGAATGGATTCTCGGACCGGCTCATGTTTCTCTCTGTCATAAGGATCAAATCTCAAATAATGAGGGTCATCTACAGGGGGTGGATCATAAAGATGATCTTGGCTATTTTTTACACAAAGTTTAACCTTTTCTGTAAAAAGTTCTGGGTTGTTCTTATATCTGAAAATTGAATTGTTGTCAATGAAGAAAGTAACAAAGCTAGCAATAATTTCAACACTAGAATGGAAAAAAAATTTAGCTTACATTTCAGAACACTCTTCATTGACTGGTTCTTTTGTGTCAAGAATATAAAATGCAGTTCGCATGAATTCAAGGACTTGCCACAAATGAAGGCCTTTCCTCCATTCTGGGAAGTCACGTTTGACATTCATTTCCCCTGATTTTAAATCCACTTGCGGATGGAACATAGCTGATTGAAATGTTATGCGCTGCAAATTGAAAATAAATTTAAATTGTTGCCAATTTTTAAAAAAAATTCTGATTAAGCTTAAAGTGAAGCCACAAATCCACAAATGACTGATGTGCTACTTACTGGAGGACTTTTAGTATCTGGGAAGTTCTCTGGTATTAAAAGAGTAAATCGAAATACTCCTCCCTGATAAACACCTTTCCGTACGAAAAGAACACCAAACCATACTAACATATTGAGAAAACAGAAGAAAATCAGTGCTGGAAATGGTTTTTAATTAATTATTGGATTATTACATTGAATGAAACTTACACAAAGAAGACTGAGCAGATGGAATCACATATACCCCAGGTATGCTTTGTTCCCGGACCATACCACTGTAAGTAAAAGCCAAACCAAATAAAGGCCAATACATTCATAAGAGGTGTGAGGTTGAGGTAGGCGAAAGGATGAAAATCATGTCAATAAGGCCATTTTCTATCTATCGAAGTCAGTAAACATAAACTCACTATTCTGAAATTATGCTGTATTCTTGTAGATATGAACTATAAGCTCTGTTGACATTTCTGGTTGCCACTGTAGGACGGTCAATCATCTTTGCTGACAAGCTGAGAGGACCTTCACTACTTGGGTTGGGGGGTAAAACTTTCCGTAGTGATCCTTGGCGCCTCAGTGGTTCTCCTTCATCCCCCACCAGATCCAGCTAAAAATAAAAGTTTCACAAAATACAGAAACACAGTTTTTATTTCAATAAAACGCAACAAAATTAAACTAGAATAGAGGGACCTGTATCCTAGAACTAAGGTTTTCAAGTAAAGAAATGTAGGTTATAGAAGAATAATCACATTCCATCTTAATAAAGTAGTGGCAGACTCACCGACTTTTCAATCATGGCTTACTAATGAACGCTTATCAGAAATTTTCAAATTAAATGACACAATATTGTAGAATGGGGCGTTCACTTTTTGTGAGGTACGATAAGACCGCCCAGTTTCTTATCAAATTGAAAAACAATGACGTGCGAATATTCATGCACGCGTTATTCATCCTCGTTTTGTACTGCGAATAGAGTGGCCGTGACGTAGGGTGGCGAAGCAACACAGGGCGGGACTTCCCTGTCTGTTGCGACCGATACGGGACTTGGAGCTGGTGCTAGGGAATGATTAGAGCTCAGTTTATTCGTCCTACACCCCTGGGGTGTTCGCATCCAATAGCACGAGGTATGCACGAGGTGGCTGGTGGCATAAAACAAACTCCCTCAGATAAACGCAATTTATTTAATCAAACAATTCAAATAACACACTAATCTAATACAGTTCATCAGACAAATGCTCGTTAGGAAATGGTGGTTTTCCTGAGTAAACTACCCCAGCGAACAGCCCTCAGTCAAAGTAGTCCTCGACGTCGACGTGGGGATTGAGCAGGTCCTCCCCGAGGTGGGACACGTCCACCTGATCCAGGATTAGGTTCTCGAACGTCTCCTCCAAGTCCGTGTCGCCGACGAGCACCGCGCCCTGCACGCGGCCTTGCTGCAGCACCAGCTTGACGTACTCCTTGCCCTTGACGGCGCGCAGCATCATCTCCCACTCGCCGCGGTCCAGCTTCTGGCCGTTGTGCAGGCCGAGGAGCACCACCTTGTGGCCGAAGAAGCGGGTCACGTGCGTGAACATCTCGAAGCAGAAGTCCTGCAGCACCTCCGCGATGGCGCCGTCCTTGTCGGCGACCATGCAGCGCGCCGCGTACGCGCCCATCTGGCGCGCCTGCGTCCACAGCCGCATCTGGAACCAGTGCTTGGCGTGCGCCCAGCCCGCCGTGCACGCGTCGCCCGCGGCGAACACGCGCGGCACGCTGGACCGCATGTGCTCGTCCACCAGGATGCCGCCGTCGTCGTGCAGCCGCAGCGTCGGGTTGCCGTTCGCAAACGCGTGCACGCTGGGAACGACGCCGGTGGCGGACACCACCAGGTCCACGCCGATGGTGACGCCGTTGGTGAGCTCGGCGTAGGCAGGCCAGCGGTCGTCACCGGGCAGCATGCGGGCCACCTCGCACCCGTACTCGACGCGCAGAGGCCGCGCCTTGGACTCGTCGCGGCCGTGGAGCTCCCAGTGGGCGTGCCAATCAGGGCCCAGCGCCGCTCCCGCGCCTTGCGAGGGCTCCGCCTTTGCCTCCGTGTACCGCATGCGTTTCACCACGGGCTTGGCGACGTCGTCGGCGTCCTTGGTCGCGGACATGCTGTCCTGCGTGGCGGCTGGCATAAGGAATTCTGCGGCGCCCGCGTCCACGAACGCGGCCGAGATGTGGTCGTGGCGCACCACCCACACCACCTCCACGCCGCGCACCTCGTGCACCAGCTCGGTGGCGATGCCTCCGTTGCCCACCACCAGCACGCGGCGCGCGCCTGCCACCCGGGCCTGCAGCGTGCGGACGGACTCGGTGTCGCGCAGCGTCAGCACCAGGGGGTGGTCCGTCAGAGTGGGCTTGGGGCGAGCGCCAGCGCACACGCACACGCGTCCGAACGACACGCGCCGCCCCGAGGAGGTCACGAGCTCGCCGCCGTCCTGGCCGCCCTGGCCGCCCTGGCCGGCCGGGTGCAGAGCCACCACCTCGTCGTGGATCACCTGGACGGTGGGGCAACGCTGCGTCAGGCACGCCGCGTCTTGCTCCTCCACGTCAAAGCGCACCAGGTACTTGGTGAGCGGCTGCACGTTGGTGGCCGCCTTGATGAGGGGCGACGCGGAGACGAGCAGCACGGAGGCGTCCGGAGACAACACCGCCAGCGCCTCGGCGCACGACACCCCCGCGATGCCTCCCCCGACCACGACCAAGTCAGCGCTGAGCCTGCTGCTGGTGCTGGGGCCGGTCATGGTGTTGATGGATTTACTGCTTTTGTTGCTCCTGCTTCTGCTTCAGCTCCTCTGGGATGTAGTGGGAGTAATCGTAGTGACGGAATGGCACGTGGTAGGTCAGCAGGCCCTGGTCACGAGCCCGAATGATGGCAACCATCAGGTTGTCATATTGCTTACGGCAAATGTTTGTGGTGCTAATGGAGAGGAAATAGAAAAAAATGAGTAAAACGAGAGGAGACTTTGTAGACTGGCCGCCATCCAGGTTTGTTTTATGCATACCTATATCCTAAAATTTCACCAGTAAATGGGCTTATAAATTGTTTCAAAAGCGCCACATTTTTCTCATGGAGAACTAGATACTCATCTCGACAGATTGGACAGGGATTACCTGTCACTAACCTGTCTTGTTTCTGTAAAATATGGCATTGGTAAAATAACCCAAGCAAATAAAGCAATTGTCTCATACTCAGTTCTAGATACTTACGATACAGCTCCTCCTTGTTCTGGAAGGAGGCTTAGAACCCTTGAAATTTCGTCTGTATGGTACCCAGACAGGTTCGTCACCGTAAGTGGCAGCGTACTCTGCGAAAGAGGAAGCACCAAATTTAGTGCAAATGTCAATAGTGGAACGATGACAGTTTCCCGATCGAGTAGAAAACATAACATAGCAATTTTTAATAAGTACCTTTGCTCTGCATGTACCGGATGCTAGTTTCAACAAGTATTTTCA
This sequence comes from Thrips palmi, assembly GCF_012932325.1. Taxonomy (NCBI): domain Eukaryota; kingdom Metazoa; phylum Arthropoda; class Insecta; order Thysanoptera; family Thripidae; genus Thrips; species Thrips palmi. The sequence goes on along the minus strand of NW_023144625.1, from coordinate 13,125,636 downwards.
CACTTCTGTCTTTCGGATCAACCTCATCCCCTCCAGCCTTCTGTGCTTCCCCAGAGCAAAATCGACCAGGAACCTACAAAATTTAAAAAAACTGTCAAACCAATGAAAAAGAGAGAAAAATTTTAAGCAATAACTAGATCTAGAATTTATCAAAATACAATAATCAGAACAACCCTGTGTGACCTAACCTCCACGACAAGACACACCTGATTGACGCCAGCGATAACTCGACTTGAAGGATATTTCAGAGTATTGCTGACAGCAAAGTTTCGAAGAGCGCGAAATATCGCAATACCCGATGACATCTTTTAAGTTCAATAGTTTCGATACAGAGAGACTCAAAAAGTCATGCCGCTGTTCGCTGTTATGGGGGCTGTTGTCTGCAACTAGCTATTCGCAGTCGCAGGCTGGTACCATCTGCACTATCCGCAGGGCAAAGCAGCGCCAACGTCCAATCATTTTGAAGTGCTGGTAGAAAGGCACAAAAGTTCTCTACCCCTGTATTTGGTTTGTTTTAAGCCAATCTTCCTCATGATGGAAAGTGAATCTGGGTACACTACTTATACTTGTTTCTCATGGTTGGAATTTTTCAACTTGATAGCTTAGGGAAAGAAGGAGAAATGCAATCTACATTTCGATGAGATTTTATTTAATAAAAGCCTGGCATATTTACAAAACTAACATTTCAATAAACGAAGATCATGTTCGCAATCCATTTTCTCAAAAAACAAAGCTAAAATTTTAATAATACTCAAGGACCTAAATTTTATGTGGACAGATTGGTCCCATGTAGATCAATTGCACATTCCATAAGCCTAGGCACATTCAGGAAATGTTACCTTCCAACAGGAAGGACTTTCTCCGAAATTAAGTGCTAAATATAATACTATAATATTAGTTTCTATCACAGCACATTTGTGAACAAATTTTCATAGCAATACATACAGTATAACAAGTACAGAGTCGATTCTGGAATGGCTTCATCGCATTACCTTACATCAACATTCGAAAATTGACATGTGTTGAGGCTGCACAGTGAGTAAAGTTGGCAGTAAAAACTCTCAAAATTAAAGCTATAAAGAAACAAGATTTTTTTTCTGTAGTTCTGGAAAAATTGCAAAACTTAAACAAAAAAAAAGTTGTAAATTGGTAACTTATTGTCATTTTATACAACTATGCAACATTTATGTTGCTGTGTCCTATGGTGTGGAGCACCAGTGAATGTTAAGAACAAATTACAGCAAGGTAATGCAGAGTATTAAAACTATCTAAAAATAAGAAACAAACGCACGAAGGGAGAAAAATGTACACGAACTTTCCAGATGTGATTTGAATGACAATGACAGAATACACACTAGTTGTGTACTTTTCAATTTTTAAATTAAAATAAATAAATTACAAGTATCAATTTTTTATAAAATATTATCAACTGGTAAAGATTTTCAACATGAGTTGAATTTTGTCATATACTAGTACAAATTCAATTGCTTACCTCAAACAATGGCCTTTTTAATTGAACATGATTAAGAATACAATGAACCACTTGTTTAAAAAACATAGTCTGCATTTTTCTTAATGACTAAGACTAGAATGAGAACATTGATTAGTGCCATGGTAAGTGTTCAACATATACTCAATTGGGTGCCACATTTGTAAGATCAAAACTTACAAGAGAAAGCATCAATTTGACACATTTTTACAGCCAGTTATCAAACACTTAATCTTACTCAAGTAGATGTGGCAAAACTGATCGGTGTATAGAAACACTCCCTTGTAAAATGTTGTCCCCCTTGACATTCACTCAGTTTGGATGGAGTGGTGACGATGGTAAAAGACCCGCTCTAGAACTATCAGTCAGATCCATTAGAAGATTTTCATTGTCACTGATTATGGATTCTGCTCCTGATTCTCTGCGACGATGTGCACTTACAGCAGCGATTGCTGCTTGCTGTTGGCTGATGGATCGTGCAAGCTGACGCTGCCTTTGCTCCCTCTGTCTAGCTCGTTTAAGTCTAGTAAATTCATCCATGTCATTGTCATCTCCACTTTCAGAACTTGTCGCACCAATGCTTATGGTTTCCTCAGCATCAACAATAGGAGCGGCAGCAAGGCTGCCCCTGCTACCCATATGACTTTGTGGTGGCGAGAAACCAGGAGCGCTTTGGACAGATAGCACCTAAAATTTTGAAAGAGAAAGAGTTTTGGAGCAAAAGTACACACATTGTTAAAGATACCTTAATTTGAATGAATAATACTATGCTTACCTCAGGGAAGTTATCACTAAATCTAGACTGTGATGCCACAGAAAGGTGACCTCCATGTAAAGGAGCCGAGCTAGACAAGGCAGTGTGTTGTGAATTTTGCATATGAGCTCCAAGGGTAGAACGGGGCACATTTACAGGAGCAGACGGAGGAGGGGCACCTAGAAGAGCTTCACTGGCATCTACAGTATCTAGATCTTTGCTCAAATCTTCTCCCTTGGCGAAAATATCTCTGACATTGGGCCGCGGCTCGGGGCGCCGCATCGAAGTTATTGTTGTTTGCTCATCAACCTCTTCAATGACTTGATCTGTGAGACGTACTGAACCACCAGCAGCCTGAAATGTACAAGTGAAAATTCATATTCTCAAACGCAATATGCGATATAAAAATTGACTTCAATGCATAGTCCCTGTCACAACAGTGTATCTCTACCTTGGGGATAACATTGATAGAGCTGCCGCTAGTCGATCTTTTGAAGCTGCTGGCATCAGGTACTCCTGCACTGTGACCACCGGTATTGCTTATGATAAGAGTGTTACCGGCTGTTTGGAAAAGAAAATATCAGATCAAAATTAGGTACTTTATTAAATCGGTTGATGAAAATAATTCTGAAAGTCAGAACATTACCTTCAACTGAGGCCATAGGAATGGCAGGTGGTGGTTGGGGCGGCTCTCTAGAAAATAGTCTTTTAAGTACTGACGTTACAGAGGCTACACGATGCAGAGATCCTGCCACAGAACCCATTCCCATATTGGTGTTGATTGATGTATTAGAGGACGTTGACAGTGTTCTATCATAATAGTGGGACTGAGGACGGCTTCCAGCGCTTTTAGCCAAGAAGTGTATGCCACTAGCTGCATCATCTTGAACCTGTAATAGATAGAAAATTAGTGACAAAGAGAGTCTCATTTAAACCTAATTCATTTGCAATTAAAAACTCAAGCTCACCATATGATCACCCATGGCCAACTCGTCTAATTTCATTGTGGAATTGAACGAGAGAGTTGTGCCAGCTGCTGGAATGTCCATATTTGCTGTGGAAGCCTGAGGGTGTTCTTCTCTAAATGGTTCACTTGCAACAGTATATGGCAATTCAGCTGGCAGCACCTCATCCCAGTACTGGTCTTTGATCAGCTCAGGGTGTTCATGATGCATTTCATCAACAATAAGGTAAGAAACCTTTCAGAGGAAAGAAGGTAAAACACTTGTCAAGCATAATGGCAAATGTTTTCAGCAACACAAATCCAGAGTGAGAAAATACCTGCACATTGCGGTCTACAATCCAGTTTACTTCAAAGTCATCATCATCTTCACCAAAGGGGTTGATCAAACTCTCTGCCACTTTAAGCCATCCCATGTAAAAGAAAAACTAAAAAAAAAAGTTTATAATCCAGCTCAAAAAAATAAATTAAAAACAGTATGGCAAAATTAACTTAAATGAAGTTTCTTACCTGAAGTGTTAAAAAGAAAGGGAAATACAAATCGATCTTGCTACGATGCTTCATGGTGGAGTCAGTGGCATCGGGATGTACCTCCAGCCACTGACGGGCGATGACAGACGTGATGAAGTACGAGTAGACGGCCAGCGTCACAACCTGGGGACGGAGGGATTATGCACTTGCAGAAAATTCCCATAAACAATGGGCAAAAAGAAGAAAAAAAAGAATAGTATGTGGGTCGGGGCCCCTGCAGGGTAGGCCATTCGTTGCACAGGCGTGCAGCAGATTGCCTACCCCGAGTTCGTAAGGCGCTTGCGACCGGGGAGTTTCAAAATGAAGCAGTAGCGATACGAATCGGGAAACGCGCGCCTTACCTGCGTGTACACGAGCGGCACGCTGATGGAGTCGTAGTTGAGCAGCATGCCGCACTGGCCGCGGAACTTGTTGAGCTCGTCGATGATGGTCTTGGAGGCGTAGTCGTCCCGGATGCGGCCCTCGCGCCGCGCGCGCGTCACGATGGACGCCGCCCACACGATGGGCAGCCAGTGCTTCGAGTGGCGCGGAAACTTGTCGTCCAGGTCGCGGATGATGACCTTCTCGTTCTCCAGCAGCAGGCCGGCCTCCACGAAGTGGTCCAGCGTCGGGAAGCGCATCTTGACGCGCGGCGACACCATGGAGAACACCATGGTGAGGCACAGGCACACGTACCGCATGATGGTGCGCCGCATCAGGCGACCACGCTCGTCCTGCAACCGGGAGGAGGGGATAGCACCGTCGCACAGTGGGCCGGCAGACCGGTGGAGGCGGCCAAAAAGCAAGTGTCGACTGGGTACCTGGCCGTGGACGTGCGCGCTGACGAAGACGGCGATGGGGTCGGGCCACGGGATGCTGGTGTACTGGTCCCACCAGCGCTGCATGATGATGGAGATGTAGAAGCCCAGGACGAAGGACAGCGGGATCAGGTCGCTGTACGCCTCGCAGTACTTGACCACGGCCTCGAACACTCTGGAAAGACAGAAGGAACAAAACACCATTAGAAAAAAGTTTAGTTTTCGTTCCAAGAATTCTCGTTTATCTACTAGCTTCAGTTCTTTACCCAACTCACTTATACTTTTTTCACTAATCAAACACGTTTCACTCACATCTTTTGCTCCTTGTCGAGGGCGAGGCGGTACGTCAAGTTGAGCGTGTAGTACAGGAAGAGGAAGGTGGCCAGGTCCGGCCATACCAGCTTGTAGATGCTGCCACGCCACCTGCAGCACCAAACACAGGGGTCAAACCAAGGGTCCTAGGCCGACTAAGTCTCCTTCACGACCCGTCAAGGGTGAGGAAGGTGGCCAGGTCCGGCCATACCGAAATCAGCCTCCAGCGGCCTCCAGCTCCAGCCCGCCACCCCAAGTCGTCTGGAGAAGCAGGAGAACGCAGACGCGGCAGCGCGGCTGCACGCCCGCCCCGAGCCCGGCCCCTCTCCCACCCCTCACCGAGGCGGCCGGGCCTCCCCGGAAGGGCCCCAAGCCGTCGGGGCGCCGCGCACCGCCAGCGAGGCCGCCGAGGCCGTCTGCCCGGCGCGCTGGCGCCGGAACCCAATGCCGCAAAACGCGGAGGGGCGCAAATGCCAAAGTGCGTGCCCGTCTGGGGGAAGGGGAGGGAACGTCACGCCTTCGTGCAGTCCATGGTGGTTGTGCAACCCCCACGGCGGTTGTGCAACCAGCGCGGCGGTTGTGCAACCCCCACGGCGACGCCGCAACCCCCGGGCTGGCGGTGCGACCCCGTAGGCGACGGCGCTATGCCGGACGGCGGGGCGCAACCCCCACGGAGGTGGTGCAGCCCCCATGGCGGCGGTGGTGCACCGCACCGAGCGACCGGGCGCCGCGACCTGCTCAACGTGGTCGATCGCTGCGGTCGATGTGTCGAAGTGGGGGCACCGCAGTGAATCACGCGAGCAGCGCGGTGCAGCGGACAATTACCGAATAAGGGGGGTGGGGGAGGGATAAGTGGTCCGTCGAAGGAAAAATAAGGGGCTGTCCTGCCGGCAAAACGGGCACCGGAAGTAGGGACAAACTGGGAACGCCGGGCAACGCTCGAACGGACCCGAAAAGCGCGTCCCCTCTACCGACAAACGCGCGTCTGCAGCTATCGGGCAGCATGCACTGCGAACCTGCTGCGCGAAACCACGGTTTCCGCATCGCCGCTGCTCAGTTTCCTCAGCGGGTTATTTTGATATCGATTCCGCCCCCTCCCCTCCCCTCCCCTCCGCAAGGTTTAGTCCAAGCGAGTCCGAGCCAGACTCCAGCCACGCGGCCACGCGCCGGAGCAGCGCGGTGCCACGGCTTCATCATGACGGACGTGGTGGGGTGGAAATCAGACACAGGGTGAGTGCGGTTCGATGTACCTCTGCCCGACCGCAGATCACCTGTCTCATCTCTCCACACTGCCAAGACTGGACAGCCATACATTTTCGCGCGCTACCGAGCGCCGTCGTCTGCAAAGAGTGTCTAGAGCAGTGGTTCTCAACCTTAGCGAAATTTTTTTAAGGGGTCGCGGCGATGCTGGGGTCGTGTTTTAGGCCGATTTTAAGCAGCCACTGCGTCTGATCCGAGGCGGGCATTTTGCTCCCTCAACGGGCAATCGGTCTTTGGACCTTCCTTTAGCATGCCTTTGTTACGGAGTGCAATTATCAGTCTTAGTTTGGGAGCAGTATTGTCTCAAAGTTGGCCGAAACGCTCAGAAATGTCTATGAAAAATCGTGTTTTGGGCCGATTTTAAGCAGCCACAGCGTCTGATCCGAGGCGGGCATTTTGCTCCCTCAACGGGCAATTGGTCTTTGGACCTTCCTTTAGCATGCCTTTGTTACGGAGTGCGATTATCAGTCTTAGTTTGGGAGCAGTATTGTCTCAAAGTCGATCAAAACGGTCGCAAGTGTCTTTGAAAAACCGTTGTGACTATTTTGGTCAACTTTGAGACAATACTGCTCCCAAACTAAGACTGATAATTGCACTCCGTAACAAAGGCATGCTAAAGGAAGGTCCAAAGACCAATTGCCCGTTGAGGGAGCAAAATGCCCGCCTCGGATCAGACGCTGTGGCTGCTTAAAATCGGCCCAAAACACGATTTTCATAGACATTTCTGAGCGTTTCGGCCAACTTTGAGACAATACTGCTCCCAAACTAAGACTGATAATTGCACTCCGTAACAAAGGCATGCTAAAGGAAGGTCCAAAGACCAACTGCCCGTTGAGGGAGCAAAATGCCCGCCTCGGATCAGACGCAGTGGCTGCTTAAAATCGGCCCAAAACACGATTTTTCAAAGACACTGCTGACCGTTTCGGCCAACTTTGGGACAATACTGCTCCCAAACTTAGACTGATAATCGCACTCCGTAACAGAGGCATGCTAAAGGAAGGTCCAAAGACCAACTGCCCGTTGAGGGAGCAAAATGCCCGCCTCGGATCAGACGCTGTGGCTGCTTAAAATCAGTCCAAAACACGATTTTTCATAGACATTTCTGAGCGTTTTGGCCAACTTTGAGACAATACTGCTCCCAAACTAAGACTGATAATTGCACTCCGTAACAAAGGCATGCTAAAGGAAGGTCCAAAGACCAGTTGCCCGTTGAGGGAGCAAAATGCCCGCCTCGGATGAGACGCCGTGGCATGTTAAAGGAGGGGTCCCGTGGGGTCGCGAAATTTTTCCTGGGGGTCGCGGAAATTTTTGGCTTCAAATTTGGGGTCGCGAGCCGAGAAAGGTTGAGAACCGCTGGTCTAGAGCACAGACACAGTGACAAGATGTGTACGACCTGTGTGTCACAAGGTCACATGCTGCTGGTCCTTGCAGTGTGCTGCCAGTGCAGCGTGCCGTGCGGAGTCCTTTTTCGGCGCCCATTTGCTGGCAATCACATTAGCGACGGCGGCGCCTCTCCACTGCCCCCGTCTCTCTCGCACCCCCACGAAAGCGCCCCGTGAGAGCGAGAGAGATAGAGATAGACCACCCACTCGGCGCCAGTGTGCTGTCGGAGGCGCGCGGCGCGTAAGGTCAAGCATGCTCGCCACTAATGGTAGTAAAAGGGCCGCCCGAGCGGCGAGGCGGCGCGGCCGGCATCTCTCGATGAATCAATGGAGTGCCACTATCTTGGCGCGCTGCCTCGTCCCGTCTCGCCGACCACCGAGACACTGGCTGAGCCCTGCAGACTGATACCGAGAGTCGTTTTCGTCGCTCTGTCTCTCTCGCACTCACGGGGCCTTCCCTGTAGGCTCGAGAGAGGCAGGGCGACGACTCAGTCGGCTGAGCCTCCTTATCAAGCCGACAGAGATCTCGTCGAAGCGCTTCCTTGTCCCTTTCAATTGCCTCCTAGGAATCATTCCGAATTTCAGAGCGGGAACGCACCCTGGCGTGTACACTCGCGGCGCGCGTTTCTTCTCGACGCAGTGTAGCAAAAGCAGCCGGTCACGCGGACCGGCGAGCATTAACACCCCGAGTCGGCGGGGCGGGGCGGGGCCGCCACCGGAAGCGACGCCAATCGGCGGACGCGTGCGCCGAGCGTGCGCGTCGCGCCGAGACGCACCGGTCGGTAGCTTATGCCTGTAGAGAGACAAGCCGCCATTCTGGTGTCTTTCTATCTACGCCAGGTCGGCAGTCCGGCGGCAGTCCGGCGCCGCGACTAAATAGGCGGTTTACGAGGCGGCAGTGACTTTGGCGACGGGTAAACACGACGCCCAGGGCTCTGGAGGAGGGGGTGTGTGGCACACTGTGTGCACGCCGGGGGGCGGTCGGGGCGGTCGGGCGCCGGCGCCAAGGGCCACAGGAGGGGCGAGAGGAGGAGGGGCGGCACTCGCGGTGGAGTTGCCCATAGGGGTGGAGTTTGGCCTACTGGGGTGGTGTGGCCGTGTATCCCGTTGGGGTGTAGTGGCATGTTGAGGTGGTGTGAGCCCAAGGGGATGTAGGGGCATTTCGAGGTGGAGTGAGCGTGGGTGGAGTGGCTCACGGTTGTCGGAGGCCTGGCCCATGGGGTAGGATGGCCCGGACGGTGGGTTGGTTCATATCACGAAGACGGCGTGGCATCGTTAGGGGGCGACGGGGGGCAGCTCATCAAGAGCACAGGGCTGCACTACAGTACCCCCTCCCCCTTCCCACCACCACCACTGCAGCCGCCGCCACTGGCTTGCACTAACGAGGAGTGAGTGTCCGAGAGCAAATTTGCGCTTTCATGACAGCCGCGAGTTCAAATATCGGAGTCAGCCGAGCGTCTCTCGTAACCAACGACCCTCTGCGGAGATGCGACGCCGAGGCCGCCGAGGCCGAGAGGGGCCGAGGGGGCGCAGAGTCGCACAGGACCGCCGCAGCAGACTGATCCGAGAGTCGTCTTCGTCGCTCTGCCTCCCTCGCACCAATGGGAGCGGCCCGTGAGTGCGAGAGAGACAGAGGTACGAAAACGCCTCTCGGAATCGGTCTGCAGACTAGAGAGCCGGAGAGTCCAGAGAGGCCTGACGAGCTCGCAGAGGTGCTCTGTACTTACGCCTCGAGGCGTTCCTCGCCCTCGGCGCCCTCGGCCCGCTGGCGCACGAAGAAGAGCGCGAATTGCGGCGCCATCCTCGCCGTCTTATTGCAGCCGAAGGCCGATCCCTCTGTCTCTCTCCCTCTTCCGAAAAGCTCTGCCTCTCTGGCACTCCCTGCGGGGAAACCACCAGTGTGGCATCAGTCTGCGCTGCTTGCTGGCGGTGTACTCTGTCTCTCTCGCCGGGCAGTATCTCTACCTCATTTGCCATGCATGGCTGGCCCACCCTGTCCTAGCCCCATCAGCGCAGAAACAATCAAGCCTAGCCTAACCCGGCCCGGCTCTGCCCCAGCCGGCCGGGGCATCCACGGGCTGCAGACTCATTCCGAGAGTCGTCTTCATCGCGCTGCCTCTCTCGCACCCATAGGGGACGCCCCGGTGCGCGAGAGAGACAGGGCGACGACGAAAACGACCCTCGGAATGAGTAGCACGAGCAGGTAGGCAACCCAGCAGCGCGACGCTCGCAGGACTGCCGCACTGCGCCACTGCGGGCCAACGGACCAACGGGCCGGCGGGGTGACCTTGGCGCCGAACGCCGAGGCGGGGCGCGGCGCGCGGCGCGGTCGGCGGCGTGGCCTAGTCCGTCTTGTGGAGCCCAGCCCGTCCCGGCTAGGCTCCAACGGACGAACCAGACGGCCATCTCCACTGGCCGGCGGATAATTACACACGCTTCAATCACCGCCCCGCCCCGCCCCGCCCAGGACGAATGGCACGGCGCTAGGCGCGCTAGGCCCGCATGCGAGCCCACTCCACTCTGTGACGCACTGGCCTGGCCGGCCCGGGTTCAACACCCCGCAACCCCGCCTCTATAGTGCCAACGCGAAAACCGCCACGCCAGCAGCATTCCCAGAGTCGCAGGCGGGCACTACGACTACACTCGGCTGGGAAGGAAATTACAGGGTGGCCCTCTGACCCTTCAACTCTAGCAGCGACTCTCCAGCCCGACTGTACTTCTTTCCGGCGGTCCGCCGGAGCAATCAAAGATCCGCGGGGAATCTGTGTGAAGAGAAGAAACGATTTACAGCCACCGGGCGAGGCACGGCCACAACCATCCGAGCCATCACGGCGCCCAATTTGAGGAACCGCACCGCCAGGCAACAGGCGAAAAGCACCAGCAGACAGACCCCGCGAGTCGTTTTCGTCGGAACGCCCCGTGGGTGCGAGAGAGACAGAGCGCCCTGACCAGCACACTGGTGGCCTCTCCCGGGCGGCGCCGTCGACTTCAGTCGGGCCGGGCCTTCCCGGCGACGCGAGCACCTGACCGGAAACCAAAGGGAGTCATACAACCCAGTGCCGGAAATAGCCACACGCGGCACCGTCAGTGTGGAAAAATAGTTTGTTTCCAAGCTCGGTGTCGCGCGACTCGCTCGGCAGCCGTCATGGTTCGGCAGCAGGCACATTCCGAATGACACTCCTCCGTCTGTCTCTCTTGTGCGGCGTACCGCGGCAGTGCGAGAGAGACAGAGCGACGACACCAGCCCACAGAGGGCACACGCCCACGACTCCTCAAAAGAGTTGCAGAGGACGGCGCCAGCTGGTACACTATGTACCCGAGAGAGGCGGGGCGCTGGTAAACGATGTGCCCGAGAGCGGGCGCTGGCGCCGGACCGAGGCTCCTCCACGACACGACAGCGTGCCGCTGCACGCGAAGACCGTCGCGACCGTCATGGCGGAGCCGATTTCCCGCCAAGGCCGCCCAAATGCCCCGCGGCACTGCACTGCTTGGCGCAGCCACTGCAGCGCCGCGTGCAGTCTGTCTCTCTCGCACCCCTTCGGCACACTCCACGAGTGCGAGAGAGACAGAGCGATGAGTGCGGGCAGCGGAATGGCTCGGCGACAGCAGCGCACCGCGCATCCGAGGCTGCTTAGCACACATTGCCTCGGAAGGATTACCCCGGTCGCCTGCCTGTCTGTCTGTCTCTCAGTCCGTCCGTTCGCCTGCCCCGAGGCCTGCCCTTTGACAAGGGCCGTCCCATTCAATTCCAAGCGAGGACGAGGGCGCGCACGGGGCGCCGTGAGGGCAGTCGGCTGGACGAGCTGGCGGGCCGGGCCGAGCTCCTTTGAAGGCTCTCACGCCTTTGGAGCGCCTGCCAGGCCCGGGGTAGGCAGCCCTGCCGCCGCGATGCACCGCCGCTCGCCGGGGTGCCCACCTTCCGGGCGGTAGGGCCGCCTCTAGGTCCGGCAGCAGACTGACTCCGAGAGTCGTTTTCGTCGCTCTGTCTCTCTCGCACTCTTGGCGCGTCCCCTGTAGGTGCGGGGTAGACGGCGACGAAGAGGGCTCGCGGAGTCGGTCTGCAGGCCCGCCGCGCAGACAGACAGCGCCGCCGTGACGTCCGCGCTACGCACGGCGCGCGGCGTGTCCTCGCCTCGAGCCTCGAGGACGGCCACCACGGCGACGGACGTGCGCGACGTGCGCGACGTGCGCGCGGGGATAATGGCTGCGTGTGTCAGGTGACCGCACTAACCAGCAGCAAGCGGCAGCGGCCGGCAGTGGGCCGCATTCCCAGACATTCCTAGCAGTGCGGCAGCGCGGCCTAGTTCCAACATCCATTCATTCTGCAGAATCTCCCCAAAACCGCCACACGACGTGCGAAAGTGGCGATCCGACACGCTTGTTGCTGATCCGACCGAGCGAAAAATTCGCCCGTTTGAAACCGTCGCGAATCCCACCTCCGGAGTGCCGAGGAGGTGCAGCCTGTCTCCCACACTGTGCGGCGCGTTGCGGCGCGCGGCGTTCAAATTGGACACTTCCGGTATCGGCCTGGTCGCACCGCGCATCACGCGACCACACGCGCCTCTCGCTTTGCATGGGCTGCGGCCGAGGCTTCGGCAAGGCCTGCCGCGAGCCGCGAACCCCACCCACACACAGACGTACGCACACAAGCACACAAAGACGCCGTCACAAACACAGTCACAGACACACACAGACGGCCGAAGGGAAGACCTCAACCAGCTGGAAGATAGCGACACCTCCCCACGATAAGGCTTGCACCGCGCCGGGCTGGGCCGGGCTTGGCGCTTCGCGGCATGGCTTTGCTATCTCCAACGCGGGGCGTGCAAGTGTGCGACTGTGTGACCGCGTTGTATGCCCAGCAACAACAACAACAGCAAACTGTGCTACACGAGAGCGGCCGGCGGACTGTTGCTGAAAATCGCGGCCCGGGGGGGGGGGGGGGGAGAGCAGCTCGACGACGGGCTGCACTACACGCAGTGCACCGCCATGCCGCCGAGCCGAAAGGCCACGCGGTCCACGCGGTCTCTGGTTCCGGTCATTGTCGAAGCGCCGCCGCGCCGGTCCACTCAATAATGACAATGAGCAAGCCTGGCTTGGCTGCCTGGCTGGCTCTCCGATCCGCCGTCCGGCCGCAGCGCGCGTTGCCATGGAGACTGGATTGCCTCGCAGCGGCTCTGTGTGCTGACTTTGACGTGCGGTGTCGATTCCGCCTCCCGCTCCTTTCCGCATGACACTACTCCAGCCGCGACTCGCTGTAGCATCGCAAACATTAGTCGCTTCTCATTACCGGGGTTCAATGAATGCTGCTGTCTGGCCTCCATCTCGGAGAACGAAGCATCCATCTCATCTCTGTGCCCCTCCCCCTCTCCCCCGGCTCTTGTCACTTCACTTCTATCTATCTCTGTGTCTAACCGCAACTAAAGGGGCACGCGGCGCGCCGCAGGGCACTAGGGCAGCCCTAGGGCTCCTCAAGGGCTTTGGTGCCGACCGGCTTGTTATCACACGGAGGGTTATCAGCGGCCCACGCCCCGCCCCGCCCCGCCCCGCCCCGCCCCGCCACACGCCGGGCGGGCCGCGCGTTTTAAAGGCTGGGCTTAGGGCGCTCCGAGGATGAGGTTGCGGCATTCTGTTTGCGCTCGCCTCGCCTGCCTTGCCTGTGGGGCGGCGGGGGCGTCTGGGCTGGCGTCTGGCGCGAGCGGGAGTCTTAGCCCGGAGGCGGGGCGGGCGGCGTAGGGCTTCTTGATTCAACCCATTGAACAGATCGACGCGCGAGTGTGAAGCCTCGCCCCCTAATCGTTTCACGACTAGAGCGTCGTTCATGCCGTGTCTCTGTGCTTTGACGGTACTTTTAGACTTGCCTTTACAGATGATCCACGGGTGATGCACCGACAGCGGGCTGACTTTGAGAACAGTTTTCGTCGCTCTGTCTTTATGAGTGGGAGAGAGTCAGCGGCGACAAACGACTCTAAGAATGAGTCTACTGGAGGCTCAGTAGTCATGGTCGCGGTCCCCCCCCCCCCCCCCCCCCCGTCGGAATGGTTTCGGGTCAGTGGTTCTTCCCCGGCGCGCCTTTCCGTGTCCGTGGCCCAGTGTCCCTACAGTTTCCGGACAAATTACGTCGCAGGAACGTTTCCCTCGGCGCGGCCACGACGGCGATGCAGTCGTCACCTGACTCGCTGCGCTGCGCGCCTCTCCGGGCCGCGGCCCGCCGGCCCGGTGCTTTCGTCGCTCTGTCTCTCTCGCACTCACGGGGCGCTCCGTGCGACAAACTACTGTGCGGAACCAGCCCGCTGCGAGGCCCCCGCCCCGGCGCCCCCGCGCATAGAGTCGCATTGTTCCATTTGAGTGTCGCCAGACCGCCAGACGCGGGGCTCGACGGGAGCAGGGACTTCCCCGCCGAGCGCCGACGCTGGGCAAGGATTCACGAAGTGGCTGCGGCTCTCCGGCGGCAGTGCGGTGACCGCGACGGTGGGGCGTGTACTTCGCGCACTTAACAGTGCAGAGCGCGGCCGGCGCGGCCACGCCAAGGAGGCACGCAACAACCCCATGCAGACGCGAGTGATCACGAACAGTGCTTTCGTCGGCCCGTCTCTCTTGCACCCTTACGGGCCTTTCGGGACGCCCCGTGAGTGCGAGAGAGAGAGAGCGACCTCCCACTCGGGATCAACTCTGCAGCAGACGAGCCATTATGCGCCGAGGGGCCGCGTCGCGTGAGGCACAGCCAGGCACAGCGAGGCGCGGGTTGGGCATGGCTCGGGGTGCGGGGCGGCGCTGGGGCGGCGGCCCCCGGGTACCCCCCCCCCCCCCCCCCCTCTTTCTTTGCAAAGTTGCGCTCGTTGCGACAACTTTGATGCGGAGCGGCGAGCCAGACAGACAGCAGGTGAATCGGCGCCAAGCTTCTTGCGTACACGCTCGGGCCGGGAAGAGTGCCATCATCAGCAGACTCATTCGTGTCGTGCTCGTCGCTCTGTCTCTCGCGCACCAATGGGGTGCGCCCGAGAGTGTGAGAGAGACGAAGCGGATGCTTGGCAGACTTTTTCCAGTGGAGGCGGGTTGGCTTGGCGGGCCTGCGGTGCCATTTTCGGTTTTGGCGCGAAAGGCTCAGATAGGCAAACGCCACGCCGCCGCACGCAGCGTCGGCGCCGCAGCCAAGGAGGACCAATTAGCAGGCACTGGCGAAAACGACCAAAACCGCCGACAAAGTGAAACAAAACACAAGCACGCACAGTCAGGGAGGAGGGGGAAGATGAAGGGGTAACCGCCCCTCTCTAAAGGACACAGGCGCGCATCCAGACTCGAAGGAAGAGGAGGTATGTCGCTCCTCTGGCCGACTTACAGGCCGATTGTGGGACAAATTGCCTACCCATCGGGCGTTTTATTAAGGATAGGATAGGAGGAGGAGGGGGAGGGGGCCATGGTCATGAATCCCCGAGGCCCACCGCCCACCCCCTGCGAACGCGCTTAAGGGCCGAGGCACCGGCACGGCCAAACGCTACAGTTGGCTCTGAAAGAAGTAGGTACGTTGTTGCTGCTCCCCTCCCACCACCAGCACTGGGCCATTTCTGGATGCGCCACTGACAGCATTCACAGAGGTTCCAAGCGCGGCCAGCCTCGCCCCTCCCCCTGAGGGAGGCTAGACTCATTCAGAGAGTCCTTTTCCCCGCTCTCTCGCACCCATAGGGAACGCGCCCCATGAATGCGAGAGAGACAGGGCGACGAAAATTACTTTCGGAATCAGTCAGCTGGAGGGCCTCAAGCAGTCCAATTGCCATGAGCGGAGCGGCTCCGTATCACTCATGACTCACGCCGAGTGCATGGCAGTGCATGGCAGGCTGCCTCCCTCCCTCCGCGGCCTTCCAAGAACGGCCGGCGCACTTACTCACCGAATCAAAAGTTTGAGGAAACAGCCGAAGCCCCGGCAGGTGGCGACTTCGCCGGTGTACGTCACCGTCATGGTTCTTCCTTATTCACGCGACGACACCAACTCGACTGTCTCTGTCTCTGCTTGTCTCAACGTCGGCCCGCACGCATGTTTGCACTTGACACTCACTCTTCCTCGCACACGGCGACACGTTGGACGTTAAGAGGTTAGTGCCGGCTGTCGCCCGGTCTCGCTTTTTGGCGCGGTTATGTTATCCCGGTATGGGCGCGTCGTCTGCTGGCGTCGTCTGCTGCCGGTGTGCAGACTCGACACCCCACGGCGAACGAACGACGGACTGTCTGCTGTCAGATCGGTGGCTGTCGTGGCTGGTGTCGGGCGGCTTGATGTCCTCCACCTCGCCGACGTCGGCGTCGCGTCGCGCCGGTGCACCGCGGACGAACGCGCGCCAGCGGCAGCAGACAGAGGCGAGCCCGCGCGGCCTGCCGATGGCGAGGCCAGGCGTCAACTGAGAGGGGGAGGGACGGGCGGCCACCGCCCCCCGCCAGCCAGCCAGCGGCGCGCTGCCCGCGCTGCTGAGCCAGCGACGGCGGTGGCGACGCGAGGCGCGGTGCGGGGTCGGCGTCGCGACGCCGTGCCCTCCGAGCCGTCATCGCGCCGCACGAAGCACCAACACCGAGGCCCGCGGCCGCCTCTCTAGAGCGACAGAAGACAGAAAGGTCCAAACACAGCATTTGTGATTTCTGAGCGACGAGGGAGGGGGGGGGGCGGGGGGCGCCGTGCCAATATCCGCCGTCTCATTTGCTTCAGACCAGCAGGCTGCCGCCTGCCGCTGACCCTCAGACTCAAGAATCTGCTAATGGCAGCGGCAAATCCGGCAAGTTTGCTCCCCCTTTCCCTTTCTCTCGCCCAGCATCGCGCGATTCGCACTGATTTGCCACAAGGTTTGTGCCCTCGCTGCGCGGAATCGAAATTTGAGGCCCGCATCGATTGTGTTGGCCGGGTTGGCACTTCCCTCCCTTCCTTTGAGACACCCTTCTTTGTGCAGTCGTCGCAGCCATACAGCGGCACGGCAGCACGGCGGTGAAGCAGTACTTCTTGTTTTCTTTCGGCCCTGCTTAGAAATGTAGATGGTGCGTGCGAAATTTAGAGTTTGCGAGAGTCTGCCTGTCGCCGTGACGTCCGTTACGGTCGAGTCTGGGACTGCAGTGAGACGCGCGATGGCTGCTACGCGCCGCGCTATTTCTCATACTGCTCCAGATGCTCAGCTGTTCAGTTTTCAGAGAGGAAAAAAGATTTCTGCAAGGCAAGCATGTTTTGTCGTCAAATATTGTCAACATTCGATTGAAAGCGGACTTAAGATTTTAAGCTCTCATTAAAATCCATTCGAGTCTGTGGATTAGATGTGCTGTGATTGTGATGGGCGAAGCATCAAGCAGCTGTAATATCATGATCCTGGAGTGACTGGTAAGGCTCGCAGCTGATTGAAGTGACCTGAAATGGCTCTGTTGGTTTCGACGTAGTACGGGTTAGTTCAGTGTCAAACGTTTTTGGGCTCGCTTCATAACACAGTCTTGTCCTGGAATAATACGTCATCGACGTATTTCGTTTTTTATCAACGTTTCCTCCTGTTTCTTCTTCGAATGTCGCTCGTAGATCTCAAGTCAAACTGTTGCAAGCCCTGAAGATGTTTTCAAGGTCCAAGTGTTTAGATTGTTGAGCTCATGTTTTTATTGCTGTCTTGCAAATGCAAGTTAGCTTTATTGATGGTTTTACTTGCTTAGGAGTTTGATTTGTGCATTAGGTTAGCCATGTATTCCAATTGAAATTTGATGTAGAAAACTAAATTCGATATTTGTTGGAAATTATTCCATTAGTCACGAGGTCACAATCAATTTTCATTAATATTATTTTTAATTTGTTGCAGGGGGTTAACAAATATCCAAGGCCACGATGAATTCCATAAATAGATTGTCGTTTTATTTAGTAGTCTCTTTATTTCTAGGTAAGTTATTTTCCATCAAGAATGAAACATCCCTTAGTTTTGTTTCTATTTTCCTGTATTTACAACATGAATTCTCATAATGCAGTGGCCAATGTTGCTGGAGGACGGGCTTCACCATGCAGTGCCATATTCAAGAAGTGGGAGGGTACTATCAACAGCCCTGATTATCCTCAAGCATATCCAAATTCTACAAGTTGTACGTGGTATATAATTTCTCCTGGACAAAATGTTGCGTCATTAACCATTGTGTGAGTAACAATGTGGTTCATATATGGCATTTATTTTAAAATTCCTACTATTTTGTATTTAAACTTACGTGTTTCTATTTCTCTTGATTGTAGTGTTAGGGATTTAGACATGGAGCAGGATTTGAAGTGTCTGATGGAGACGTTCGGACCTTGCTGCACACGCAGTTGGCTCTCATTACCTTTTGAAGACATTGGTAGTACACCATCCAATGTTCAGTTATGTGGACACAATGAGACCTTGAGACAGAGAGAATTCACTATCAACAATCCTGGCAAAAGTATACATATTAAATTCCATTCTGTTGGCAACCAGAATATGAGAAGAGGATTCCAGCTACATTACACTTTCAGTAAGTTTTTGCTTGTTTCCCTTCACCATTTTGTGGATAGCAATTGCTGATTTCTCTTCATTGTTCATCCAGATCCACGACAACGAGTGGGCTGTGCTGAAAACGAAATTCAATGTGACAATGGAAAGTGTGTCCTTCCAATTTGGCGGTGTGATGGAATCTCACATTGCATTGATGGTGCTGATGAGGCAAACTGCCCTAAACTTAATCAAAAGAGAATAGAAGGTAAGGTTTACAGTTAAATGTATGTGTCTAGTGAAACTTGTTTAGATGCAAGTGTTTCACAGTCAATCCTGTTGATAGAGAGCCGCTGCAACAATCTATATCATATTGAGTGCGGTCCTTTGGACTCTGGGTGTTATAATAATCACACCCAACGCTGCGATGGACATCGGGACTGCCGTCAGTCTGGTCTGGATGAGGATGGTTGTGGAGGGTGTAGCCCAGGTTCTATGCCATGTTACACACATGGATGTTATCGTATCTCTCAGACCTGCGATGGCATTCCAGACTGTCAAGATTACACTGATGAAGCAGATTGTGGTGGGTGGTTAACTATATTCCATCTGCATAGTAGTGTAGGATGTAGTTGGAAATGAGATTCAGATAGGGTTTCAATGCGAAAAAGGCATGGTCAATATTTCTCATGAATCCTTTTCATTTGATCTGTTTGTTGTGACAGGTTTCTGCCCTCATGGACAAGTTGAGTGTGGCTCCCAGCCTGGCAAGTGCTACTCTCCCTACCTCGATCGCTGCAATGGAATCTTGGATTGTCCTCTTGGGGAAGACGAGATGGATTGTGGTAATATATCACTTGAATCACATTACACTTTAAATATTTGCGTCATTTCCACACATTTTCTATGAACCTTCGTTTGCAGAACCCAACTGCCGAGAATCTATTGCTTGTGCTAATGGCCATGGATGTTTCCGCCCGTCCGAAAGGTGCAATTATGTGGAAGATTGTGAGGACGGTTCTGATGAGATGCACTGCAAGCATGAATCTGACTACATGCGTGACACATTCGGTTGCGGATCCGGCGGCACTATTGCCGAGCGACTGTGGTGTGACGGAGTGGACGACTGCGGCGACGGCAGCGATGAGCAAGGCTGCATTCGGGTATGTTGGATGGAATTCAGATTTCAAATGCTCCCTTCCTATAGTCGCTGATCGAAATAATTCATTCGTGTTGTTTATATTTCAGAATTCTGTCATCACTGCTGCAATCATGGGCTCATTGTTATGCGGCCTCCTGCTGGTGATCGCGGTCGGATGCACGTGCCGCCTGTACAGCCTGAGCCTGAAGGGACTGGGAGGAAGCAGCAGCAGTGGCAGCAGCAGCAATGCGCAGCTCCAAAGCGCCTCTGCCGCCTCCCAGACAACATCCACATCACCCAGGTCTGTCTCGGTTTCATTTATTCGACACTTGGAACCCAAGTGGTCCAAACTAAATTGACGGTTCCAACTTGTTTTTGCCCATCAAGGTCATGCGCCACTGCCTTGCCGTCAATACCGACGTTGCCTGGGGATGAAGAATTCTACTTCCGGGAACCTCCTCCGGCCTACTCCGTGGCTGTCGGCGATGCCCCGCCGCCACCACCCGCTTGTGTCTATCCGTTTGCCATCAACTCCATCAACCCCAACGGGTCCCAGCCAAGAGTACACAGTGGTGCGTCTTCCCCGCCATTACTTTGTTCCGTTCTAACAAATCTGGAATATTTGTTGAAATGTGTGATTGACTCTATGTAGGACATGATCGTAATCGGAGGTCGCGCCGCCATGGTTCAGGTCGCCGCCACTCGCGAGGCTGCGCCAACGCCGGCCAGCCTGGAGCGCCGCAAGGGCCGCAAGGTGCTGGGGACTTCCCCGGGGACTTCCCCGGAGACTTGCCGCCCCTGCCGCCCTACACGCCGGCACCGGCACCTTGCCCGCCTTGCCCCATGAGCAGCTTGCCTCCCTACACCCCGACGGCCGAAGAGCGACCTGAGGCCGCCGCCCCTGCGGCTCCCACTCCTCAATTTGCACCCCCACCGAGTGTCAAGGTTTGTTCTGCTTACAGCTGGACCAAATCAATTGATTGCATAAACACAATCTTTCGGGCAACTCGATGGAACTGAGTGCCTGAGCGTTCACACCTCAGGCGGCTTCCTAAGGGTTGCAATAAGACTGCAAAGTGGTTGTTTGGGGCACCTTACACTGTTTTGAAGAAATGTGTTGGTTGGTTCCAGGTCATGGCGTCTCTGTTGCGAGCTATCAACAGAGGAAGTGAACCAGTTAGTGAGGAATCAACTTCTGATGCTGCTGCACTTGTGGAGACCCCACCGACCTCCCCCTCTCCAACACCTTCTGTTTCATCTAGCCAGGAGAGCTTTGCCTAATTTCTCTCTAGTCACTGAAGAGTTTTGGCTAGAAAATGTTAAGGCTTTCATATGCTGTTTTGTGAAAAAGGAATGTCTTATTGCTTATGGACTAAAGCTTTAATTTAATCATGCTTGTGCATTGTGAGTGTAGTAGCTCTTACAAGTGTCAAGTGGATTTCCACTCCATTATTTTTTAGGGATGTAGCATTGTGTTTGGATATTCATACCAGCATCACTTTTTTTTGCTATTTTACTTTGCTATGTTATCTTCTGTTTTAATTTATATTTTGTTTCTCCATGAAATGCCCCAAATGTTCCTGGCAAGTTACCATGTTGTATTCACCTCTCTCTTATACCTATGAAAGATTGTGGTTGGAAGCAATTTCTACCTAGAAATTTTTTTCTTATTTCAACCACTACTATTGCTAGTTGTATTGTACTTTTATAATTTTATTTTTGTTGTGAGGTGTCTATGCTTAGTTCTCTAACAAATATCTCTTATTTTACTTACGTATATCTCTCTTTTTTCTTGAGTGAGCAGAAAATGCAACTGTTGTGAGATTTAGACCGTCCTAATTTTTTTGACCAAATTCTCTCTTTTTTTTTATTGTTGTGCTTGCTTGTTTTATGAAGTGGAAAAGAATCATTTGAAAGAATGAACTCTTATGTCAAAAGTCTCATTATGTCAGAAATCTCAGCTGTGAGCTGTGATGTCCACCTATTTTTATTACTTGGTTTACATCAGTTACAAATAGCTAAGATTTTGGACTGAGTTGAAGTAGCATATTTATTGAATTCTTTATTGCTTGCTAAGTAAAAAAAAACATTTTGAAAAGAAAAAAATCTAAAATAGGCCTCAACACTCTGGTGTTTGGTTTTATAGTTCTGATAGAAGATATCAGGATGTCAATATTTTTTCTGTTTCCCAAATTCCTATTTGCCCAGTTTGAAAAGGGAAAGTAAATGGTAACATTTTCCCCTTTGCTTGAATTTCGTGCTACTGTGACAAGGCAAACTGGCTTCGAATTTTAAGGTATAGGTAGTAATCTCATGGTAGAATTTGTGATTTGCTTAAAAAAGTTCTGTGACTAGCCAAGTAAAAATACATGTATGTGTTATGACCTTTGTATTATCTGTGTCATCTTTGCCCACTTGAGTATCTTTGTGCCCAAATTTCATTGACTTTTGTCTTCAATATTTCTAGTTCTTTTCTTTCGTTAGTAGATGGGTAAAAGAAAGAGAGTGAAAGTTTTCGAATTTGACACTCTATCATATTTGTGCTTCTGTGCTGATGCATGTGGGAGAATCACTGTGATTGTATGTCTGGTGACGTGCTATACTTAAAACAAAGTGAAAAAAAATGTTCCCTTGTAGCGCAGCTTGATAGTGCTCTCTACAGGGGCTTTCGATGTTACAAATGCATGATTCTTTTTTTAAACTCATGCCATTGGATAGATCTTTGATGTTAATATGTGCAGTCCGTTAAAACTATGGTGCAGACTGACTTTGATGAATGCTGCAGTCTCCTTCATGATGCTTTAAGAAATGATACCTGTGTGTGGGTGTGTGTGCGTTTGTGTTCGCGCGCGCGTGTGCGCGTGCGTGTACAGTATGTGTGTTTGTGTGAGTGTGTCTGCATGTGTGTATTGCTCTATGACCACTTGCTTGGTATGCCCTTCGTCGGCCGAAAGCAGTCCGGCTTTACTTCTAGAAGCTCATTAATTGTGTTTTAGCTTAGTAATGAAATTTATTTTCATTTTTTTCTGTTTGATCAATAAGTCTTGAACAATCTGTGTTAGTCCAATCTTTGTGTACCAACTGGGATGAGGTATGAACTGAATCCAGTTTGTTTGGACTCTATGAAAAGGGTCTTGTGATATAGTTTTTATTGCTATAGAGATATCACTCAAACATCTTTTTCTTGGCTGCACATGACTTTCTTTCTATAGACAAGTTTGGGCAAGTTCAACTGTAGCCGTATAGCATGTTGCAATGAAACATAACTCTCACATCACTTTATCACATTAACAATTTGTGTGGCTAGGAATCTTATCTTTAAGTCTCAATATGTGTATATGTTGTTGTCCCATTTTATTTTAAAAATATTTTTTTGTGCTAATGAATGATCTGTTTCAAGAATGCTGTCAATGTTATGCTTCTTTCTTTTGCAGTGTTCCAAAAACTCTACATGTGACAATCTTTTAAAAGCTTGCCCCCTGCAACACTGCCTCTTATCTAACATTGTCTAGCTGTATTTTAAGTAAGGCACTGGCTTGTGGCATAATCACGAAACCTTTAGTCGTTTTCCCCCCTCAAAATGTCTACTGACCTGTCCTTTATTGTCATCAATCAGTCTATGTACGTAGCCTCCTATATTTTTAAGTACAAAAGAGCATTCCTCATTATTCTCAGTGTCAGTAGAAATAGAATCTTGTAAACTCGGATTGTTGGTAGTGTAGAAATATTTTTTGGTCTGTGATTTGTCCTCAGCATTTGTGAAACTTACCACTTTTGTGCTGAATGTGCATGCTTATATTTTTCTGTTTACTATCATCTGTTAAATTGAGCTAGCTATGTGAAATATCATGTATTCTACCAGAAATATCAATACTCAGTTTTCTATTCTTTATTGTGTGTTGCTGAGTGATGTTATCTTCACCTTATTTTACCTTATGATTTTATGTTTGTAAAATTATTATAGTTTATTGTATATAAATATATGATGTATATGTTTGTAAACATGAAATAAAGTTTAAGTGGAGCTATGTTTGTTCACGCTGTCAATTTCTCCTCAGACATTCAATAACAACAAGATTGATTTATCAATTACATATGTATCAAATTTATTAGCAAATTTCCTGTTACTTTGCAATTCATAAACAGAGCAATACAAATATGAGTTAAAGAGGTAATGAACAATTTGATATTTTTCTAGTCAATGGAATCAAGTGTGACTTCCCATCAAGTGGGATGTTAACAATAAACAACAACACTTTTTGTTCCAAGAACAATCTGTTAACAAGTTATAATAAATTCACACCCAAAATCCTAGATGTGTAGGTTCACTTATATCATACACTTTATCAAAGATCTCCAATACATATACAAATCATCAATACATGTACAGTCACCACACACAAAGCCACATATTCACACATCCACAATTACAACCAGAAATCATGTAATCCACATGAAAATATCAAATGTAACAAAGATTTTAACAACAAACAACGGTAGTTTTAAAACAAAGTATGTCCAACTGAACATCTAATATTTGTCTTTCAAGTGGCTCCAATTGAAATTGATATTATTTTGCATCTCATGGCAAGTAATACTTTTCAGTGCAGTCATAGAAGACATAAACACAAGACATAGAAGACACCTCTAGGTGATTACCCTCTACTTCCATAATTCAAACAACAACAGTCTCAGCTCAGAGTCATGGTGCAGATTGGGGTCTTTCATGAAAACGATCGCTAAGGTCGTAAATTACAACTTGACAGAAAATTAAGGAACTTGGGTAGAGATAACTACAAAATTACTACAATTGGTTGATGTCCAAAACTACTACCACCAGTAAAATGTTGACCACGAATTGGTTAACAGTTTGGACCCAAAACACAGTGCAAAGGTACATAATAATTGGAGCTATGCAAAAATAAATACCTTATACAGAGAAAACGAACACAAGTACAGTATGTTGGAAAAAAAATATTGCAGCACTATTGGACACCTACTAGATACAAAGTTACCCTACAACGCAATTCTAACAGAAAAGTGAATAAGTCAAAAGTTCTGGATAATGTACACATAATTTTAAAACAAACATACAAGGAGACTAGCAGGTCACATGAACCACTGTTGCAGTCACATGGTTACACTCTTAGACATATTATGATGAAGGTAAGGAGGTGAAAATGAGCATGATGCAAACATAGATGAAAGCTGACAGATATAAGCAAAAACATTGCCCATTACACTTTTTAAAAAATGATCAGTGTTAAGAAAATTAATTTAAGAAAGATGAAGGGAAGGAGGAATGAAGGAACAGGCCCCTAAAGACGAACACTCGTCAGAGTACTTGAGTGCTATGTCCAGATTCAAATGCGGTAAGTCTTGTTTATATTTTCCAAACAATTGAAAGAAGGAATTGTTTAAATAATAAACTGCATTGAAGGCTGAGATGACCTGAATGGAAAATAGAAAAAATGGTTCACCTGCTGAGCAGGCTAGGAACTTTAAAGTTCAATATGAACTTCACTCTCATTAAGTTAAATAAAAAATAATGGCTCTCCATACGTCTTACCAGTAATAACTACAGTAAATGTTTCTAAGAATGGTACAATTCTTTACAACAAATAATACCTCATATATTTACAACTTTTGGCTTTATCCTTTCTAATATATGCAATCACTGATTTAAAAAAAAAAGTTCCTATCAACACAGTAAAGCTAAAAACCATAGATATGCTAAAAACAGCACAATTAAATTAAATCAGTAAAGTACAAAATTGGAATGTAAAATAAATTTTAACATGCAATAACCCACCCAAAATTAAACTAATACTGGCGAGGTGTCTTGGTAATGGTGATAGTGATGGTGAATGTGCTCATGAACATGATGGTGCTCGTGCTGCTTCACTCCAGGACCTGAGGGGCTCGGCTCCTCGTCCGGTCGAGAGGAGTTGGAATGGGAATGGGCATTCGGCGCAGCGTTCGGCGCAGCGGATGGGGCGGATGGGGCGGGCGGGGGCGGGGCTTCGGGGACCGGCGCGAATGCGGCGGCTTTGCTCTTCGTGCGCTGGGCTTTTGCGTTGATGAGAACCTCCCGCACTCCAGCAGAAGTCCTCGTATTGAGTGAGGCTGAAAACTCCTGCTCAAGCCACTGAACGACCTGTAAAAGTAAGAGTAGAATCGGCCTTTAGAAGTGTGTAAAATCAGCAGACGTAGATAAAGACAAGTCGTAGCACTCAACACTCACCTGTGCCATCGCCCTCGCCTGGTCCTGCTCGCGGTTCCGATGCTTCAGGTGGTGTGGTGATGACGTGTGCCCCACGGCGGTGTGTCCGACTCCAGAGTGGCCGACGGCAGTGGGCGGTAGCCGCGCTCTTCTGGTGATCGCTGGGGACCGAGACGGCCTCACGTGGAAAGCCTGCACACTGCTGGTGGTGTCCTCTTGGAGCAGAGTGTAGCGGAACAGGGGTGCGGCAGGGTTGTGAGAATGACTATGGTTGTGCTGGTGAGCGTGGCTGTGAGTATTTGAATTTGTGGTCAGGTCGTGGGAGCGCGACCTGTTGTGGCCCCGTTCTCGGCAAGGCTGGTAAAGAAGCAAAGAGGCAGGGTTGTAAGAACTAATGCAAACACATGTGACTTGAGGAACACTTTTCTAGAGGTATGTAAAAATACTTACAACATTGTGGTAGGTGGGCTGGTGCTTCGGAGTGCATACGACGTATCTGTACGTGTCAGCATCCCCCGGGCACTCTCCCTTGTCGGCCAGATTGACATAGTAGGGGGTGGTGGCATAGTCATATATGCGTTGCGGGGAAGCCGATGCTGACAGGGAGACCGGCGGAGGAGCCTTTTGCTTCTGGCGACGGTGGTGCGGGTGCACCCCACTGTGACTGTGTCTCCTTTCCTCCAGGCCTGTCTTCTCCGCACAAGATTTCCTGCAAGAGAGCAATGTGGTTTGAGTTTCAGGATTCCCTGCACGACAAAATTCCCAGGCATGTCCGGGGGTTCAAGGTCACTAGACACAGAGAATGAAAAGCCAACTCACTTGGCGGTTTGGAAACAAAGATTGTTCTTCTCCATGTTGGCCTGGATGATCTGGAGCAGCTCCTGCCGCTGCATGCTGGAGGAGCGCTTCTTGGCGTGGGGCGACTGGCAGCCGTTGGCGACGTTGGCCGCAGCGGTCGCCACTGTCGCCGCGGTCGCGGCCGCCGCCGCCACACTGGCCGGGGACAGCCCGGTGGCCGGGCGGCCCTCGCCGTCGTCCTCCTCGTCGTCCACGTCCTCGTCCTCGCCGGAGCCGTCGCTACCCGGGCCGCTGCCCCGGCAACTGCTGCCGCAACTGTGCACGACGTAGCCCCTGTCCTCGCTGTGCTCGCGTTCGCGCTCCCGCTCGCGCTGCGCCGCGACCGCCGTGGCCGCGGCGGACGGTCTCCGGCGCACGCTGGCGCTGGAGGCCCTGCGCGTGGTCTGCCGCAGCGGCCGCCGCTCCTGGATGGTCACGTTGAGGTCCCGCTTGAAGCGCACCCGCGTGGGCGGCGTCGTCTGCGGCTCGGCGGCGTTGTCGGCGGCGGCCGCGGACCCGGTGACGCCGCTGTTGACGTACGTGGCGGTGTTGGCGTAGGTGGCGGTGGCGCCCTTGGAGCCACCGTGTCGCTTGTCCGGCGACACGGTCAGCTTGACCTTGATGGTCTTGCTTCCGTAGTGGGGCACCGTGATGGACGCCCCCAGCGTCTCGTAGATCGTGCTGACCAGCCCCGTGATGTCCTGCAGAGGCAGAGAGACACAGTGTAGCGAACCAGGCCGAACGAGGTGCAACACGAGCAGGGCTAGACACGCAGTGTCAGCGTACTTACGTCCTTGGTTATCTTGCCGTGGCCGTCAAAGTCGTACAGCGTGAAGGAAAACTCCTGCCGCTCCTGGCCGGCCTCGTCGACTCCGCCCTCCACCGACACGTCGCACTCGAACTCCTCGAAGTTGATCTGCCGGTTGGGCTGCTGCTCGGGCTGCTGAGGCTGAGGCTTGTCGGCCTTCTCGCGCTCCTTGTCCTTCTCCCGGTCGGGGCTCGGCAGGCGCTCTCGCCGTGCGGCGCGCTCCTGGCTGGGAGTCCGCTCTCGCTCCCGCTCCTTGAGGCCCTGCAGGTCCTGGCCCGGCGGGGGCACGGCACTGGGGAGGCTCTCCCTGCTCTCCCGCGGGGGCTCCGGGCAGGGCGGGCAGGGCGAGGGCGACGGACGTCCGCCCAGCAGCAGCTCTTCCGTGTCCGACCGGCCATCATGGCTGTCCTGCTGGAGCGCTGCAACAAAAACGACAACAACATGTAATCCTTCTTCTCCGCCGGACTGGCTCCTCAAGAGACCGGAACGCGACGCGACGAGTCGAGGCACGACGCCGCGCCGCCGCGCCGCAGCCAAGCACGCCGGAGAGGGGCCGAGTCTGCGCGCCATCGGCGTCAGGTCCACGCTAAAGGCACCGCTCCATCTCCTCCTGCTCGCCGCCTACACCTTCCAGTCCCTCTGTCCCTGCGGTCCCTGCCCCTTTCAACGACACCGCCAATCCCTACGCCACTTCCGGTGCCTTCCCGCCGAGCTCCGCTGCTACACTGCCTCTCTCGGCGTGAGGGTGAGGACCACCTGCCCAAAGTCCCAAGTCGCCGCGAGTCACAGTCGTCGCGCCCTTCTCTCACATTCGAAACCCGTCCTTCCCGGCCGAGTCGAGCTCGGTCTGTGTCGGCCCGTCGGCTCCTCTCGACGGCAAGGCGGCCGGGCCAGGCCGCCAGGCCGGGGCTCTACCTTTACCTTCAACAGCGCGGCGCGGCCGAGGCAGCGTATTCTTTTATTGCAGTATTATAATGGTGATTACGGGACGGCACGTTGCCGCTAGCGCTAGGGCCTGGCAGGCCTGGCCCTCGGCCTGGCCGCGAGGCTTCTAGGCTCGGCTCGCTCTAGGCCTCTAGGCTCGGCCGGTCTGTAAGGCCTCTAGGCTCTGTCTGTAAGGCCTTTAGGCTCGGCCGGTCCAACGGCCACCGAGTAAAAGCGAGGCCCGCCATGACCGCCAAGAAGTGCCGGCAGGACTGGCTGCCTCGCTGCCTCGCGTCCCCCGAGGTGCCCGTCGGCGGCGGTCGTCCAGGATCGCGCCGGCCGCCAGGCAGCGACGTGCGCGGATCGCGACGAGTGAAGGGCGCTTTTGACAGAGAAGGTACCCGCCGGTCATGCCCCGGCCCGGCTGCCTGCGCGGTCCGACCGTCCGCCCCGCCGGCCCGCCGGCCTGACATGGCTGGCCATGGCTGGCGAGCAGGCCTATCTGGCGGCGCTGGCGGCGCGCCACGCCACGGCCCCATGGCGGCAGTCAGGCAGCCAGGCAGCCCAGCCTCATGGCGGCAGTGGCGGCACCTTTCATGTGGAAACTGGTTCTGTCGGCCCGGCCGGCCCGACCCGTGAGGCAGCGGGCGGCACGGCGGCACGCCTCACAGGAACCCGCCCCGCCCCGCCCCGCGACGCATCGTGCCGAGAGCCTTGTCCTCGCCGCCATGCCTCCGGGTGTACCTCATGGAGTGCCTCGTGCTGTACCCCCGCGTCGCCGCGCTCGCCGTGCGCCGAAAGAGTGCTCCGCCAACTTCCACGACAATGACACGACACGAGTGACTCTGACGCCGGCAACATCGGCAAGACTGTGAGCAACGCGCGCGCACGCACGCACGCGGGAACACGCACACGCACGGCAATCAAGCCTACACTGTGTTTGAGGGGCGTGGCGGAGCGGCTCAGCATTTTCGGTTTCGACGAAATCGAATCAAACGTCGATTCTGATCTGGATTAAAGACCCCCCCCCCCTCCGTCCACCTCCGACCACTTTTCCCAGGTCTCCTCGGACAGCCCCGGAAAAATGGATCATCGGCCAGCGCGGCCAGCGCGCTTGTTGCTCATTAGCATCGTCATTATTACGGGGATCAGCTTTAAGCCCTCGACTATTGTGGCGTCACACTAGGTGAGTCACAGCGCTGCATGCACGCACACACTATCACGGACACGCACACATACACACGGCGCGCGCACGCACAAATCGATTAATGCCTTAATTGTGGGGAGATTCCCGTATCGCGCCGCGGCCGTGCCGTGCCGGGCCAATTTGCAAGATTAGCGCGCGTCGCTCCGTCTCTCTCGCACCCCTGCGATAAGTGCAATGAGTGCGACAGAGACGGAGCGACGAGACGCAACGCCGGGCGACGGGAGCGCCTGGCTGCGCGGCCGCGCCGCACGGCCCGCGTGCGCGGCGGCGGCCTACCCGCACGGCGCTCTGCGGGGCCTTGGCCGGCACACCGGCAGTCGGGGACCCGGCACACCGGCAGTGCTGGCGGAAGCGCCGCGCCGACGACGCGCCCACTCCAACTCGCGCGGCCAAGCGGCGGCCCTCTCGCAATTTTGTAGCGAATTTCGCCCCTCGTCGTTCTTTCTGGCGGATGTTGATGATTGAAGACGGCCGGCCAGTGCCTCGGCTGCCTGGGCGGATGGAGGGGGAGGGGAGGGGAAGTGGAGGGGGGGGGGGAAAGGGGAGGGGGAGGCGAATTAGTAATGATTGGACACGACATGTCAGGCGGACCGCGCCGCGCCCGAGGTGTGTTCCATGCGCGGCGAATGCGGCGCAGAGATGGTGCAGTGGTCTCTTCTCTCCCTCCCTCCCTCCCTCCCCTTTCCCCACCGTGACGAAACGGGCGGCAAAGAAGAGAAGCGGAGATGAGGTGAGGAGAGTGAGGAGCAGGAGGAGAGGCGAACAGGCTCCTCTCTGTCCGCCCTACTCGGCCATCCTCTCTCCCTCCCTCCTTCTCCCTCACTCGCACTCACCTACACACACACACACTCACACACAAAGTGTTGTCGGCGGCTTTGTTCTTCGGCTTGCTTTGTGATGTGCATTCCACCATTTTTCATCGAGACAGCTTGAACCACAGAGGCACGGCTTTTTTGGGCGTGTACGAGAGTGGCGGCTCCGAGCCCAAATGTGCGCGGGTCGTGTGTGTAAAAACGCGAAACGCGATCGGATGTGCGACCATAACAGGACATAGCCTCCATCAATTCCAAGTCCGAAAGCACGCCTA
Source organism: Thrips palmi (assembly GCF_012932325.1). Taxonomy (NCBI): domain Eukaryota; kingdom Metazoa; phylum Arthropoda; class Insecta; order Thysanoptera; family Thripidae; genus Thrips; species Thrips palmi. The sequence goes on along the minus strand of NW_023144625.1, from coordinate 13,095,484 downwards.
ACCTAACCCCCCATCATGACCAAACGGGGAAAATGGTAGGAAAGTACGATTGTATGAAGCCATCCATAGGTTTTACTTACGAGGCATAGAAGAGTTTTATGCTTTTGCATTTACTTTTCATAGAAGTACACTAGCGCACTCTTGCCTCCCGGGTGCGCGCGCGCACACACACTCACACTAACTCTCTCACACACACTCACTCACACACACACGTGATTGCTTTTAATCGCAGCAGGATGCTTGCCTTCCCCGGGCCACGCCTTCGAGCCTTCGAGCCGGCCCCTTTCACGCCTGCCTTGCCCTGCCCTGCCCTGCCTTGCTCGCGCGCTTTGAAGTCGGCCGCCGAGATTCGAGCCCCCTCCCCCTCCCCTCTCTCCTTTTTCGACTTTCCGCGCACCTTACAATGACCCGTGGTGGACTCAAGCCGACCGGCCCACGGCGATGTGAGCCTAACGACAGCGCTCCAAAGCGCGCGCGCGCGCCCAGCGTGTGGCGTTCAGAGACACTGAAAAGAGAGAGGGGAAAATCCCACCACAGCGGGATTAGAACCCACATACGACGAAACAACGACGGATGACGAAAGAAAGGCCAGGCGGAGCGCGCACAGAGGCAAGATTCAAACAAAATTTGAGTTTCCGACGGTATTTTGCCCTTTTCTTTACAAGCCCTTGGTCGGCGCCGTAAGTACGGACAGAGGTGGAAGAGGGAAGTGAAGAGAGAGAGAGGGAGAGGTAGGGACAGGGAGAGAGGGAGAGAAAGAGAGAGAGAGCCGTAATTGCCACCGCCACCACGCCACGGTGCCGACAGTGTGCCGACGCTGCCCTAGGTGTTCGCCGTGTTCGTCGATGGGCAAGGTGAGGCGCAGGGCGTGAGGTGTACGGCGGTACGGCGTACAGTGTACGGGCGGCTGGGGGGCTGATTAAGGGGCTCCGGGCCCTACGGCCTTCGCGCTCATTCCGAGAGTCTCTGTCTCTCTCGCACCTGAACGGGACGCCCCACGAGTGCGAGAGAGACAGAGCGACGAAAACGACTCTCGGAATCAGTCCACAGGGCCCTGCGCCCTACGGACGGGGACAAGGAGGGGCCGCGGAGGGGAAAAGAGAAAAAAGATGAGGGTTGCGTGTAATTTGTGATTGCCGATAGCAGCGGGGCGACGGGGAGGGGGGAGGGGGCCAACGCGTCGGCAGGGCCGGCAGGGCCGGGGCGCCTTAGGGACGCCGTGCCGGGGCCAGAGGGCCCAGAACACGTTAGGACGGCTAAACACGGCTACCGGTGCGCCGTGCCGCCGTGCGCCCCGCCAGCGCCACTCGCCGGCTACACTGTCAAGGCTGTCAGGGCGGCGAATCGAGTTCGAGGGGAAGGGGAAGGGGGGATCCTCGGATGTTAGGCGACCCGCGCAACAAGTGCCTTGCACTGAGATAGTCCTCCGAGGTGCGGGAGAGACAGAGCGAATGGAGATTCAGGCGTGGTGAAGAAACCGCGGGAGAACGTTCCCCTCACGGACGTTCTACGCCCTCCTGGAGCTCAGGGGGAAAAGGGGGGGGGGCGTCGTCCCGGGGCAAGCCGCCCTGGGCCTGGGCCACGCTCTGTGGTCGCGGACTCAAGGGCTAGACGGCTAGACCCTCGCCGGGGTCACTGCGCCGCACTGCGCCGCAGCAGCGGCAGCGTAACCCGACCACGCGCGGTGAAGATGATACATCCTGCCGGACAGTGTCGTGCCGGCGTCCTGACGTCGTCCTGACGTCGCAGTCGCCGTGGCGGCGGCGCCGTGGTCGCGGCCACGCGTCTTCCGGCCGCGACGGGCGTCGCTTACAAGTCGAAGTTTAAGGAAGAAGCAAAGATAAGTTTGGCTCAGCTGGCGGCCGGCCGACAAGACGCCTGCCGCTTATCAGATGACCCCCTCCCCCTCCCCCTATCACGACAAGGACCCTCCGCGGGAGGCGGACCCTGGCGGACGAGCACGACTAGAGCCGAGACAGCGGACATCCTGTTTACAGACGGACAGGCCCGCCTTGTCGGCGGAGCCTGGCGGGGCCACGGCACACCGCACGGCGTCCACGACGTGCACGGCGCGCGGCTAGGCTCGTCACCGAACACACGGCGGCGACGGCGGGGGCCGTCCCGGAGCGGACAGCTGCCGCGTCGGAGGAGAGGGCCGGCTGGAGCGCTGGAGCGCTGGAGCCACGGCTGGAGCGGCGGCCGGCAGGCAGGATAAAGGAGAGCAGTGCCGGGCCCAACGGCCGAGCCAACGGCCCAACCCGAAAGGCTAATTACTGGAAGGCGAGCTGTGTGTGTGTGTGTGTGTGTGTGTGTGTGTGTGTGTGTGTGTGTGAGTGGGCGTCTGTGTGAGTGAGGGAGTGCGCGTCGTATCGCCGTTTCGGATCTCGCCCGTACCGGCTTGCAGGCTTGCACTACCGACAGCGCCGCTCTCCGCGCCGCCACCGCCACCTGCAAGCTGCAGTGCCGCAGCAAGGTGAGGTGCTGCCGCGTTCGTCGCCGCCTCTGCGTCTCAAGTTTCAATTTATTCAAGGGGCTTCTAGGGGCTCTAGGGGCCGGGCCGCGCGGCCCTCCAAAGGGATGTGCCGGCACACTGCAGGCACACTGCAGGCACACGGCGTCGCTCTATACGGGCGGCGCGGCGCGTTTCTTCAGAGAACTTTTACAACACCGTAAGGTGTGCCATTGTGCCTAACATAATAAAATGCCGGAGGGGAGGGGCGGGGCGGAGCAGCAGGGCAGGCAGCGGCACAAAAAGGGCCGGCCGTGCAGGCCGTGCAGGCCGTGCAGTGTGCCGGGGTGCGAGCCGAGCGGGCCGAGTCCGAGCCCAGCCGAGTCCGCGCCGCGCCGGGCCCCGGGCCGAGCCGAGCAGCGCGGGGGTGCAGCAGCACCAGCAGCACTGCCTTGCCGCCTCGTGCAGCGCGCCGCGCGCAGCCTCCGGTCCCTTGCGTGCCGCTGGCGTGCCGCTGGCGTGCCTAGGGGGCCGTCGGCAAGCCCGGTGCAACGTGCAACGCGCAACGCACCGCGACACACTGCAACGCAACGCGCCTCGACCCACTATCAACTCACTATCACCCTGGCGAGGCCGAGGCCCTTGGCGTGCTGGGAGGAGGCCGAGGCCGAGGCAAGCATCAACATGGTTCAGGCGCCCCGCCCTGCCCCGCCCGGGAAAGCGGCCGTGCGAATAAACATTAGCTTTGACAGTTGGAGGCCAAGACAAACGCACCGAGCAAACTCGTTCTTGTTTCCCGACGCCCCGGACACGCTAGCGCCACGACGAGCACGCCGACGACGCCACCACCCCCACACTACCGCCACGTAGGATATGTTGGTCATGAGGGTCACAAAGACACCTCAGCCTCACCCACGGCCTCGACAGAGACAGAGGCCTACAGGAAATTTTCACGAAGCTCGACACGGCACGTCTGGGCGGCGCGCCGGTCGCCCTGCCGCCCCCCGCGGAGCGCCGCAGCCCGGACCAGGGTGGCCGTGTCCCGGGAAAAGGGCCGCCCAGACGTGCCGAGTCCACGGCCACGACCTCGGCGACGGCGGCGCGACGCGGTGCGACGGCACAACCACCCACCGCGCCCCGACGTGTCCCGACGGTAATCGAGAGACAAAAGACGCGTCGCCCGCCGAGGTGGACGCCGAGGTGGACCCGCGACGAGACTCGCTTTCGTCGTTTTATCTCTCTCGCACCCACGTGGGCGCCCCACGAGTGCGAGAGAGAGAGAGAACGGAGCGACGAAAAGGACTTTCGGAATGAGTCTGCTGCAGCCGGCCCACGCTTTCGAGACCATCGAGACCCGGATCATGGAGGGTGTCGCGTTTCAAGCCGCGCGGGGACGCGGGGCGCGGAGCGCGCGGACGTGCCGGCCGGGCCGAGTGACTGGTTGCCTTTTCCCTGCCGGTAGAGCACTGCCCTACCCGCGGCGTACGTGTGTACGTACGTGTATGCGTCTGTGAGTGTGTGTGTGTGTGTGTTTGTGTGTGATGATAAGACGCCCATTCATAAAGTCTGTCTGCATGACTCTCTCTATCGCGCACACACACAGCCACACTTCCGCACGTCCTCACAGACACGCGCGCGCGCACACACACACACATGTACACAAGGCAAGGCGTCCAAGATAAACACCCGGGCAAGCAAAACAAATGGTACCCGTGACGTCCTGGCTGCACGTAAACAACGCCGCACCACGCCGGCGCCTCTGCAACCCAGTCACCGCCAGTCACCGACTGCACGCTGCCGCCGTGCGCTGCGGCGAGGCCCGGCGCGGCCCGCACCAAGTGCACCAGACTGCACCAACCCCCCGAAATGGTCTCTGTCGCCATCCCACAGCGCAAAGTCGCCACGAAGCGTCGCGCCGCCACTATCATTATCATCATCATCATCAACAACAACATTCGGCGAAATTGGCCCCTCCCCGGTCGGGGTCGCCCGGTCGCCCCCGAGTTCCATTTATTTTCGTTTCCGCCTGGCTCTCGTTTCTGGCCGGCTCTGCTCTGCCAGGCTGGCCGTCGGCCGGCGCTGGCCCTGCAGGCCCTTCAGCAAGCCGCGGCCGAGGCCGGAAGCTCGCCCCGACTTTCTGTCAGTGGAGGGGACACTTACCCGAGAGCTGCTTGTATCCGTTGAAGAAGCGCGTTTTCCCCAAAGTTCGCCACCACTTGACGATGTGAGCCATGGAGCTGGGCTGCGGGGCGGTGAGCGCCGAGAGCGCGGTCAGGCCGAACGCCGACGGCTCATCCTGGGCGTCCTGGCTCACCCGCGTCGTCGTCGTCCACCTGCAAACAGCCAATCGGAGAGCGCGGTTAGCCGAGCCGTCCGGAAGCGAAGCGGCCTCTGTCGCTCTCACGGCTCGGGGGCGAGAGAGACAGACCGCGCGCTCTTCTGAGTCGCTCGGACAGCGGACACCGCACTGCGTCGCGTCCTTGGCGTCGTCCGGGGAATGCGACCCCCGGCACCCTGCCCTGCACTTTGGCCTCGCGGAGAGCAGCGCGAGCAGACGGGCGATCAGGTGTCGCTCTCTCTCTCTCTCACATACACACACACACGCACACTTTATCAGTCGGCGTGCCTCTCGACGCCACTCCAGTCCTTATCAAAGTCCCGAGGCTGAATGGTAATTACCCAGAGTGGCACCAGTGTGCCAGCGCCGCCAGCACACGGACCGCGTTCCCATCACAATCGTCGCCTCGTTGTTTACGTTTGGCTTTTCTTTCTGAGTTCCGTTTCATTTCTTCGACGCGACGTGGCCGCGGAGCCGAGTGGGTGAGTGAGTACTCTCAATTGAGAGAAAATGGCAAACACTATGTGTGCGTACAAGGGGGAGCGAGGGGGGTCGGGAGCGTGTGTGCATGTGTGCTCTGAGAGGAAGTCACGGCTCATGCCGGGCTAAAAATGCTAAAAATTTTTGGCCAGGACGTGATTTTGAATCTGCCTAAATCATGGTCCTGGCCACGACTCTTCCAATCTGAGTGTGTCTTAGAGCGTGCGTACGTGTGTGCGTGCGTGTGTGCGTGCGTGTGTGCGCGCGCTGCCGCGTGACACACAGACAGCCCCGGTTCGAACCCTACATTCGAGTGTCGCTGTCCTTTTTCCCAACCGCCGAGTAGGCGGTAGATTGGCCTCTGCGATAAAAGCCCTCATCTTGTCCGGCGCGGCGTGCAGGCCCTGTGCTACACTGTACTAACCGTGCCGGCCCGCCGCCCGAGAGTCGTTTTTGTCGCTGTCTCGCTCGCACCTACAGGGGGAAACCCCATGAGAGCGAGAGAGACAGAGCGACGAAAAACGGCCCTCAGAATCAGTGTGCTGGCCTCTGTGGCCTAGCCCAGCCCGCGTCGTTGGTTTTGGCTCTTTGCATGCGTAGTGCCGCGTGGTGCAGACACTGCAGGGCGGGGCGCATTGTGCCTCGAGTCGCGGAGTGCTGCACGCACAGGATGTGCCGCGCTGCGTTTTGGTGCAAGGCGTGTCAGATTGTGTGCGCCGGGGCGGGGCGGGGCCGCGGCACCCACTGTCCCATTCAAACGGCCAGGGCAAACTTGGGGCGATTTGCTCGCGAAAGTCGTGGACCGCAGCGGTGCAGTGACGTTTTCGTCGCTGTCTCTCTCGCACTCATGGGGCACCTCGTGTAGGTGCGAGAGAGACAGGGCGACGAAAACGACTCTCGGAATCAGTCTGCAGGAAGGTGTTTTCCCAGCAGAGCCGCCCGCCCCGCCCCTCCACCGGGCGGCGGCCTCCACCCCCACAAGCCACGCCGCGCCACGTTCGCAGAAGGCCCGTCCGCGCGCCCAACCCAGGACGGCCCCGACCCCGACCCTACCCTGCCAGGAAAAGGAATGCGACACAAAGTCAAGAAAAGAGCGGCCGCCGGTATTCGAACCGCGACCGGCCGGCCCACCGCATGCGCACAGGCTGCCGAACGATTCGGAACAGTCGTCTCGCCAGTCAGTCTTTGTCGTATTCATGGGGGTGTGGATAGGAGTGCGACAGAGACCCATCTTCTAAATCACTCGTCTGATTCGTCGCTGTCTCTCTCGCACTCGTGGGGCGTGCCGAAGGGGTGCGAGAGAGAGAGAGAGAGAGCGACCAGTGTTCGGAATCGGATTGCAGCGGCTGTTGGGCTCTGACGCCCTGCTGAAGCCCTGGCTGACGCGCACACATGCCTGCTACACCGCGCTAACTAAACTAAAGCCCGGCCCGCCATCTGCCCCGACTGAATGACGACTTCTAGGGAGTCGCAGTGCAGCAGTGCAGCGCAGTGTGGGAGGGCCTGCCATCACGGCCTGCCATCACGGCCTGCCATCACGGCCTGCCATCACGGCCTCGGCACGCCGGCCAAGTCGCTTTACACGGAACTCGGGCCCAAGCCGAACACAGGGGAGGCCGATGAGGTGCGAGACGCGTGCGTGTGAGCGTGTGTGTGCGGTTGCCCTGCGAGTCTGACAGAGACGGAGCTTAGCCACTCCGTGTGGCCCGGCCAGCCCGGCCCGGGCCAGGCCTGGCCATCCAAAGGCCTCCAGAGCCGCACCGCCACTCCAGGGACTCTGGGGGCGCCCTGCCCGGCCCTGCCTTCCTCGGTGTGGCGTGGCGTGGCGTGGCGTTGCTGTTATGTGGTAGCCTCGGACCCTTGCCTTCGTCTCGGCTTCTCAGAACGTTCCGATCCATCGAATTTTCAAGACGAGCGAACAGCGGGCCGTGCCGGGGCGGTGCTGGCGAGGGCCGAGCACGACCAGGCCCAGCTTGTCCGTCCAGGACTCTGTCCAGGACTGTCCAGCACGACGCGTCCAATTCGAGACGTCCAACGCTCCGTTGCCTCCAGAAGTGCGGCAGGCTGGAGCACCGGTGGGGCCTCTTCGGAGCAATCAGAGCTGCGTCTCATGGCGGCGACTCCAGACTCCAGGCGTGCCGCAAAGGAAGGCCCCTCTGCCGGGACTCGAACCCGGACCCACGTCGTGGTACCCGGCGTGCGAGCCGCGGTGCCGCGGTCCGGCCGTGAGCAACAGGTGGCACTTTGGACGGCGTGGAGGTCTCGGCTCGCTCTCGGCTTTGGCGGGGAAGGGCGGGAAGGGAAGGGCGGGGCGTGCCGAGTCGCTCACCCTCCTTCCTATAGGCGGCGGCCGGGGCGGCGGGGCGGCCCCTGGTGCGGCCGGCGTACGGCGGCGTTGCCGACCTCAGAGAGATCCCGCCGCCCGTTCAAAGGCGCGGCGAGCGCACTTCTGCGACGTGACAACGCCGCGCCGCACCGCGCCGCAGCAGGGCCGGGCCGCACCATGGGGCCCTCCCCGCCCCGCCCCGCCGGCAGCCCCGGCCAGGAAAGGCGGCAAGATGGCCATAGAGGCACGCCATAGGCACACCATAGGCACGCCATGGGGCCCCATGGCGAAGAGCTCCGCGCCGGCAAGTCGCGCCGCTGGCCATCCTACGCGCCGAGTGAGTGCCGGCAGGCGGCTGCTGCGCCACGACGGCCTTCGCCTCCTCCAGCGAGAGCAGCGTCATCGTCATGGGCTGCTGGAATGCTGGAAGTCCTTGTCCTCATGGCGGTTGCGTCCTGGCCGTCGCACTACAGCGGCTGCGGCAGGCTGGGCAGGCCGGGCCCCGCGCCGGTACATCCAGGACGGCCCCTCGGCCGGGCGGCAGGGCACGGCGGGGCGGCGGGGCGGGGCGGCACTCAAAGGCAAAGGGGCTCACAGGCTGCATCGGTGCTCGGTGCCCCCACCCTCCCCCACCCCCTCCCGCCGCCCCGCTCCCCCCTGGCCCTCGCCCTCCTTGTCACATTAGACACATTTTGAGGAAACGGGTCCGGGACAAAAGGAGGCGGCGGGTCTCTCTGTCTGTCTCTCTCTCTCTCTCTCCCACACTGCATCGGCGGTGCATCCCTCCGTGTCGACGGACTCTTCTCTTTTCCGTGTTTTCGGAGCGGTCCCGGCCGTCCCGGCTAAACCCTAGCCAGTGCTTTCCGAGTGAAGACAAATGCCTTAAAATCATGCACGTCGGAAACGCACCCTCAGGGTGACTTGTTTTCACAGCAAGGCCAAGAAATTTCATGATAATTTATTAACAGATTGGTTGTCAATTGCAGTAGTGATAATTCCAAAATCCAGCTGCGGCGAAAGTGAAATCTGAGGTATGAAACAATAGTGTAATTTACTCACGTGTGCATTGCATATTAATCCAAAATAATCCACTGGGCGAAGAAATAGTCACTGCACTTCACAAATCACACGCGCGCGCGCGCAAGCACGAAACGGAAAATGAGGCCAAGTTTACCGCCGTGGCGTTCGATGGCCCCTCCTCCAGCCGTGGGCACGGACCGCCACTGTATAAGGTCGCGAAACCGGAGCACTCGAGGGACTTCCCCGTTCAGACGAGATCGGAAATCTGTGAATCCCCCACAGGGATACTTGTTTTCGTCGGGCGGGAGAGGTTAGGTTGTGCCGACCGCGGACACACGTCCTGGCACGGTGGATCCTGCGAGTTGACTAACAACAGCCGAAGCCGAGCCGAACGCGAACGAAGTGGAGAAGCCGAAGCCCGAGCCGAAGCCGAGCGGAGCGGGTGGGAGCGGGGACGGGTGGAGTGGAGGCCGAGCCGAGCCGACCGGGCCGAGCGGAGTCGAACAAGAGTCGGCTTCTCTCTGTCGAGTGGAGCCCCCCGCACCCCCGCCCCGCCCCGCCCCGCCCCGCGCTCGCCGCCGCAGCTGCAGCATCCCCGCGACTCTACCCACTCTACTCGCTGTCTCTCTCCCTCTTATCTCACCGCTGCTGCTCGCTCCCCGTCACTCTCATGACGAAAAACGTTTCACTTTCCGTGACGAGATAGGCACTAGAACACATCACATGTAATACATCAATTGGCTGACCCTCTGCGCGCCCCTAGAAATGCTTTGAATGGACGTGATGCCGCCTGTCTCCTCTCCTCCGGTCCATCCGTGTATCTAGCACTGCCGGTCTGCCTGTCTGTCAGTCAGTAAGTCCGTCCGTCCGTCTGTCGCCGTTCGTGTCGCTTGTAATTAGGCCCCCCGGTGCCGGCAGCCGGCACAGGACTACCACCTTCAAGCTCCACAAGGGTATCATCAGTCTATCGCCCTCCCGCCCCGTCCTGCCCCTTCCAGGTCCCGCCGTACCGGCCCCGCCGACTTTTTCTGCGCCGTCGGTCTAGCATCAAGAGCGTCGAGCCACGCGGAACTCCGAGCGACAGGGCGTCTCCAGGTGCCGCCCGCTCCGCCCGCTCCGCCCGCCGAACGAGGGGTAGGCCAGCCCGCCGCGCTGGGCTGCGCACGCGAAGCACCGGGTTGCCTACACCGAAAGGATCGTTTCTATCCCGGGCGTCCCGCAGGCGTGCGACAGAGAGCGACTTCGGATTCAGGGGGCGTATCCAATGAGTGCACTCCGCAGAGAGGTGGCTTCCTTGGCCTCTTGGTTCATTCCCAGAAGACGGCGTACACGACGGCGCACGCGACCATGGTGTTGTTCTCGACGCAGGCCGAGATGATGCGGTCCAGGTTGTCGTCCCACAGCACGGCCCCTTCGGTGCGCACGCCCTGCTGGCGCCGCTCCAGCACCGTCACCATGGTGGCGATCTTGTACCTGCACATCGTGCACATCGTGCACACCGGGAACGTCTTCTACCGGCCGCCTCACTCCGAAGGATCGTTTCATTGCTCTCTCTTCCTCTTTTTCTCACTCGCACTCGTTCTAGATGCCCACGAGCGCGACGAAGACAGAACGAGAAAACGATCCCTCTGAGTGACTCACTGCGTCATTGAACTAGAGCCATAGACGTGCCTGCTGCCGTGGTTGGGGGCCGGCATCTCCACGGCCTTGACGCACTGCGTGATGTAGGCGGCCAGGATGCGCACGGCGTCGGTGGCCCACTGCGGCGAGTAGGTGGCCTCCGCCATGCCCATCTCGAGGGCCTTCTTCACCTGGTCCAGGGCTCGGTCCACGCGGAACGGGCGCAGCGGCTCCAGGCGGTACGTCGGCTCGAACCGCACGGTGGCCTGCGCGGGGCGCGGAGACAGTTTCGAGTGCCCGCCACGTCGGGCTGTCGCGCTACTATACGTCGCCAGGCCAAAGTGTGGTGGCCACCTTGCTGATCTTCATGATGGACTTGGGGCGGCCGGACTGCTTCTGCTGCAGCTTGTTGATGGCGGCAGGCGGCCGCGTGGCGCCGTGCGGCTCCCCGGGGATGGCGCTCAGGTACGCGATCAGGCCCTGCAGGAAGGGCGAGGGGAGCGTGCACCCTGGTGCAGTGCGTCCTGCCGGCTGCCGGCCGGTCCGGCACACTGTGACGCACCACGTCCTTGGTGTTGGTGAGGCGCCCGATGAGGCTCTGCAGTCCCGGTGACAGCCCGTAGTCCACGATGGCCGTGCCCCTGGAGTTTCGCGAAGCGATGGACCCCCTGGAGGACGACGGCCGGCGGAAGGACATGGCGGACCGCGAGCGCGGCCCTCTCATCAGCAGGGACCCCGACGGCCTGGACAGTTCAGACTGTCGCTCTGCCTCTCTTGCGCTCAAGGGGCGTTCCGTGGCGGCGCGAGAGAGACGGAATGACAAAACAGCCAAGTACCTGGTGAAGCCGTCGAGGCCCGACGCGGCCGAGGCCCTGCCGGAGGGCTTGGGCTCCGCAACGTCCGCGACAGGCACGGGGGCAGCGGAGCCGACGACGGACGCCGTGGAGGCCGAGACCAAGAACAGCTTGGACTCTGTCTTCGAAGTGGCGACCGACTGCTTGTCGGCCGTGGCCGCCGTGGCGGCAGACTCTCGAGCAAGCGGCCTCTGCTGCTGGCCCTGCTGGCTGGCGTTTGACCGGCGCTCCCGCACCGCGGCCGGCGCCTCCTCGGCCTCCCTAGGTTGGCGCTGGGTGGAGGCAGACTGCTGCACCGGCTGCGGTGCCTGCGGCTGGACGGGCTGGACCTTCTCCGCGGACGGCTGGCTCTTGGACGCCGTGGACGCGGCGGCCTTCGGCGACCCCGCTGGGCCCGCCGCCGTCGCGGCCTCGGAGCCGACGGCCGCCACAGGCTGATCGGGGCGCTCCCTGGAGACACGCGGGGAAGAGGTCTCAACACAGACCCCGAAAGGGTGCTGTAGCATGGCTGTAGTTTGGGTGCGAGATTGGCTTGGTTGGCGCGGCCCTTGGCGCGGCCCATGGGACAACTTTGACAAGACGGAGCTCTGCTACTCACATCTTGTCCTCCTGATCCATGGCCGCGGGAAATGCGCGGTCACCGGTCAAAGCCGCTGAGCTTCAGGCTCCAGTCCGGTCCTTGGTCGGACCACCTCGGCTACCCGGCACCTCCCCGACACAGCCGCGTGCGGTGCGACCGGCGCCACGCCGCCGCGCCGCGCCGGGTCTGGTGTGCTCACAACAGCGGGAGGAACGTGATTCGCTAATGTTTGGCACGACTAGGCGTTGTTTTGTCGTCTCGAACTCATCTATGTGAAGTGTAAGGTGAACTCGTGTGAACACTGGAACGCGGAGTGATTCTGATTCACCCCGCCCGGTGCCAACGCGAGTGGGAGCATTGGAAGATCGACGACCTCGTGCTGCTCCCTACTTGTCACGTCGCCAGGGAGGTAGTGGAGCATGGCTCCTCCTACATTGGTTTATCGCATTGCTCGCGAGCGTCAATATCTGTTCGTGAGTGGGAAGGAGAGACTGCCACATACGGGCCTCCCTCAACTCACCAAAAATGTGCCATCTCCTCCACAGCAGATCCCCATAACAATGGCATTGGAGACTTGCCCCCCTCCCCCATTAACCATGGAAACAAGTACCTTGCTTCTACCGGGAGCTGACGGTATGTGCCTCAATAAAATTCAAATTATTTAAACAGAAAACATGGCTGCTTGTTCATAAACTCATTTATTTACAGAACAAGATAAAAATCTGTGCATTTCACACATGAGTGGTAGAAAACAAATTACAAGCATTCAGGCCCAACAGTAAAAATGGATTAAATTTGGATATAAGGAATGTCAGATTTAGATTATACACCATTTTTATAGACATTCTTGATAAGCTTAATCTAAATTATAATAGGGTATTTTTGGGGCTTGCACTAGTTCTTACAAATTACTTTGTCGTCAATATTTAAGTGCTGATTCCCATTGCTTCCTGGAAAAAGAAGGGAAGACATGCATTAAAGATACATAAAATAATTGATGTATATTTCATGCAGCTGAAATAGACCTCTGCATTTTTAAATTGGGACTCCTGTACTAGCAAGTACTTTTCATATTACAAAAGAGATTGTTAGGAGGTTTTTTCTGTCAAAAATACTTACACATTATAAAGCAGAAAAGTGATAACTTTACAACAAAACCATTCAGTACTCAAAAATATCATAAAGATGATTTAGAACCATTTGCAGTGATGTAGTGGTAAAGGACCACTAATAAAAATAATGTCACCCCCAAGACATTGGCGAATATGGCTAGCTGCACGTCGGTAATCATTGTGGAATTCTGTAACAAAATAGATTTGGCTATTAAAATTGGTAGAATTTCGACTGTGGGGCGGAACTCAACCTAAACCGGCTTCTAGCTTGGCCAAGACAACTGACAGAAAGTCCCCTATAGCCAGTTTGGAAGTCAAATGACCAAAAACGCAAAGTTGCGTCAAATAAACGGGTCCGCGATGAAAATTTAATCGACATAGAGACGTTAAAACACCCATACAAACCTAAATTAACGACGAATTACGTGGCAAATCCTCGTAACTAACCACGATCCACCGAATGACAAATGTCAACACAAGAAGCTGAAAGAAAGAAGAAAGAGTCGGAGCCTGGTGAAAAGTGACAATGGAGTTCCTTTCATTTATCTCTGCTCGCAGTTTCGGATTCCTGAGAATATTGTCGCTTTCGACATCTTTCTAAGACACGAGTGCGGGCAGAAGCTGCTGAAACATCTTTCCTAGCGCCCTGCAAATCCCTAAAAATGGCAAGAGTGACGTGGGAAAAGCCGCCCGTCGGCAGTGTACATCGGTCAGTTAGACGTCACGCCGTGCTCACGTGACGCGACGTGAACGCACTCAGTGGCAGTGGCTTTGCCCAGCTGCTTTGCCAGGCTGCTGCTGCTGCCGCCCCAGCCTTTCGTGACCAGCAGACCAGCAGACGTTCCATCACATATTTAAGCTGCAACCATTTTCCCGTGGATTCATTTGGTTTTTCCTCGACGAAGCGGGAAATGGAGGAAGGCAGCACAGTTTCCACGTCCACAGCCCCAGCAGAGGGGGGTGCACACGTCGGGTGTTGTCACTACCAACGGAGATCAAAGTTTGTCGTAAGTACTTGAGGCAATAGCAGAAAATTGCTGCCCATTGAGTTGGCAGAATGGCTCGTAAAAACCAGGAAATTTTATTTGTACTGCCCTGTGCTTGCGACTAGGATGTATGCCCCGATCATGGCCCAGTTTAGATCATTTGTATTTCCATGTACTCGTAAATAAGGAGAAAAGGGGTTCAGATTTTTTTTTACTGAAGATGCTCCCATTGGAGCCTCTAAACTTGAACCTCTAAAGTCGTTCGAAAATTTCACATTGACGTGACGTCGTCTCATTTATCGTAGTCAATCTCCACCAACAAAATTTATCAGTATTTACCAGGAAAAATACGGTTGCTATCTAATTGCCTATCATCCAGGTCAATTTAGGGATGAACTTGACTCATGTTGTTACATTACACTGACCAGGACAGTAATGTTTACTGCCAATAAACAACAACATCTGCTGATTTACACTCCAAAATAGAGTCTCTAAATCACTGAGATCCTACTGCTGTCTATTTTAATTTGTTTTTCCTTCACAAACAATTGTTACCACTTGTCAAATTTAGTTCCAAATATTCCTTTGTAATAATAAAAATATCTACAATAACTTAAGGCTGGGAGGTTTGATGCAGCACTTTTGGATGTGAATGTATTAAATTTTGCAACTTAAACTTTTTGATTGTGTTTGATAGTATTGTAGTAATGCTGTTTTGTTCAATTTCAGACTCCTTGCTGTAACAAGGTTTATACATGCCGTTTCTGCCATGACGAAAATGAAAGTCATCCTGTCAATAGAAAAGATGTTACCGAACTGGTCTGCACAAGTTGTAATACAAGGCAGAAGGTCCAGGCCCGTTGTGAGAAGTGCAATCTTTCCTTTGGCAAGGTATGTTATATTTCCTTTCACAATGATCAGTAAATATTTATTTTACACGCTTACGATAATGTGTTTCCATTATTCTTCGTCAGTACACCTGCTTAGAATGCAAACTCTTTGACGATGAAGACAAAAAGCAGTACCATTGTGATGGCTGTGGAATTTGCCGCATTGGAGGCAGAGACAAGTTTTTCCACTGTGAGAAATGCAACATGTGTCTTCCTATCAAGCTTCTTAACAAACACAAGGTTTGCCTATTGAAAAGAAAATCTATATTTGGTACCACACTGAGCTTGTGGTTTATTAATCATTTTCTTCATGTTTAGTGTGTTGAGAATGTGTCTCGTGGCAACTGCCCTGTTTGCCTTGAAGATATACATACCTCTCGTATGCCCTGCCATATACCCGACTGTGGGCATCTATTGCATCGCAATTGTTTTGAAGAACTTCTCACCTTTGGGCACTATGCTTGTCCAATCTGCCAAACATCTTTGCTTGATATGAGCAAGGTACATTATCCATTACTAAATATCTATTCTGTACTTCTTTTGACATTTTCATTTTCAGACTGTTCGCTAACTGGTATTTATTCACCCTTTTCAGCTGTGGAAATATTTTGATGAAGAGATTAAAAACACACCCATGCCGGAGGAGTTTTTGAATTTTAAAGCTGAGATACTGTGCAAAGACTGCCACAAGGTTTGTTATTTCTTTGCCTGTAACAAATTAACCATTTAGCTTGATTAAAGCTAATAAGCTTTAAATTTGACAGGAGTCCACAGTCACATTCCATGTGGTTGCCTTAAAATGTGCCAATTGTGGTTCATACAACACATGTCGGATAAAAGGTTCTCCGTTTTCTATGGGTAGGTTGGCTTATTAAATACCTGGTTTAACTTTGTTTCAATTTTCCCAGATTTTTTTTAAATCAAGAGTTTTAATTGGTTAATGTGTTAACAGACGCCGCCCGAGGCAACTCGAGCCGTGACGACCAGCTCCCTGGACCATCAACCTCAGCATCGCTGTCCTTGCCTCGCGCATTAACGCTGGCATCCGCTGCGTCTGCATCTGCATCTTCATCTGCATCTACATCTGCTTCTTCTTCATCTGTGCCAGATGCAGCAGCTTCATCAGCCACTGCATCATCCACTCCAGTGTCTCTATCACCTTCTCTGGAGAATTCTGCTCCCAAGAACCCACCACCATCATCATCAACAGCATCATCAGAGTGACATTTTAGTATCTTCAGTGATTTTTAGACCTCAAGTTTGCTTGTGTTCTTTAGCTATGTCTATATAACTCAGCTTTACCAAGTACATGACCATTAGAATGCAATTTTATTGAAGTGCACAATCAGTGTAAATTGTGCTCAGAATAACATGTCGAGGTTTTCCTTTGAGTCCTTTTATGCTAATTTATCTTTAGTTGTTACAAAGCTGTTGTGTTTGTGATTTTTGTTAGTTAAACTTTCACTTTACAAATGGGGGTATTGAAAAGCTATGTAATAAAATGTATATTGAAGAACGACATGCAGTAATGCAAATAAGTTCTCAGTTACCATCGCTCAATAGGACGATTAAGAGCCAGCATATACTGTGTACATAGAGTACATACATGATCTGACTTGTTGCAACTCTCCTCGCAATTCATTTTCCTAGAGTAAGTTAATTCATGTGTCTTGGTCTGTTCCTCTTCAAAATCTATCATTATTGCTGGCAGTTGTGAGGATTTTGAGGGGATTTCATTGAACATGTTAAAACATGTGGCACTGGGAAATGACTAAACCTGTTTTCTAAATTAACTTAAGAATGGAAATTGTTATTGTTTATTGTGTGTTGTGAAAACAATTACTTGAGACTGTACAAACTGTTTATGGTGTATGGAACTGAATGATTAATGTTCCAGAAACAAACAATTTCACCAATCCTTCATTGGCATTATAATTTTAATCATCAATCCTGGTGAAGAATGAGTAAGGTGTTGGGTAGTTAAGGATATGTTTGCTTCACAAATGTCTCATGTCTGAAGACAGACAGGGTATTGTTTTACATTTTTTACTCTGGCATTTTATAACTCTGTTGATAAGTCCTGAACACTATTTTGATGTTATTTTGTTGGGTTTTCTTAAGTATTGTCGCATTTGTAAGTAAATTACTAATTGACCGGGTTTGAACTGTGTGATTACTGGTTTTTACAAGTATTGTTTGTACTTGGCATTCCCCTGTGAAGTTTATTCATTCCTTCATATACTAAAATTGATAATGACACATCACAGTCTGCTGTATGTTTCTTGTAAGTGCCTAACTTGTCTGATTAGGTTATAACGACCCACTCTGCTGGTACGTTCTGTGACAAGCTATATTGAGCAATAATGACATGTTTTTAAAATCATTTGCTACTCTATGTTTCGTTCCATTGTTTGCACAAATGTTGTATGCGTGGCATTTTGTTTCCTTCATCTTGAATGTTTTCAACCCTCGAAACTAAGGAATATTGAAAAGCTTAATCAAATTGAATGTAACTTGTTCAGTAGGATTAAACATTCCAGTTGACATTAAGGATAAAGTAGAATTGTTCTGTTGATTTGCTTTTGTCCTCCACTTGTTGTTGATAGTAGATTATATTTTAAGTCAATAAGCTTTAGAAATTCTATCATGATCTATAACATTGTTTTCTTGATAATTTGTGCAAGTGCAAAGATGTACTTTATAGAATATGCTTTTAGCGTGAAGTTGTTATCTTTTTAGTAGATTTAGTTTGTTATTTTTCTGTTTTATAGCAGAGTTTCTTGCAGGGAATTATGTTCATTTTGTAATGTTATTTAAATGTGAATGAAGTGATAAACAAAATGGAAGATAGCTTTCTTTTGTGTATGTGTTAAATAGTGATTCATAGCAAGGTAACAAAAAAAAAATGTTTTCTTTAACTTTTGCTGTAACTCACAGAACAGAAAATATGGGAATAGTGCAATCTAGACTTAGTCTGGCGCCTTTGACTAGACCAAAACAACAAGCTCCTGCATCATAAAAATACGGAGGAGTGTAACTTTTTTACATGTTTGTACCAAGTACAGATTTGTAATAGAGAAGATACGACAGCCTCTCCAATGAGTTTCTGAAATTTATAAATGAATTGTAATACTTTAAGTTACCTATTAACTTAGTAATAAATATATTTGCTTAATAAGCATTGCATTCTCTTTCCAACTATTATCAAGCTTCACAAATTATTTGAATAAGTTTGAAATGAACACAAACACTTGCACAATCTAATGGATCTTTTTCCATGGTACAGATCTAAAAGTAGGAACAAGCTGGTTACTAAAAATATACTCTTGTAAAATATGCATAACATGCAGAAAAACTATAAAAACTGACAGGTACTGTATCCATGCCCACTTCACCACCTGCCAAAAGCCAGGCCTGTACACAATTGAACTTTCAGGTATGGCAATTCTTAAGGTAATGGGGAAAGGCTCGTCCTCGTCCCGACCTGAAGCCCACAGATTGTACTGATTTATCAAAGTTGTACTGTAGTTACGCTGAGAATAAGTTAAGATTAAATCTTTTAGACTGGAGCTATCAGCCAGAAGAGAGGAACTGAACAAAGCTTCCGCTGTTCTATAGTCCACAGGCTTCTTTTGAGTGAACCTGTGAAGAAGAAGAACTTATTTTTAATTGACAAAAGCACTTGTACTGTACTCAATCATCTGATGTTAAAAAGTTGCTAGCTTACCTCAAATCAGCAGCAACATCCAAACCTGCCCCAGGCACACCACATGTCGATTCAACAGCTGCTAAAGATTGCATACGGAGATGGCAAATATTGGAGATATAAAAGTCCAAAGCCAAGATAAGCCTGACTGAGTAGACAGACTCATTCCGCAGCAATGGCACCTTCACATTGACTGTTATGAAATCTATTTTTCCATCACGATTAGTGTCTTCTTCGTATGACTTGAAGAGACAATGACGTTGGAAATTGTCATTCAAGCTGAACTGAGCACGGCACTGAATCGGGTTCTGGGGAATGCTAGTTTCAAGTACAAGAAGGTAATCATGAGTGAATTTGACATCTGGCTGTTCTTGATAAATGTCACTTTTCAGCCAGAATCCATTACTTCTGTACGACACAACAAGTGGCAAAATAATCACGAACAAGGATGATATGACGAATACGACAGTTGCTTTCGAGCAAAGAGTTGTTTTGTACCGATAAGATACTGGCTGAGTAAACACCTCATACACCGCCATTTTTAAACAAACCTCTTCGAGCGCCGTTCTGCTGCCGCTGTCGCCAATCGACCACTTCCGACCAGGTAGAGACGTGCCGAATGCTTTTGTCGCGGTTAGAGAAGATTGTCAAAAATGAAACGCTCTTATTAAGGCAACAGGCCTCTCCACGGGATAGGACGGGAAGGACAGGCCAAGAGAATGAAAGTTACCTTCCCTATGGGCCTTCCCTGCCTGACGGCGGGCACGGCTTATCAAACGTATCAAGGGGGCCGATTAATCCAGATTGAGGCCGCCATCTTTTTTGAGCAGACGGTTTTTTGTTGTAGGCCTACTCTCCAATTTTTGTCTAATTGATTATTGGAGACGACCAAATGCTGTGGCCGAGCTGAAAAAGTGTCCGGAGGTGAAGTGCGAGTGCGGATCGCTGGGAGTAGTTGCTGGCGTTGGGGGTCCTAAGTGTAGCGGAGGAGCGGGGCTGGGCGGACCGAGGAGGCGAGCCGAGTGAAGCAAACGGGTCTCGCTAGGCAGAGCAGAGCCAGCCCAGGAGAGCGCTGGTGACCAGACAAGGATCTTGGCCTTGCAGGGCTGGGGCCAGGCTGGACTCAATTTACCTTGTCTAGTAGTTTAGTGAAGCCCTGAGCAAGATGAGCCGCAGCGGCGAGGCGTCCAAAGTGAACGTGCCGGATGATTTGCGCGACATTCTGCTCGAGTTCACCATCAATTACCTCCTGGAGCAGCCGCCGGACATCATCGACTACGCTGTCGACTTCTTCAAAAAGCTGCAAGAAAATCGCCGGGCCGCTCCACCCAGGGAGAATGCTCCAGTTTCTCCCGACGACTCTATCCTCTCCAACGAAGATGGTGAGTTTTCTTAACGCTGGTCCGCAGGTTGGTGATGGGCTACCTGTTTGGTGGTGACATGGGATTCGCCCTATGCAGTCATGTGTCGTTTTATAGTCACCTGTCACTTCTTGAGTTGATAGCACGGATATTTCCGTACTTGACTGAATTCTCTGATTTGTTTGTTCCTTCCTTTTAGGAATAATATATTGAATTATGACCTGTTGAACTCATTTTTTCAAGTATCCACTCATGTATAGATATAGCCCACCTTTTGGATATTCCTTTACCATATTATAAATTACAGTTTTGCAATGGAATAATTTCTGCCATGTGTGTTTCCTGGTAAAATTAAAATTTATTGTTTCCCAGTTATTGCAAATTAATTTATTCTAAACCAATAAATAGTTTTTAAAAATGTGCGGTTTGTACACTGGTCTATAGATCTTTTGTAAAGACTTATGTGAAGAATCTTTTTGGCTCTACGAAGTTATTGGGTAAAGATTGAACATATTTGTGTTCTACATTGGATTTTTTTGTCTGTGCAGAGCCTCCTGTAGGAAGATTCTCTATCAGGAGGAAGTCAGTTTTTGCAGAACAGTATGATCCTGAGGAAGATGACGAAGAAGAGGGTGCAAAGGTTTGTGTAATGTTTTACACTTTTCATTAGTACCTTTTAAGATGCTGAGATAATGTTAATCCTGTTTTTGTTAGGTTGTTTTCCCTAAATCAGATGAGCAGAGGGCAAGATTAGCCGACAGTGTTAAAAATATTCTGCTTTTCCGCTCATTGGATAAGGTTTGTATTACATTTTTATGGCAAGTAACTAGTTGCTGATGTTTTATAGTTAACTCAAATTCAACATAAAATTTCAGGAGCAAATGACAGAAGTTTTGGATGCCATGTTTGAGAAGATTGTCACCTCTGGGGACTATATTATTAGGCAGGGAGATGATGGTGACAACTTTTATGTCATAGAAAGGTAAGAGTAAGGTCACTTGCCTCTTTTTACTTGACAATTTTTTCATTTGTCTCTTCAAATTGGTTTTTATTCTATCTTACAGTGGCATTTATCATGCATTTGTTTCTGATGGCTCATCAGAACCTAAGAAAGTCCACACTTATGAAAACTGTGGTAGTTTTGGAGAATTGGCTTTGCTCTACAATATGCCACGTGCTGCCACAGTTCAGGCAGCCTCTGCGGGAGCATTGTGGGCCATGGACCGTCAAACTTTCCGCCGCATTGTGCTCAAAAGTGCTTTCCGTAAACGGAAGATGTATGAAAAGCTTATTGATTGTGTGCCAATGCTCAAGTCTCTTCAGGTAATGTCTTTAAACTTATCATCTGGGAATTTTTTTCTATCAAGTTATTAACCACTTCAACATATTTATTAATTTGTTCTGCATCTTTGCAGGCATATGAGCGCATGAATCTTGCTGATGCTCTTTTGCCACGTCAATTCATTGATGGCCAATGCATTATAAGACAAGGTGCATCTGCAGATGGCATGTACTTTGTGGAAGAGGGGACCGTTCGTATTGCTATTCAGGGTGATAGCAGTAATCAAATAGATGTAAGTAGTTCATTCGCTGTGGGCTGGTAGAAACTTTCATACACCTAACCATGTACTTTACACTAACACTCTATTTTTTCCCTGTAGATAAACACAGTGCAGAAGGGTGGATATTTTGGTGAGCTAGCTCTGGTCACTCACAAACCTCGTGCTGCTTCTGTGTATGCTGTTGGCAAAGTCAAATTAGCTTGTAAGTATTGTTTTGGTTTTATGTTCCTCATTTGGTGAGCTTCTCATTAATTTTTGGACTCCTTTTGCTTCACAGTCCTGGATGTGGAAGCTTTTGAGCGCCTCCTTGGGCCCTGCATGGAGCTCATGAAGCGCAGCATAGACGATTATGAAGATCAGCTCGTCCGCATCTTTGGTTCCAAAAATAACATCACTGACATCCGATGAACTGTAATCACAGTCTCATCTCAGCCAAATTTAGGCTTCGGGTCTCGCGGCACCTAGGTCCACAAATCTGCTCTCCTTCATATGGTAGTCTGTCATAAACCTCCTGTCTGAAAAAAAAAATTATGTTGCTTGTGTGGAGCTCTTGTTCTCCATAGGAAATGTTTGTGGTGTTGCTTCCCCTCCCTTTCTCCCCCTCCCGATAGACTGCTAGTGTAATTGTACATCACAAATGTGTAGAGCTGATGTTTTCCCCTTCAGAAGCTTTGATACAAAATCGTGTTTTGGGCTAATGCTCAATGTTTGTTTCCTTTTTTTCTTGCTTTATTCTTCTGTTTTAAAATTTTAAGTGTACAACCCTCTTATATTTCTGGGTAAAATTGATCCAGAATTTGTTTTTACATTTGATTTTGCTAACTCAACTTACGGATGTGTTCTTTAATCCAATGAGTAAAGTTACATTTTCTGTTCAGGTTGTCATATTTTAACTTTGACAGAACTGCCCTCCTTTCATTTAAGCTCTGTTAGATGTCCCATGTTTGTGTGTCAGCTAGTTGCTAATAGTTTTATTGAGTGGACATCATGATTTTGGTTTACTTCCCTTTTCCTTCATACCACAATTATGGTATGATGGAATTTAGAAATTGATTGTTGCATGTAAAGCTAATTGTGTGTAAATGTGTACATGTTGTAAGACTGCATCCTTTCTTAATAATTCATCTTTCACATATCAGAGCATTTATCAAATAACCTTGTTTTCTTGCGCCTTTATAAAATGGTGTGGCATCTTAAACTCCTTGTACTGTAAATGCACTAGCCATCGAATTTTAAACTCATGCAAACTTTATCCAAGCTTTTGTACTTGGTTGTTGAAAGATGCCTCATTCATTAACCTGCTTTTCTCTTTTTGTAACATTAGACAGTTCAATCCTCTGTATGTCTAGAAGAGGTGCCTCATTTCTTTCCTTCCAATGTTTTATGTTATACACGTGGATCTGTGTTGAACATTCCGACTGCTTATCATTAATGTTATTGGGTGCCTTGCGGGCAGGGCAAAAGATGCATTGAGTCAAGAATAATAATTCTAAGAGACTGTTCAGTTAGAATTGTTCCAACAAGCCAGTGTAGCTGCCAGCCAGCGTGGTTGTTGAACGCAGTGCCATTGGGTCGGGTGTCTGCTCATCAACAACTTGTTAGGGTATTATTTTATAAAATTGGAAACCCTCATTAATATTCACTCCTTATTCATTCCTCTGTCCACAGCTATCCATTTCCTTCCCTTTAAGTTCATTGCTTTGTGTGCTAACTTAAATTACAACATGAAAGGTTTTGGTATCATAAGTAGGGGTAAGTGATCATTTTTGTTGGGCTGTCTTGTAAACATATTTTAAGGGTCCAAGGCTGGTGGGAGGGGCTTGAGACAATAGTGTTGGAGCTAACCTTTGGAAGAGGGGATTTATCCATTGAGTGGGCCCTTTCAGTAATAATATTGGCACCCCCTTTGCATAATAGTTCCTGTTAAGTAATCATCACATTTTCAATTTATTTTTCTCTCTTGGTCACTGTCTTTGTCTCTGACACATGCATGCAATATTTTATGTCATACTTTACTTAAATGTATTGCTGGGGTGCCAACTATCCTCGCTCAAAGAGATGCAGTAAGTAAATCTCCCAACCGTTGGACGGCCCAACCAACCAAGTTTCTTGCAAATATTTTTGTTATTTAGTTTCCATGGTTATCCGTTGAGATGCATTAGGAAATTATTACAATTTTAATACACAGTATTATGGAGATGGCCAGGTAAACGTCAGAAAGTTGATCCTACTACCTACTCTAAGCTTAAGTTATCTATAGTTTTGAATCTTGTGATAATGAACCCTATAAGACTCTGGAGTGTGTGTGATAGTGGCTTTGACTTGCTTGAACATTCAATAGTTTCAGTTCTAATCTCTGGGCCTTTGCAGTTCTGGTTCTCTTGGTTGCTTTGAGTTGCTATTTTAGGTTTTTGTTATGTAACTTCAATTATTTCATTGGGAAGTGCTGCTTCTCTTCTTCACTTTGGACTAATTGCACTATAAGCTGAGCTCCTTGCCATTTAAAAGATGCATTTTTGATCCAAGCTTAGTTACAGAGTTTGTGTCCTTAAGTTTTCTCCAGGCCATATTTTGTGCCATTGTACTCATAGTTGTTAAGTTCTCTTGGACTGACTATAGGTGACTGAAGTCTGTTGTAACTGGCACATAGTCTCTGAGAAACATTAAGCTTGTGCCTCTTGATGACTCTTAAAACAGATTTTTACATCCAGTTTTGAATGTCTCAAGTCTGCATCAGTCATGCCACTATCACCACATAGATATAAATTTATATTAATTTTCTTATCTAAAGAGAATCTTACTTATACCAAATTGGAATCTTGCCTGGGAACTGGCTTCTCTTCAAGAAAGCTGCTTTCAGTGTAATGAGTGTAGCGCACAAGTATCTTCATTTGGACTCAGCTTCAAAGCATGGTACATTTCATGGATGGTTAAAATTTATGTCTAGTTTAGGAAAAATTCCCGTCTTGAATTGCATTGATGCTTTGTAACTGACTCCTCTCTCCCTTTTCTTGTACATTCATTCTATTTACCCCCTCATTTTGATTTCTATAATCTTTTCATTATGTGTTGTTTTGTCTCTCAAGGCACAAAATTTTAATTAACTTTGCTCATTATTATTGAAATGCTGGCAAGCAGATGCTGGGAATCTGTATCTATTTATTTTTTCCCCATCTCATTACTAACTCCTGTCATTTTTTTTTCTTCTATTGTCGAATTTCATGCAGTCATACCTCTTAAGGGCCCTTTGCAGTGTTGTATGTAATGTGAATTATGATGTTTTTTCCTTTTAGTACCTAAACCCAGTGGTTAGTATCTTAATCTTAGTGCTTTCTTGTTCTGTTAATAACAGAGAGTCATTAACATGTTGTTGGTTTTTGTGTATGTTTCCTTGCTATGTAAGCCCCTTTAATTGTCAGTTTAAGTGAGCCAATTTGTTTGAGATGTGCCTCAGTTAGAATTTATCTATGTATTGGAGGTGTGTTGTAGTGGTAGTAGCTCCCCATCTTGTATTTATTTATTTCATGCAGTTGCAAGATCATTGCCCATTGCAGAAAGAAATGCATCACTTCATCTGGTGTCCTGATCATTGCATGTCAATGTGTTTTCCCCTTTTAATTTCTATGGCCCATCATAAGGACAACTTTCCTGATATACCATTTCTGCGTGATGCATTGAGTAGTTTTTATGTAGTTGAATGGATATTTGTGGGCAGTTTGTTGCCTCTAGCAATATGTTTTTAAAAGAATGTAGTATCCTACATTATCATTTGTTTGTTTTACTGTTGTTGTTACTTTTAAGTTTACTTCTTGTTATGAATCTAGTGTTTGTGTTTTATCAGCTAGAATTCAGTTTTTGAGAGATTGCTCGGTCTGCAGATGTGAACTAACTTCCTGCAGAGAGTAACTGCACTTTGTTTCAAGTTGGATGGCCAATTGAAAGTTGGTGGCAACACAATTTAATTTTGACAAAAAGGATGACCTTCTGTTTTTATGTTTTGACATTCAACAAGAAAAATGGTTGTGACTCCACATTCTGGTTCAGTTGTATTCATTTCATCATTTTCCTGTCTGATGTGAGACTAATCAAATTTATCTTAATAACTTTTATACCACTTTATTATTTTTTTGTGAATTGTATGATGAAAAAGTTAATAAAAGTGTTATCTCCCATATTTCTATGTAAATAATCATTAAATCTGTATCGAAATTGATAAGCCAAGATGTGTGTGTTTAGTGTCTTCAGTGTTGTAGTGGTATTTCCTCTGCTATATGTGAGTGGAGGAATGATTGTTTGTTTTCCGGCCCTGCTCCCACCCCCGAGTCACAGGGTGTCTGAGAATTAATGTCATGTTTGCTGTTACTCATCCTAGTTTATTAGAAAGAGCTACACAGCAATTCCTAAATGGTATTATGTAGTAACGAACTGATTGTACACAGCTTATTATCATAACAAAAAAAATTTCATTTTGGCATGCGTCAGCCTTTTTTAAATTTAGAAATATAGATGAGAATTTAAATAGACTTTGCCACAAAAAAAAGGTTTATTTTGATTCTTTTAAATCAGTGTATCTCAGTATCTGACTTTCTCTTGTCTTCATCCCAAGCTTGGACCAACTTGCTGTGACACCTCCCAAGTATGTTATGCCAGAAAAATGGAAAAGCTACCAAAAAAAAAGTCCATGGCAAAAATATTTATTCTTGCGAGACTAGTTGTGTATTGTGTTTGTGTTAAGATTTGTGAAATTTGTGACCCTCTCCCCTATCCCCGAATTATATGACCTTGATTTGTATCTTTGATCCATAAATATATGTGACTATAAATATATATATATATATTAAAAAAAACATTTATCAAGCTGTGATCAAAGAAAACAGAACTCTTAACTCTCAGATTATTTTTGCAAATCTAATGAAACCGGTGCCTTTCTTTTGGATTCGAATTTGGTTTTTCTCTTATTATGAGTAAGTGCATTGAGTTCGGTTATTTTTTTGGTTATGATTCTGTATCAAACATTTTATTCGAGTTGAGAGTTTTGTATGTCTTTGTCTATGCTCCATATCGCAGGCTAGTAAGTGTCGCATGCTCTAGCCCTGAAATCTGTTTTCCTCTAGTCTCGGCTCCTGCACTTTTGATTGTGTAGGCTAATGAGCTGGTTAATTAAATCCTGGTTGCAGTTGTTTTGAGTATAATGATGTTTGCAGCTTTCTGCTGTGGGTCATGTTGCTAATACGTCCTGTGTAATTAGGTGTGAACTACTCCAATTGGTTGCTAAAAGCAGATATGGATTCAAATGCCCTTTTTCCTGGGAATGGATTTAACCAATAGATAATCAAGTGTTCTTTGAATTGTGAGTGTAGTCAAGTCAAGTGAATAATAAAATCAATAATATGATGTTCAAGGGTTTAAGCAAGGGTGAGTTGCTTGAATGTATTGAAAATGCTCTATCTTGAGGGAACACATGTCCAGATTTCTTGTTTGGGTTTCTTGTGCTGTGAAAGTTTGTGCATGACACGATTGCCTGTTAACAGAAACACAGGAAAAAAAAAGAAACTGCCTGGTTGCAACCTACATTTGTTAACCCTGGCCTTTGGTGTGTTCTGTTGGAGTTCCCCAATATCGCTATGTAGGCTAGTATTACTAAAATCATACCAGTATTTCAGTTGTAACTGGTCTCGGAGAAATATAATTGGTACATCAAAAAAAATGTGTTTTGAGTTTTTGCCACCTGTTACCCAGATTGGTGGTTATGAGGAGGTTCCCTGAGGTTCCATTGTGCCACGGTGCCACATACACATATGATCTGAAGAAACATACTTTGTAGAACAGCACAGCTTATTTATTCTACTCAAATTGAGTATTTACACTCAAGTTGCTGAATTATTTCTTGCATTGGACAAAAGAGGAATCACTTATAGGTGACAAGTTGAACACAAGTTTTCAGACCTTTGAAGTTGTCTAAGTTGTCTTGCACAGTGTGTCTGAATGCTTGAAGTGCAGTGGAGACGCAAGCACTTCGTACACAGTATACAAAGGATTGGACGGAAAATGATTTTCCTTTCAGTTTGAAAGAGGGGGGAGGGGGAGGATATTGTCTTTGCACTATCACAGAATTTTCAAACGGTCTACGCACATGCTGCCCACACTACATCGTGATGATGCACATTGAGAACCGGAGTGGCGAAGGAACGTTTTCCGGTCAGGAGGGGTGGCCGGTCGCCGTCTTTTGCCCCTTCATGAACGGAACTTAGCCTCCCCTGGCACCGTTCCCACGCCCCCATGGAACACAACTAAACATACGTACAATAAGTTATGAATGGAGACTCCTCTCGAGCTTCGGAGTTATGACCTGACAGTGAACCATCAATGGAACCGGTCTCTAAAATCCCATTTGCTGACTCCATGGTATCCGGGTCACTCCCTACGATTGATCTGTTGGTCGGTACAGTTCCGCTTCCGCCACGATTCTTGTCTTTGGACGACGTCTGGAACAACTCCTGTTGGCAGGCTTGGCTGGGGCACGCGGGCTCACGAGTGCAGCAGCAGGTAGTCCTGGAGCGGCCCGGGCAGCCCCAGCGAGGCCACCCCTGCGTGCAGCTTGGCGGGCCCCAGAGCGCGGCGCACGGCGCGGCGGCACAGGACACGAAGGTCTTGGGGACGACTCCAGTGCCTCGCCATGGCCGTCTTGATCTGGAGGAAGACGGGGCCCAGGACGCGGTAGCAGCGGCTGTGCCGGAACATGGTCCGCAGCACCAGGCCGTGCATGTGGCGGGGCCGGTCCGCCATGGCGTGCGACACGAGCGCCAGCGTGCGCAGGCAGCCCTCGTCCAGGCGGCGGCGCCGGATCACGGCGCGGAGGAACCACGCGAACACGGCGGGCGGGTCGGGCTGGCTGGCGGCGCTGGCGGCGAGGACCTGGTCCTGGAGGCCCTGGCCCTGGCCCTGGCCCGGGTCGCCGCGGTCCAGGAGGCTGGGCGACGGCGGCATCCGCAGGCTGTGGCCCTCCACCTCGTGGCCCCAGACCGTGGCGCCGTGGTTGAGCAGCAGGCGCGTGGTGTCCAGGGCGTCGTCCAGGGCGGCCACGGCGTACGACAGCAGCGACCGGCCCTCGCGGTTCACGGCGTTGGCGTCGCACCCCGCGGCCAACAGCAGCGCCGCGACGCGCGCCGCGTCCGCCCACCGGCCGGCCGTCAGCAGGCGGCGGCCCGCGAGCAGCAGCGGCGTGTGGCCGCCCGCGTCCCGCCCGGCCAGCCAGCAGTCCGGAGGACCAGCGCCCCGAGGGCCCCGCCCCGGCGGCACGGCCAGCACGGCCTCGCGGCCGCACGCACACACGCGCACGCCCCGTTCGGCACACGGCCGCACCGTCACGCCGTTGACGGTCACGCCGTCGACGAGGCGGGGAGCGTCGCCGGGCTGCACTAGCAGGCGCAGCGCCAGCAGCACGTCGTCGAAGCAGCGGTCCAGGTCGCCCGACAGGAGGTGAAGCAGAGGCTGCACGCACGGCCCCGCGCACGTGCACGACGAGGCGCCGGCCCCGGGGATGGCTTCCAAGCGGTCCAAGCTCGACGAGGAGTCCGACGAGGACTCGGGGTCAAAGTCTCCGGCCGGACGTCGCTGCAACCACAGAAGGCCAGCGGCGTTTAGTTTAGAGCCCTTCTGCGGCGATGGAGTCGGTGCGTCATGTCTGGAGCCGGCCACGCGGCGTCTTTCTCTGCCTCACCTGCTGGATCACCACGCTCCGTCGCTTAGGCTGTGCCCCCACTGCAAATGACAAGACAGCGTGTTAGACAGTGACGACCCCGGGCTGCGGAAGTTTGCCCGCCGCGCCCCACCCCTTCTGCAATTCCACCCCCTACCCGCCCCGCCCCACCCCCTCTGCAACTCCGCCCCGCCCGCCCGCCCCGCCCCCCCCGCCCCCCGCCCCGCCCCGCCCCGCGCTTCACCCGCTCCGTGTCACGGGATGACGGGCTGCGGGGCTGCGCGCAGAGCTTGCCGGGGGGAGGCTGGGGCCCAGGAAGGAAAAGGATGACTCCCCCTCCCCTGTCCCGTGCGTGCCGTTTGAGTAAAGTGGAAGGGGGAGGGGGGGAAAAGCAGAGCCGAACAGGGACCCGGGACCCGGGAGGGACCAGGGAGGGGCGG
This sequence comes from Thrips palmi, assembly GCF_012932325.1. Lineage (NCBI taxonomy): Eukaryota > Metazoa > Arthropoda > Insecta > Thysanoptera > Thripidae > Thrips > Thrips palmi. The sequence goes on along the minus strand of NW_023144625.1, from coordinate 13,066,061 downwards.
TGAAAGGTGAGCGGGGGTAAAGAGGGGTGCTAGGTCGACCAGAACCGACCCGAGGAGTGAGTGCACAGGGTCATTCACCCGAAATGCTGTGCGTTGCGCGGTGCGTTTGGTTCGGGGTTGTGGCAGGGGAGGGGGAGGGGGAAGCGCCAGGGGTGGCCGGCAGGCCGCGGCAGGCCGGCAGGGCGGAGCGCGCTTTGTGCGCCGGGCAGGGCACGGCACGGCGTCCTTCCGGATTACGGTCATTAGAAGACGTCCACCACTTTGGGCCCTCGCCGCTGAAAGCGCTGGCTGGAGGGTAAGCACTGAAAGCGTCGGCTTGCCGCTGAAGGCGGTGAAAGGCCGGCTCACACTAGGCAGCCCCAAGCGACGTAAGCGTCGGGTCGCCTTTCGGGACGAGAGCAGAGAGAGAAGGGTGAGATTCTCCCCGCAGAGAAGGGTAATCAGTTGAGAGAGAGAAAAATGAAATAATCACCATTCGGACCGCAGATGCTGCACACCGGGCGGCGGCGGTCAGGACACGCCCCGTTTGGGACGGCGCCGAAGGTGGGGGCATGGAGGGCCCCCTCCGAGGCGGGGCCGGGGGTGCAGAGGGAGGGGGCCGCGCCGCGAGGGCCCCCCTTGCCGTCGGCCAGGCCCAGCACGTGGCCGAAGTCCGGGCAGGCCTCGGGGCAGGCCTCGGGGCAGGCCCTGCAGGCTGGCCCCAGCTGCAGCTGGAGCACCTGGACGCCCCACAGGGAGTCGTCCGCCTGGCCGGCGTCGCCGCGCTCTCGGCTGCAGAAAGAACAGAAACAAAAACTCAGTTAGAAGTGGAGGCAAAAACAAGAAGCGCGCACACATCGAGCGGAGCCGCTGGACACAGGAAAAAACGCCTGTGAAGTGCGGCATAGGCCGCCACGCAACACACGCGTGCTCTACGGGACGGCCCACGCTGCAGGCGCCCCGCCACCGCGGCGCCCCATCAGGTGGTGGAAACAGCAGGGTCATCCTTCACCCCGCAGTGTCAGAACCATTTGGGCGGCAGGCGCGTCCGTTGGCGAGGACGGCCACAGTGAGGGGACTGGGGACTGGCGGCGGCTGGATTTGGAAGCCGGAAGAGCCGGGCACGGCACGGCACGGCGCGGGCGCTTGCTGGGTGGCGTCGGCACCAACGGCAGTCCCTCCCCCTCCCCCTCCCCCTGACCGGGCGTTGACCTAGGACCCGGACCCCGGAGAAGCTGCTGTGCGTTCGGGGTGGAGGGGTTGGAGAGGGGCGATGCACCCCTCGGTGGTTGCTTACTCTTGCCCCCCCCCCCCTCCCCTGCTCTCTTCGACGCGCCCCGCCCTGCAGGCCGATTCCGAGAGCCACTTTCGTCGCCCTGTCTCCCTCGCACCTATACGGGACGCCCCACGAGTGCTAGAGAGACAGAGCGACGAAAGCGCCCCTCGGAATGAGGCGGCCGCCATAACTCACCCCGTTCTCTTTGCTCGCCTTTCCCTTCCAGCTGCGCCGTTTCGCCGGTTGAGCCAAGTTCCTACTTCCTCCTTCCTGGTGCGGTCGAGCTTCGGCGGGGAGGGGGGGCGGGAGATAAGAGTGGCGTTGGCCGGGGAGGGCTGGGGAGTGATTTGGGGGCGTGCGGGCGGGCCGCGGGCTTGGCGGGCTAGAGGACCGAGACACACGCACGGCCCCGTGGCGGCACGGTTAGGACCGGCAGGGGAGGGAAGGGGTGGAAGGCAGGTGGAAGGGGTGGAAGGGGTGGAAGGGGTGAAAGGGGCAGGGGGAGCGCGCCCGTCCGCACCAACGACCTTAGTGCAAAGCATCCCGAAAACCCTTCGCTCGCTCCAGCAGCGCGGCGGCTCGGCTCGGCTCGGCTCGGCGGGTCGTGGCGAAAAGGCCGTCTTAATCGCTGGCGCGTCCAGGATTGTCTTTTTCGGGGTTCGAGGTCCTGCCTCACTTTTCAAGCCAGCTGATTTTGTCCGTCGCTCCTCTGCGGTTGGTGATCGCACCCTTCGAGTGCGAGAGAGACAGAGCGACGAAAGCACTGTTCGGAGTCAGCCACCTTGTGTCGGGCTGATTTGGGCGCCGGGCTGCGAGGTGCAACCGTGCAACCGTGCAACGCCCATACAGGTGTGCATCGGGGCGCGGTGGGGCGTGGCGGGGAGGGGCGCGGCGGGGTGCGGTGTGGTGGGGCGCGCCCGGGCCTTCCGTTCATTGGCACCGCGCGGCAGCAGCGGCAGCAGCTCGGCCACGGCGGCGAGGCGGCAAGGTGGCAGCACAGGCGGCCCAGCCAGGGCCCAGCCAGCTAGGGCCCATTGACCGGTCATTGCCAAAATGCCTTCCAAGCAGCTCGGCCAGGCTATACTTGGCGGCGCCCGGCCCCGCCCCGCCCCGCCGCGCCACACCTCGCCCGCATACCTTCCGCCTCATCAGGGGGAAAGGTGGAAGGGCGGAGAGGGAAAGGGGGAGGGGGTCAGTGCAGCGCAAGGCAAGGCCCGCTCCTTCGGCGCCGCCCGCTGCCGCATTCTAATTTTTATTCCGTAAGGCTCTCGCTGGGACTACGCGACTATGCCCCGCCCGGCACGGCCCGGCCCGGCCCGGCTCGGCAGTGAGACTAGGGAAACGGAGTGAAACGCCTTGCGGTGCGTTTACCCCCTGGGGAAAGGGAGTGGGTAAGTTAGCATGTTGGCGCCTTTGCCTTCATTCAGCCGAATCGACTATCCATTAGTGGGGCGCGAGGAGCAAGGCGCGAGGTGGCGGTGCAGCCCGTGCCCCCGCCAGCCAATTTGGCCATTCAGGCGTGTGGGCAGGTATGCGCGGACGTGCTGGAGCGGGGCCCGTAAATTTGAACGGGTTCCGGGGGCGCTGCACTCCGCTGCGCTCGACGCATTGGGCGCCGCTCAGCGCAGCGCCGTGCCTGGCCTGGCCCGGCCGTGCCGCGACGCCTTGAGACGACGCCTGCCTGGACGCGGCGCGCGGCGCGGTCGCCGGGCAAAGCGGCAAAGCGCGTGGTGGCGGCGGAGGGGAGCGGAGATGTGCTGTCAATGCCCTCGCGTTGCCGCTGCCCTGCCCTGACTCCAGCGCCACTCCAGCCCAGCCTGCCATGTGCTCAACGCACTGATGACTTCTGTAATTCTGTCACCGCCGCTGCATGCCTTGCCGCGTGGGAACCGCGGTCCCGGTTGCACACAGACTCAGACACACAGACACACAGACACACACACACACACACACACCAAAGGGGGCCGCAGCTGTCCGTCGACCGTTCCCCTCCTGGCGAACAGCGAAATTTCGCGTTGGTTTCCTGCATCTCCCCTCTCCCCTTTTTGCCCAGGAGAGGGGAGAGCGTCGCGCTGCCTCCGCGGCGACAGGACAGGGCGAAATGCAGCCTCGGTTCAATCACACCCTCCGGTGCCGTCGCCGTCGCTGGGCGCGTCGCTGGACGCAAAAGTTGGGATTGGAATGTTATTGTGGCCGGTCCGCGAAGTGCGACTAATGACCGCAAACCTGTTCGCGCTTCGGCCGCTTCGCGCACCGCGTCCGCGGCGTGGCGGCGCGTGGCGTGGCGGGGGAGGGGGAGGGGCACCGCCGAGGCACCGCCGGGGCACCGCTACAGCAGCCACAGCACAACTACTCCCGTTGGGCGAGAGAGGAGCAGGTTCGGAGTGCAGTTATCCTCACAGCTGACTCCACGCGGAGTTCATGACCTCGCCCGGCCCCTACCCCGCCCCTCTCACTCCCACACTGTCTGCTGTCCGCGCCGTCCGCGCGCGGTTCCGCGGTTCCGCGGTTCCGCACTCTGCCGGCCAGGCGACTCTGCGCTGCACCGCGCTGTCTGCGCTGTCTGCGCTGTGCGGGTGAGAATAGAAAGTGTCGAAAGGAGAGCGTCGCGGAGCCGAGAGCCGACTGCACCGCCAGCCGACACGGCGCGGTGCGGTGCAGTCGGAGCGGTGCCCGCCAATGGCCCATGGCTTGCCAGGCTTGCCGCCGTGCGCCTTGCCCGCCCCGCCGCGGCTCTGGAGGGAGCAGCCCGGGCCGCGGTAGGGTCCTTGACCGCTTAACAGTCGGTACGCGTTGGTGATAAGAAACCTATTTCCAAACTTAATCGGTCGAGTCGAAGCGTGCGTGTGAACGCCGAGGTGGTCGCGTCGCGTCGCGTCGCGAGGTGAAGGGCCCATCGGGGCAGGAAGAGGAGGGGGCGGGGGAGGTGCAGCGAGGCGGCGCGCAGGGACACCGCTTTCACCGGGCCGCCTTATCAGACACATGTTTCGGGTTGCGGCTGACTCTGACTTTCGGGGGCGGCTAGGCTCGCGGTTCGCAGCCTTTGTCCTTCGGCATTGTGCGCCGCATAGGCTGCTGCTGCGGCGGGGCGGGGCGGGGCGGCGCAGCGGGGCGAGGCGGGACGGAGCAGCAGTGCTTCGGTTTGGTTCGGTTCGACGACCGAGCAGGCCGAGGCACTGGCGGGGCACGGCTGGGGCACGCCGCCGTCGGCCCGCCGAGCCAAGCCGTGCGCCGTTGCCCCGCGGCGGGGATGCCGGCCGAAACGCGGGGGGCGTAAGGGCGCGGTGGTGGGGCCTTGGCCCTGTGGCCCTGGCCCTGTGGCCCTGTGGCCCCGGCCCTGCAGCCAGCCCGCGGTCGAGGCCCGTGGCTATGTCCGGCCCGTCCGCGAGATGATAGACAATCCGGAGATCTGATTGGCCGATCGCCTCCAGCTCATCCCGCGCCTCGCCGCCGCCGTGGGCCGGCCTGGGCTGGGCCGCCAGGCCGCCAGGCCCCTCGCAGGATGACCGTTGCACGCCGACCCCGCCCCGCCTGCGCCCCGCACGCCGCACGCGGAACAGAGGCGATGACCTATGTCTCCCCCTCCCCCCGCGCCACTGCCCCCGTGCCCGTGCCGGCCAGACGCGCGGGGCCCTCCGCGTCCGCGCCGTCCGCGCTTCTCCAGAACCGCGATCAGCGGCTCGGCGAGGCGGGGCTGGCGGGGCCGGTGGGGCTGGCAAGGGAGACAGCGACAATCGCTGCAAGGAGTGATGCCCTCCCCGCGGTGGTTGCACCAAGCCAATGCCCGAGGCAGAGGCAATGCCCGAGGCAAAGCACGAGGCAAAGCACGAGGCAAAACCCAAGGCAACATCCAAGGCAACACCCAAGGCAACATCCAAGGCAATGCCCAAGACTCTGGGGCCTCGCGCCGCCACTGCCGCACGCCGCGTAAGGCCTAGGCGCGCGGGGAATGCCCTGCCTGCCGCCTCCGCCGAGCCCCGCGGCCACGCCCCGCCGGACTGCCGGACCGCCAGCGTCAGAGCGTCAGTGGGCGGATTGGTGCGACAGGCCGGACCCCGGGCCACGTGACAAAAATGCGTCAATCCATTCATTACGCCACGCCATCGTGGAGGCCACCCACCACAGCCACGGTGCGACGTCACGAGACAGGATAGGGTCATCGCCGTTCGCACGACACTGCTCCGCAAAGAGACTTACCTGGCTATGTTGCTCGGAGTGGTGACCCGCAGAGTTCGAACTCGGTGTTCCTTCATGGCGGCGGCTAGTCCCGCAGGTCGCCCGGAACGTCACACCCGGTGCACTGGTGGACGTCCACCACGCTCGCGCCGCGTAGCGCCGCGTTCCGCTGGGGCCTTCCCCGCGATGTGGCGCCGCGCCGCGCGCTGTGCCACGGCCACGGGTACCGCAGTACCGCGCGAGGTACCGGTGCGGCCCGGTCGTCGGTCGCAGTGGTTCTGCCGAGCCGAGCAGCGAGCAGCCCGAGCTGGCTGGGCGGGCTGGCCCGGCCCGACCGTCCGGACACTGCACTACGCCCCACCCCGCCCCACCCCGCCCCGCCTTGGCTTGGAGACGCTTCGCGCGGCTTCGCCCGGCTTGGCGCGGCGCTGCGCGGCCGTGGAGCAACGCGGCTGCGGCGGCGGCTAGGCGATGCAGCAAGGGCGGAGTCTAGGAGTCCCGTGGCTCGGCCTGCATCAAGGCCTGCATGGCCTCGCCTGGCACGGCTGCACTACGGCCTACGCGCGGCGAGGCGGGGCGGGGCGGCGGCGGGCCGAGGCAGTCATAGCGGGCAGGACTAGGCAGGACTAGCGACCAGCCCGTGGGAAGGGGTAGGGACGACTGTAACAGTGTAACGGATCGGTGGGGTCACTGCGCTTTCCCCGTGCCCTGCCCGGCCGTGCCGCCGTGCCCCCTCTCGCGGACAGCTGATGCCTCCCCCGCCCCGCCGCCCCGGCTCGACCGCCTCCAGAAGGGCACTGCTGCAATGTAAGGGTGCGCCGCGCTGCGCTGCCTCTGGCTGTGGCTCGCGGTCTCGCTCGCGGTGCAGCAGGGCGTCGGCACCGACCGGAGCGACGCACCGCGCGCACCGCGTGTGGGGCAGGGCGTCGGCCGTCGGCCGGGCGTCGCCTTCGCGCACGCACACGCGCACGCCGGCACGCCGACGCCGCCAGATGCCTCCAGGCGTCTGGCCGAGACGTTAGGCCCCGCCGCCAGGCCGCCAGGCCATGGCACGGGGCCGGTGACCGAACTCGACTGGATAGGAGGAGTCTTTGGCCGCGCTCCGGTCCCGATCCCGGTCCGCGCCGAGCCATGGGCCGAGCCGTGCACCGGTCCGCGAGCGGCGAGCTCCCCTCCTCAAGGCTGCCGATGTAATGTTTTTCAGCGGCCGCGGCTGGTGGATGGCGGATGCCCTTGCCGGCAAAACTGTCCAAAACGGGGTCGCTGATCTGCACGCCGAGTCCCTCGGGGTCGCCGCGAACGCTGGCCGAATGCTGCAGCAGGCCGCGATAATTTCCACGATGCGCCGGAGAGCATGAGCAACAACAAGTGGTTTTGCAATTTGCGTTCCTTTAGTTTCAATCGTTGATGGTGGTGGTGGTGGTTGCAGGTAGCGGCAGGGGCTTGGCGTCAGTCCCTCGGTCAGTCCTCCACGATGACGCCCTGGTCCAGGAGCGCCAGGCGACGCTTCACCTCCCACACGGACATGCCGCGCGGCTTGCCCGCGCCGTGCAGCTTCTCTCGCAGGATGAAGTCCCCGAGCGACCCCACGTTGCCCATGTAGTCCGAGACCCCGGTGCTCACTCTTAGGATGCGCCGCTCCGTCTCTGCGGGGCCAGAATCGTGTTTGTCGCTGTCTCTCTCGTACCTGTACGACGCGAGCAACATTCGCTAGTAGCATTACCGTTCGGCACGAGGTTGTCTCTGTAGCGAAATCTCGGAGGCTCCGCAGCCAGCGTCATGATGGACTTGGGGTCCCTGTACGAGCATCGCTGCGTGGACAAGGGCGTCGACCAGTTCGGTGGCAGAGGCACGATCTTGGCGTCACGCGTTTTCTTGGACTCAAAATCACCTGGACACAATCATGGCGATAATAATGATAATAATTTAGTTGTTTTTTTTTTTAAATAAATTTATTAAATTGAATGGCTCACCAAGCTTGCAGAAATCAACTTGGTATAAACTTTGCCCATCTCGCTGATATTGTTGTTTTGCCAATTTCAGATCTGGCATGTGATTTTGATACGCCTAGTTAAAATACAGTATTTTCTAAATATTATGTTGTTTTCTAGATCAAGTGGGGGGAGATTTCAGAAAACAAATCGGGCTTACTCTGTGAAGAACGCAAGCAGGATCCTCATAAACAGCATCAGCAGGCAACAGGTGTTTCAAACTCTCATCAGGAACTAGATATTGCTTCCAAGGGGAGGACACGGGATTTGAATCATGTGGTGGGGTGTATGGCAGTCTGCAAAAGGCATGGGATTGCTTCAGTATAAACTGTGAAAACAAAATCAAAACTTACACATAAATATGTAAATTACAATGATCCTTTCTTCTGGGTGTAATCCAATCGGTAGATTGTCCTAAAATCCATATCTGTTCCATAAAGCGACATTTTGACAGAGTTTTATGTTTCTTTGGGTTCCAAACTAAAATTTAGAATGTTACAAATAATTTAAAATTCACTAGAAAAATTTCAATGAAGTGGAATTGTTGCCAGACACCTGTAGAGCTTGCATTGTTGAACATGTGATGTGTCTGTGGTTTCCAGCCTTTAAAGGAGAGAAGGATCAAGGACAAAAAGAGTAAGTGGGATTTAATCTAGACACTTTAATTAATAGTCCTCAAACCACAATTTCATTTATAGGCTCAATGAAACAATGTGCAAACACGCAAACAGTGCTAACCCACTCACAATAATTGCCCCAACATAGAAAAGGCCGGAGGTAGTACAAAAATAAATTTCTGACCAGTCTCAATATTGAATTTATAGAAATACACAAAAGTAGCATACACTCTTAGGTAATATTTTCATTCAAAAGATAAAGTCTGCTCAAAGAAGATATATTAGTCTTATGAATGTACTGATACCTGACACTTCATCAGAAGCATTCAGGCTGCAAAATAAACTCTGCAGTATTTGTCAAGGAAAGAAGTTCCATTCCATAAAAAAGAAAAATTCTAGCACTAAACCGTATTTACTAAATTAATATCACATGACAAGAAATGCAAATGAGAATAAACTACACTTTTGTGTGTGTATTGGCATGCCACACCAACACTAAAAAGCTAACACAGTTTGCATTATCAGTCTTTCAGAAATCATAAGGATAATATTTTGTTTACCCTTGTGGGATATACAATTTACAACATAGAAGATTTTAGAATCCTAAATAATAACCTTCGATAATTTTAAGCATAAGTAATAATCTTTTGAAGATAAAAACCAGAAAACAACTTTTGAATGTGATTAAGATGCATAACTCCAGATGCAAAACATACAGGTGAGAAATACCTGTGCCTAATGACTAGCTTAATAACACTACACACTAATCTCTGCTGTCAGCCCAAATAATATTGTTCCTCAAGACAAAACTACATCTGTTCTCACAATAAATATAAAGAAAATTTACACCTTTTTTTTTGTCTCCATTCAACTGTGAATGGCACACTGGGTGGATATAAGCATATTAAGTCTTCTTTAATCTGCTTTCAGCTTCCAGGCTCCTATCTGGTACCGCAGCCAAATAAGAACTAAATCTCGTCCCATTTGGAGCCAGCTCCACACTGGAACAACTTTTGATCCTGAAATGCATTAATAACAGTTTAGTGATTGATGCATAAATTGCCAAGCATGTGATGGAAACCATAATTGCCCATACCTTCGATTTCTGTCCAGTTAACAGCTATTTCACTTATGGGAATGCGCAGCTTTTGTGCAATGTAAAGAAGTTCAACATCAAATGCCCTTCAGGGAAAAGATCAAAATTAAATCTCTAATTCTGAATAAGTTTGAGATTAAGTTCATAAGTTTGCAGTACAGCTTACCATCGTTCTACATGTAAACTCCGGAAGCAAGTAGAAGCAGCTGATCTGGTCAGCAGTTTAAAACCACACTGAGTGTCTCGAATACCTTTAACTGTTAACACCCACACAAGCATGTGAAAGCCATACATTAAAATGGTACGGAAGAATGACCGGGTTGCAACTGCGTCATCTTCCAAGTGCGCTCGTGAGCCACATACAATTGCATCTTTCTCCGCCACTTCTTCAGGTGAAGTCACATAATCAGCTGCAAAATACATAAATATAAATAAGGTTGTTTAACACACTTAAGTGCCATAAAATATTAATTAAATATACCTTTCAAGGTTTGCTTTAAGGAATCCTCCAGTTTGGACAGATCAGAAAATTTTGTAGCACCATCAGCATCAGCAAATAAGATGACAGCACCTCGAGCAGATTGCATACCCTGAGACAAATTTTAGGTCAATAAAGGTAACTTAACAAATTATTGCCAAGATAGAACAAATTCAAAGCCTATGGCCTGAATATTAAAATTTCATATGCTTACCAGTCTCACAGCTCCGCCTTTGCCACGGTTAGGTTGAAGGTCCAGCACTCGCACAATTTCAGATCCATATTTTTTAGAGTAGGTTTCTGCTACATCAACAGTCTTATCTCTACTTCCGTCACTTACAACAATAACCTCATAGAGGAAGGTTTTGTTTTTCTGCTTGCGGTTTTCAAGAAACTCTAAACATTCATCCAGCATGGGTGGCACTGTAAAAACATATGCGTAAAATTAATTTTCTATGGACTCCTTGCAAAATTGGATCAAAAAGAAACCATAATAATTCATTACATCTTTTTTCCTCATCATAAGCTGGTACAACCACACTTAAATTGATACTACACTTCTCATTCAGTGAAGGAAATGGTTCTTTTCCGTTCATGGTTTTGAAATATTTCTCTGCATCAGAGCGTGTTACAACAGGGTGCGGTTTTGTAGTTTGATGCAGGAACACACATAACTGCAAAACAAAACAAAAATTGCATTAATGGCACTTACATAGTAGTAAGGAAAGAACGACAGAATAAACTTAATTGATAACAAGTGACGACAATTTTGTTCTATGGTACAACAGAGTGGGATAAGGAGAGTTGCATGGGAACTCCACGCAAGACCATTTTTGTACTGAAGTACATACATTGTTTTTGTTAACTATGGGTACATTTTGAATAAGAACAAGAAACTCACCAAAATGAACAGTGTCACAAGAATGAGGAGTAGATTAAACAAAATATACAACAAATCAAAACCAAACAACATCATGTCTTCTTCAAATACATTAACAGCTATGTCGCAAAGTGAGGAAACGCCACGTTTACATCCGTTTGAAGAATAGATCTGCCTGATTTACTTAAAATTCTTGGCCCACGTCAACGTCAACATAAATCGTATCGTACACTTGCCTATTTACAATTTTTCATCCTCGCGCTGACAACAAACTCTAGCCTCGCAACGGGGGCCCGAACCGTCAGTGTTTCTCTTTCTGCCTGCCGTTGTTTGGGTGCAGAAGCGCGACGCCATCATAAAATTGAAAAATGTTTCGCTTCTATTCAATGTTTTAATAGGTTCGTGCTGTTGCCAAATCCTATATGAATCAGGTGCAAATTTTGGGTACCGCCTGGTCAGACCCAAAGTCAATTCCTCCATAGACCTGGGAAGGCTAGTGGAGGGCTGGAGGGTGGCTGGAAGGCAGGGCTGGAGCCCTTAGGGTTTTGGAGTAGGGTTGCCTCTGGAAGCAATAGATTTCTATTTCAACCAGTGTGATGGGCATCGTCTGCTTTCAATAATCTATTTCAAGTTGCACCTGTTCTTAAACATTTTTGACCTGTGTGTCAAGATGTAAATGTAAAGTGGAAAGCAAATGGCTACAAGGCCACGATTTCTACGTTCTTTCAATTTTGTTGAAAGAGTGACTGATTTACGATCTGAATTACTCCTATAAAACAAGGTATACTCATCGAATAACTTTTTGTACTTTATATCTCATTTGCCAGTTTTTATGGACAAATTGAGTTACCCGTCGCCAGTGTGTCAGTTCACTAACTTTTCTCCTTTCTTCTCTAGTATATTATCAAGATGGACAGTCAACTTGGCTTCCCAAGGGCTGTTGGGGATCTTGAATTCTCACCTTCAACGGCCGATTGTCTCACTCTTGACTTTGGCCCGTTTGAAGTAGTACATAGATGGAAACGAATGCAAGATTGTAACGAGTTTGTGGGCACAAGGTAAAACACTTCAAGATCGTCATAGGAACAGAGCTCCAATATTGTGTCTTGTGTTAACGGTTGGGCCCTCTGCTTACAGGAGAAGCAAGCATACCATTGTCCCATACAAAAATAATGTTTATATCTTTGGAGGAGACAATGGCAAGAAAATGCTGAATGATTTACTGGTGTTTGACTGCAAGGGTGCATCTTGGGGCCGGGTTCCTCAAGGCCTAAATCCACCTGCTCCTCGGTATCACCATTCAGCTGTGGTACGCTTCCATTTTTCACTTCTAATGTGCCTGTTAAATTTCTCTCCAATAATGCTGTCTAAACAATGATTTAGGTTTATGGAGATTCAATGTTTGTCTTTGGTGGCTATACTGGTGATATTCATTCCAACTCAAATCTTACCAATAAAAATGATCTCTTTGAGTACAAATTTGGATCTGCCACATGGATAGAGTGGAAATACTCTGGCCGGTAAGAAAATTATCAAAGCTCTTCTTTTTCTTTTATTTTGAAGGCTTGTTCTAATTTCATTTTGTACCGTGATTCTCTTGTTTCCTTCAGAGCTCCTGTGCCCAGGTCTGCCCATGGTGCAGCTGTACATGATGGGAAGATGTACATATTTGCTGGTTACGATGGCAACGCTCGTCTTAATGATATGTGGTCAATATCATTGACCCGGAACAAGGTTACTGAAATTTGCCATTAAAAGTCTCGTTTTTCACACTTTGTCAGAATCCCTTCCATGTTTTATTATCATATTTTGTATGATGCAGGATGATGCGCCACATTCATGGGAAGAAGTTGAACAAGGCGGAGACTGTCCCCCTACCTGTTGCAATTTTCCTGTCACTGTGGCTAGGGGATGCATGTATGTCTTCAGTGGACAAAGTGGCGCAAAAATTACCAACACACTTTTTCAGTTCGATTTTCACACAAAACTGTGAGTTTATTTTCCAGTTACTCTTTGTTTTAAGGCCAAGGGCTTCATCTTGCTGCGCCACAGCCACAATCTCAAGTATGCACTTCCTCTGTTTATATCAGGTGGTCTCGTATATCAACGGAACACATACTGAGAGGGGCACCACCTCCCCCTGCTCGCCGTTATGGGCATACAATGGTAACTCATGATCGTCATTTGTATGTATTTGGCGGAGCTGCAGATAATACCTTGCCAAATGACTTGCATTGTTATGATCTTGACAGCCAATCCTGGTCTGTGAGTATACATTGAAGAATTTGCATTTTTACATGGTTTCTTGCTCTTCTGTGTGCCATTGAAAATTCCAAGTAAAACAATCTTTCAAACCATTTATTTCAGGTTATACTGCCATCTCCCGATTCAAATGTCCCTGTTGGTCGCCTGTTCCATGCTAGTTCTGTGGTTGGAAATGCCATGTATGTCTTTGGTGGTACTGTTGATAATAATGTTCGCAGCGGAGACATGTATCGTTTTCAGGTATTTCTGTTAATGCTTAGTTGTTTTATCTGAAAATAGAATTCTATTCATGACATCCTTTTCTATTCATACACAGTTTTCCAACTACCCCAAGTGCACTCTTACTGAAGATCTTGGAAAATTACTGGAAACAAAAATGTTCAGTGATATTGATTTCTTGGTTGGTGAAGATGAAACACAAATACCTGCACACTCAGCTTTAGTAGCTGCTCGATCTCAGTTTTTGCGAATACGAGTTAGGCAGGCTCAAGAAGTCCGAGAAAAATTGCTTGAAAAGGTTTTATAAAACTCAGTAACTCAAGGTTTTTAGATTATTTTTTTCTCTTATTATTATTATTTCATCAATAATTATCCTTCCAGAAATATGGCACGACAGAGATTTACAAAGATCTACCTTCTCTTGAAGTGAGGCTACCCGATGCAAACCCTGAAGCCTTCCAGTTAGTTTTGAATTTTATTTATACCGATCGTATTGATCCAACTAAAAAAAGTGAGTTTTGAGGGGCTGCACTTTCATTGTTCCTTATATCAAGTTTGGAATCACGGTTTTCTTACTCTAATCCTATTTTATTTTTAAAATTCCAGTCAAGGATCCGATTAGTAACCGAATAGTGCTTCTAATGATGGATGTTTACCGTTTGGCCTGCCAGGTAAAACAAAAATAAACACATTATGAATTTTATCCTGTTATTTAATTGGTTGTAACAACAATTCTCTGTTCTAGTTCTCTATGCTGCGTCTGGAACATTTGTGTGTGCAATACTTGGAGACTACAGTCAACCACAACAATGTTTTGGAAGCTCTTTTATGTGCCCACAACCTGAAATTGGCATTCATTAAAGAACTATGCATGAAACTTATTGTAAGAGAGTCCAATTACAATCAAATCGTCATGAGCCAAGAATTTGAAACATTGGATCAGCCTCTGATGGTAGAAATAATCAGAAGGAAACAACTGCCTCAGATCAAAAGAGCTCAGGAAGCCTTGCACCCATTTGATGGTAAGTCTGTCCCTTCTGTTCCATTTCCATTATCAAGATATGGGCTGCTCTGCTAGTGAAAGATTTTATCATGAGGAAGTGTTCTCATGTTTCTTCATGTTTGTTGTCAGACCCATTTGAATGCAGGGATCCTTATGAGTTTAGACCTTGTAAAAGAACACCGGGACCTTTAAAAGGCAAGTTAGGGATTTAGTGTTGGGCACTGCTCTTGACATGATAGTGTAGCATTGTCAGAGCTTAGCTTACCAAGCTTATTGGAGCTTATCAAAGCTATCAAGCTTATCAAGCTTTTCATGTCTGTTTGTGTTTGTTTTTAAGAGCTATATTGAGCAAATTTCATCGAACAATAATTTGAAATTGAAGTGAAGCATCTTGTGAAATTAAGATTAAAAGTAGTTAAGATACAGTAATTGCTTTTCAATGTGAATTAATTAAAGAGCACGACCACACTGCATAATATTATTGCTTGTAACTGAGTAGAGTCTACATTGCTAGGCAAAGGGATCTTGTTTCCAAGCCCCTGTGGTGCATGTGTATGCATGTATATGTTATGTTTGTATCAATCTCGCAGACTGAACTATTAATTGTCTTTTTCAGGCACTAATCTTGAACAAGATCTAGAACTGTTCTTAAACCACGTTGGAAATGATTTTTGTGACATTACTCTTGTTCTGGACGGTAATCACATAAGAGCTCACAAAGCAATACTTGCAGCTCGATGTGGATATTTTGAGGGGTTGTTTCGATCTTTCATGCCTGAAGATGGAATGGTTCGGGTAAAATACTCTCTTCGGCTCTGCTTGATTACTTTTTTATTAAAAATTTGGGCTGTTTGCTGGTTAAATTAGTTTTGTTTTTTTTGAACAAAAATAATAAAAATTGTCTTTTTGTTTTCTCAGATTCAGATAGGGGAAATGATCCCATCTCACCAGTCTTTCAAGTCCTTATTGAGGTATATTTATCATGGGGATACAAATATGCCTCCAGAAGATTCCTTATATCTCTTCAGCACTCCTTACTTTTTTCATTTCACAAACAACCGCCTTCAGGTAACATTATAAGTGACTGACCAAATCCTTTCCGGTATTTTTACTTTATGGCAAATTTCTGAGTCCCTATATATTAATTTTTCAGGCATTCTGCAAACAAAATCTAGAAATGAATGTCACTTGTGACAATGTGGTTCAAATTCTTGAAGCTGCTGATCGAATGCAGGCAACTGACATGAAAAAATATTCTTTGGGACTTATTGTCCAATACTTCCCAAAGGTATGTTTGCCTTTTAATTAATTTCTTCTGTAGCAGTAGCTGAGAGATTCAGGAAAATTATTATAATTATTATTTGTATCTGTTTTGGACAAACAAACTGACCAATCAACATCATACCAACTAAATATAATGTGTCTGTTTACAGGTGGTTAAAATGCCCAAAACAAGGACACTGAGTCGTGATTTGCTTATTGACATAATGGAGGCTCTAGCGGACGAAATGTCGACCAAAATGTGTTCAGATATTTCAACTCACCATCATTTATCCAGCCCAACAGTCCATGATACAAGCTGAGTTAAGAACAACTAAAAGAATGCAAAATATGTCTGTATTCATGAACCTGCAATCTTAATTAATTTTTATTAAGTGCTTAAACTGAAGGACTGTGTTGAAACAAAACTAACTCTGTGATATTCTTGATGAAAGCTGTGTCCTTCTTTATCACTCATTTGTATTATATTTACTGCACACATAAGTTGAGAGCACAGCATAGCAATGTGTAGATGACCATATTGTATTAAGAAATCTTGAGTAACAAATTTTATTGTTGTTTGATGAGACTGACTCTAGTGATAAAACGTTTTCAGCCCTAGTTTATGGTATCTGCATAGTCATAGAAGTAACTGACTTGTTTTTATTTATTGTTAATTTTGAGTGGCAATGCTGGTATAGCCTTTTTATGTCCATATGCAGCGTACTCAATTTTTTTTTAGATGCATTTTTGTGTGCAATCATTTCTGTGATACTGATGCACCTTACTACTGTCTATATTTTGTTGCTGATATACAAATGTATCACTTATTTCTTTTGATTGTTGTTATATTTATAGTAGTACCCAGTAGAATTAGTATGCGGTGAGAAAATAGATCCCTTGCTGAGGCCATGAGAATAACTACCTTGTTTTCTTTTCCTTATAATTTTATCATTTGTGACTTTGTGACATTTTGTTGACAACTAAATCATTCCTTTTAGCATGACTGTTTTGTTTTGTCGGCGGCACTTAATCTGTTTATCTCTTTAATTTTATTCTACCATTCTAATAAAATATCATACTGAATCTATTTCTTTTATTTCTACCCATTTATTCAGTCATTCACCGTTCAGTCATCCGTTCATTCATTCGCCCGTCAGCTCAGTCTTTTAGTCATCCGTCAGTTCATTCATTCATCCTTTCGCGGGGGAAATCCAACGGGGGAGGGGAGGAGAGGAGGTTACGTAGAGTGTTCAGTTAGCAATGAATGAGTGTGGCGAACAGGACCGAACATGGGTTGACGTCACTCGTTTCTAGTAATTTGGTAAACGGAATTGAAGATAAATATGTCGATTGAAACTGATTGAGTGGATAGGAACACATCTCTCACAAACGCTCTCAAAGAAAAAGAACGATTTGAATGTGGCGCTAGTGTCGCCATGGTGCTGCTGCTCTAACTGAACTGAGTGCGCATCCGTCCGTCCCATCGTAGGCCCGTCCCGATGAACCTGTTGTAGATATCTTTCCTCGGTTGACCTTTAATTTCCACTGAATTATTGTGATACCCATCTCATGACCTCGCCGGAGACTGCGAGGTGATGCTAAGATATACTTCTTTTTAGTCGACATTGCCATCGAATAAAATGGACCGTAATAGAGCCGGTAAGAATTGTTCTTATGTCACTGTTTTTAGGCTATGTTGTCTTGTCAAAAATGGTTTTGTAGGTATTAAAAGCTTTGTGGGTGATGAATTTGTGCCAGGAGTTTCTTATTTTCAGTTTAGGTATCTTTTTAGTTTCGAAAAGGCACCTCGGTGAGTTGCTCATGCTTTTTAGCAGCACGCATTTTCAGATTTGACAGGGACAGAAACTGTGATACTCCCCTTGTTTTGGTTTTTTGGGTGTCACTCAGTTTTGGTTTTTGCATCTTTTCGTCGACATGATAGATACAACAAAACATAGTGTGGTTCCATTTGTCATGTAGGCAGGTCTTTTGTTGGCTTGAATTCCACCATCTGGTGCTGTTTCATTTTCTTGTCACTTGTCTTCAAGGTGTTAAATTGCACCCGTTTATTATTTCAGGGAGTGGTGAAGCAGCTAAACTTCAGCAGCATCTGACACTTTTGAAGGAAGAATATGTGAAGTTACAACGGCGTTACAGCGACCTTGAACAAAAATATGCTGTCGTAGCTGCAACAGCTGGTGATGTTGATCAGAACAGTTTTGTGGCACGCCTCTTACTCACTGTTGCAGGACTTTTTGATCAAACATTATATAGGTAATTATTATTATCCCTGTATGATTTACAATTTCTTCACTTCTTTATCCCATGGTTTTTCTTGCAGTGATTTGACAGTGAAGCTCAAGAAAAGGGAAATTCCAGCTCACAGCTTTGTCCTAGCAGCAAGGAGTCAAGACTGGGGCCCTCAATCCCTCCCTGATGCAAAGACACTTGGTAATATCTATTTGGTAGTGCCCCTGTATGTTATAGTGTGCTCAAAATTATTATAATGCTATTCTTATCACCTATGATTAGATTGGACCAATTTGGAGGACAACGTTGCTGAGACTTTGTTGCAATGGGTCTACACGGATCAAGTCGATTTGTCTGGTGGCGATGGTCATCTCTTAAGTCTGATGCGAGCAGCCAGTTCATTTCACTTAGAAGATTTAGTCAACAAGTTTGTAAAAAATAAGTCTTTGAAATTAAGTGGTGTAATACTTGCTGTACTAACTGGTATCTGCAATTTATAGGTGCGAAAATGCCTTGATGGCTTCAGTAAATGTGAAAAATTGTGTTAGATTCTATACCACTGCTGATGAGATTGGAGCAAATACTTTGAAAGAACACTGCTCTACCCTCATATCCGCTCACTGGGTTGGTACACTTTAATATTCACTTTTTCTTTCATGTACATTACATCAGGCAGTATGTTCAACTGTAGGACATTGTGTTCACAGGATGATTTCTCCAGTGAGGACTTTTCTCACATGTCAGCTCCATTGCTTTACCGTATGTTCAAATCCAAGACCAATCACCCTTTGCATTCTGCCATTCGCCTGAAGAGAGAAGATGTTGTTTTCTTGTACTTGGTGGAAAATACGGCTGAGGTAAGTGTCTTTTCCTTTAGAAAACAAGGCGCCATTTTGGGTGGACTCGTTGGGTGGACATTTGGGTGGACCCAGTGGGGACTCATGTCGAAACTTCATTCACAACTGCCACACACATATTTATTGTTTGTGTGAAAATACACTTTACATGTATGAAATGCATCATCTCTTCATTCTGGTGATGACTAGTACACTCTAAAGACTTTCTATTAACAAATACGATCACTCCAGCCTGGCCGCTCTTTGTTTGAAGAAAAATTAAGCAATGCTTTGCCTAGTAAAAGTAAGCCATCTTACAAAGACAATTAATTTAGTAATAATTCCTTGAAATTTAAAACTTTTTACTAAATCTTATGAATTAGAATAAATAAAAAACATTGGAAATAAATAAATAGATATCTCTAAAGAGTTGTAGAAAATTGTCCTTGATACATATGTATTTGATTGAAAAGAGCTAAAAGTTCTTTGAAAATTGTAAGGCCACATTTTAAATATCTTAAATGGAATGGTTGGTCTCTAAACAATGTCTTCTGCTAAAAACAAGTAAATTAAATGGGAGGGGAGGGGGTCAAAGCTAAAACACTTATGCCTCTTTTTAAATTCTCACTGGGTTATATCTAAAATCACAGCATTTGACGTAGGTGTTTTCTTGGATGTATCAGCACAATACCCAAGGAAGTATGTCTCCAGGTTTCAGTCTGCATGCAACTATCTAAGGCTACGGAGATACTTCATAGCATTAAAAACAAAAATAACCGCCATGGCGTCCGAATGATGGGAATAGGATGAATCATGCGAACTTTTAGAAGAGTTGCATAAATAGGATTGGCAGTAGCAATATTCCACATTTGTTGCTTGGATTCCGGCATTGTCCTTGGAGCATCCTTTGTTGTATATAGATGTTACAGTCTCATTTTTATTCTTCCAATTATTGTCTTCTAACGCTTGGAAGGTGTGGAGTTGGGGAGCACAGTCCCTTTTCACACTCTTGATAGACTCTGCAAAGGAGAAGAATGTTTGATTTCCGTTTCAAATGTAACGAAACTTATTCAACACCACGTTTGATACTTACTGCCATTTGGCAACGGCAATTCAACTGAGGTCTTCCTACAGAATGTGGAATGTGGGCAGTCAACGACATAGCGCCAGGACCCATCAAAGTCTGCACAGAGCTGTACTGGTTTGTCTGGATTGACTTGTACTGGCTGCTCTGAACATTCGTAGCACTGCAATCCCCACACGGTATTCACTGCAACATGAAAATTAAGAAACAGAATTACACTCAGGTGGACAAGGTCATCTCTCTATTTTTTATCTGTCACGCCCCCTCCGATCCGATTCGTCGCTCTGTCTCTGTCGCTCTCATTGGGTGGGAGATAAAGGTGCGAGAGAGACAGCGACTAAACGATGCTTCGGAATGAGGCGGCTGGGGGCGTAACGATAACGACCTTCTTCCGGCCCGTCCGCCCTTTTCCTCTGGGCGGGCGCGGAGCGCGGCGGGCACTCCGCTCCGCCCTCCTCCGCCGAAACGCCACGCCGTCTAGTGTGGTGCGCGAAATTGAATTGAAGGTCGGCATGATGGCTGGCGGTGGCTGGTCGTGTAGACCATGTGACCTTAGGGCCGACGGCCGCCCCCTCTACCCTGCCCGGGATTAGCGCCATCCTGCTTCAAGTCCCTTCAGCCGCGGCGCGTCTGTCCGCCCGTTCGCTCGTCTTTCTCCTGCTCGCGTGTCGTCGCCGCCACTTTACCGAAGCCGCGCCGCCGCGCCGCGTGTCCCTTTCTCCTTCCCCCTCTCCCTCATGTCCCCCGTCCCGCCCCCAATCACCCCCTTTTCTTCGCTTTCGCTCGCACTGCCGCCGTGTGGCCGCCGCCGCGATGTCCTACTGACCGGTGTATTTATAGTCGTGCCGGTCGAGTAGGGCAGGGCGTGGCGTGGCCGTACCTGTACCGCTACGGAGCGCGCGCCTTGCCGCCTTGCCTCGCAGCATCCCCGCCGTCCGGCAGTTCGTCCTGGAGGCCTTCCGCGTGCCTGCCGTGCTGCCGTGCCTGCCTCGCCTGGCCGTTCACGCTTCACGGTACATTCCACGCCTCGGCGGCGCGGTGCGCGGCGTGTCATCTTGACCGAGGCTGTACCCGACCCGTTGGGGGGCCGCGCTAGAGGCCGCGCCGGCCGGGCCATGCGGCCATACGGCCATACGGGTCGGGCCGCGGCTCGGCAAGGGCTTCACGCTGCGCGTTGGTCGCGGCGTCGCGGCGTCGCGGCGTCGCGGCCACTGCACTGGCGGCGAGGCAAATCCGAGGCCTGAGGCGCCAGACTTGCGCGTAGCTACGCTGTGCCACGCCAGTGCAATGCATGAGGTGGCGCTGTGTGGCGCTAGGCGCTGCCGTGGTGCTGCACCGGGCAGGTGGCGGGGTCGGCGGGGCAGCGCCAGGGGATCGATGCCACCCTTTTAGCGCCCTCGGTGTTACCCCGGTGTTACCCGCACCGCGCTCTCGTGAGTCACAACGTCGGACGCGTCATTCCTTGTGCCAAGCATGCCGGTCGGGGGAAAGTACGCGCAGGGATTCTCGAGACGGGTAAAAAGAAAACAAACTCATTCCAACCGGGAAGAAACGGCCGTGCCGCCCGTTAATCTTGGACGCTAACCTGGAATGCCCCGCCCTGCCTCGCCCTGCTTCGTGCCATTCGGGCCTAACCCTTCTGGAGCGGCGCGGGGCGGCGCGGTTTTCCCGGGTGTTCCATCCACTCCACTCCACTCCGTGGTCGCCATGGGTGCCATGCCTGAAAAAGGAGGGGGGGGGACACCCTTGCTTGCCGCGCTGCCGGTGAATGACCCGGCCCCTTCTCCTCGAAGCCCCTCCTGACCGTCCTGCAGACTGACTCGTGTTCGTCGCTGTCTCGCTCGCGCTCATGGGGCGCCCCCTGTAGGTGCGAGAGAGACAGAGCGACCGGCCGGCGCTGCGGCTCCGCGCCGCTCTGCACACGCACCACGGCGGGGTGCTCTAGTTCCGGATTCCTCCCTCCCTTGACACGACTTGGCTCGAGGGTTGGATCTAACCCAAAGCAACAACTAGACCGAACGTGGATGCAATCCGAGACATCCACCCCGGCGGTCGTGCTGCAAACTGAGAAGGACCCTCCCTCCGTCAGCCTGCCACGGAGCGGGTAGGCAACACTGCGCGACTCGGCGGCGCGGCGGGCCGGCCTACCCTGCAGACTGCAGGGGCTAGACTTGGCTTGGCATTGCGGGCAGGCCGGGCAAGCCGGGCAAGCAGCGAAGCGCGCTATGGCTGCAGACTGATTCCGAGAGTCGTTTTCGTCGCTCTGTCTCTCTCGCAATCGCGGGGAGTGCGAGGGAGACAGAGCGACGTAAACGACCCCAGTGTGCTGCCTGGCTGCCGCGTTCCGGGAAGTCTAGGGAAGCGGACGAGGGCGCGTGGCGCGTAGCTCGGCGGCAGCGGCGCGTTTTATGGCCCCGTAATTGGCGGTTCGGTCGGACTAGGAGAAAATATTCGAGTCGCTCACTAAATGTTTATGTACTTTCATTGTCTATATAGCTGTTGACTCAGACCGGCACCTGCGAGGGATATTATCTAGGTTGTATGGAAAGGATTTTTTTGGGTGTAGTGCCCGCCTCGTGTAGTGCGTCACCGCGTCATCGTCCGGGCGTGACGCTGCTTTCGTCGTCGTTCTGTCTCCCTCGCACTCATGCGGCGTCCCGTATGAGTGAGAGAGACAGGCGGCGCTAGACAATGCAGCCGCGGCCCACGCGGTGCGCGTCCGGCCGGCGATGCGCTGCAGACTGATTCCCAAAGTCGCTTTCGTCGCTCTGTCTCCCTCGCGCTCATGGGGCGTCCCGTCCGAGTGCGAGAGAGACGGAAGGGACCCTCTGCGTCCCCCGGCGGCGCCTCGATGCCTCGAAGTCCCGAAGCCGCCGCGTGGGTGGCTGACTGGTCTCTCCGCCGCCTCCCCCTGTCACGCCACTGAACACCGACGAGCACACTGGCGATAGCGACTTGCGCAACTGCAGCAGGCCGATGCCGAGCACTGCTTTCGTCGCTCTGTCTCTCTCGCACTCGCGGGACGTCCCGCTAGGGAGACAGGGGCGAATGCAGCCCGGAGCGCCGAATTGGCCGGCCTGCCTAGAGGTCTAGAGCAGCCCTAGATTAGGCTTATCGGGGCGGAAGGAGGCCAAGGCGCCGCGTGCCCAAGCGCGGATCCAGAAGGGGGGGGCAGCGCCCCTCGAGAGCAGGCGGCAAAGGGTGCGTGAAGGTGCGGGAAGAGACGGTGCAAGACCTCAAGGAGAAGGACCTGGGCGCTCCTTGGGTTTAGAGAGACGGTACGTGAGTGACGTCAGGGGGCTGGATCGCCGCCAAGCATCGCCGCCCAGTCCTCGCGGCTCGTTCAGCGCATGAGGCATGCAGCACCAGTGCACCGCAAGTGCAGCGCCAATGCGGCGAAGGCACTCCATGGCTGCGGCCCGCGAGGCGCTGCGAGGCCAGGGCGCGGCTGCGCGACGGGCGGCCGGCCGGCGCGTTTGGTATCGCTTCCTGCTCAGAAGGTTGATTCCGAGCTCTGCTTTCGTCGCTGTCTCTGTCGCACCCTGACGGGGAGTTCCACGAGTGCGAGAGAGACGCGGCGCGCCGAGAGCGGTGCTCCGAATCAGTCGGCGGCCGCGCCGCAGCTTCCGACCCGGTTCCCCAATTCAAGCCGGCTTGCCGAGCGGCTCGCAGTGCAGTCGGTCCGCCACTTCGCCAAATGCGATAGCGGAGCCGTAATCTCTGGCCGGCTGTCCCGCGCAGCGCCGCGCAGTGGCCCGCTTGCGCGCGAGAGAGACAGAGAGACAGCGACGGCGGCACAGTGGGAAACGAAAACACGCGCACGACGCCACGCACTGGCTGTATGTTTGACTGCCGCGTTTCGTCGCCTGCTGCTGTCTCTCTCGCACCCCTGCCTACGCGACAACGCACGCCAAGTGCGCGAGAGAGGTGAGACCGTGTGGTGAAAACACAGTTCGGAATCAGTCTTGCTCCATCCAGAGATGCATGGGTTAGAGGGGACAGAAGCGACAAGACACTGTCCGCGTGCCCCGCGGTGTGGGAGCGAGCCCGCCCTCCGCGACACGCGCCTAGAGGCCTAGGGCTCTCCATGCTCTCTCTCCAGGCGCTGTAGGCCCTCCAGGCGACCACACGCGACGCATGGCACTCACGACACGCGTGGTAAAACAGCGCCGCGGAGGCGCGAAGCAGCGCGAAGCGAACGTGTCGACGCCAAACGGCGCAACGCAAACATGGCGCCCCGCTTTTTGTTTCAAAGTCTTTGTGTGGCGCTCTGCGACGCTCTGCGACCTGTGTGCCGACCGGTTCAAATTTGCGCGTTCGCCCGTTCGGCCCCAAGGTGACTAAAGGCGGCTGGGTTGAACGTCATTGGGAAAAAATATCGTTTCTTTCCCGTTTGATTTAAATGTTGTTTTTCCGCGCCCTGGAGGAACTGAACTCGGTGCGCGATGCCACGGCGTTGGCACGGCGATTGGCAGGCGAGCCTTGCATCCGATGTGCGAAGCGGCGCAGCGATTTGACTGAGTTGCCGACCTTGTTGCGACCATGCCGCGACCGTGCGTCCACTGCAAGCCTTGCAAGCCTTGCGGGTGAGCTTGCGGGCGTCGGGGCGTGGAACCCTCCTGTCGGTGGAACCTGGGGACGGACGTTCCGTTGCGTGCCCTCGCGGCATAACGCGGCATAAATTGAATGGTTCAATGAACACGAACACGCTACTTGAAGCCACAAAGGTTGTCTCGATTTTCTTCAAGACTTTTAGAGTGTGGGAAGCCAGCCTGACACCGCCGCCACGAACGCTCGCCAGCGCGCGACCGGTCACAAGAAGTAGAACGGCCAGAGGCCATAGGCCAAAGGAAACCCGAGGAAACGGCGCGATTACGCAGCGGGGTTTGAACCCGCGAACCGTGGAAAGGCACGGCGTCCGCGAAGCTGCGCGGAGCTGTGCACTTGTTGTGAGGCTGTGAGGCGCGTGAATCAGGCCAGGTGATGACGCACGCGGTGCACTCGGCCGGCGCTTAGAACTACCTTCCAGTGTACCTACCAGTGCCGAGGAGGATGGTGGCGGCGATGAGGGCGGGGGCGGCGTGGCGGGCGGGGCGCGCGGCCGCCTCCATCTCTGGGCCTGGAAGCAGAAGCAGTGCAGGTTTAGCTAAAGACGAAAAACATGCAAATGTTTCGAATTTTTTTTTTCGAAAATCCGCTGTTAATGCCGTGAGATTTTTTAAAAAATGTCGAATTAGCCCGGTTTGATAGTGAATTTCCAGTCTTAAAATGTCAGCTTGTCGTGAACTCTAGAAATTCGATTTGATGCTAAGTATTTGTGTCCCACTCGAGTGGGAATTATTTTCCCCGATCCGATTCGACGACCTAAAAATACCCTTGATTCGCACATCTATAGGTTCGGCCAGTTTAGCCCTGGCCGTTTTGGCGTTGGCGGGCCGTCATCGAAAAACCGCCGCCGCCATTAAAAAGAGCGAAAGGTTTCCCCCGGTGGTTTGCCCCGGCCTTCCCCGGCCTTCCCCGGAATGGAGACCAACTCGGGCAGATCGCAGTGTTTTTCCATCGGATGGGCGTGCAGGACTGCGGCGGGACCGCCGAAGAGAAAGTGCCTGACGAGGCGGTGGAAAAGGCACTCTGAATGTTTGCCGTTTTAGTGTGTTTTTCACTAATGGTAGTTGCACTAGAACAGCGGTTCTCAACCTTTCTCGGCTCGTGACCCCAAATTTGTAGCCAAAAATTTCCGCGACCCCCAGGAAAAGTTTCGCGACCCCACGGGACCCCTCCTTTAGCATGCCACTGCGTCTGATCCGAGGCGGGCATTTTGCTCCCTCAACGGGCAGTTGGTCTTTGGACCTTCCTTTAGCATGCCTTTGTTACGGAGTGCAATTATCAGTCTTAGTTTGGGAGCAGTATTGTCTCAAAGTTGGCCAAAACGCTCAGAAATGTCTTTGAAAAATCATGTTTTGGGTCGATTTTAAGCAGCCACTGCGTCTGATCCGAGGCGGGCATTTTGCTCCCTCAACGGGCAATTGTTCTTTGGATCTTCCTTTAGCATGCCTCTGTTACGGAATGCGATTATCAGTCTTAGTTTGGGAGCAGTATTGTCTCAAAGTTGGCCAAAACGCTCAGAAATGTCTTTGAAAAATCATGTTTTGGGTCGATTTTAAGCAGCCACTGCGTCTGATCCGAGCCGGGCATTTTGCTCCCTCAACGGGCAATTGTTCTTTGGATCTTCCTTTAGCATGCCTCTGTTACGGAATGCGATTATCAGTCTTAGTTTGGGAGCAGTATTGTCTCAAAGTTGACCAAAACAGTCACAACGGTTTTTCAAAGACATTTCTGAGCGTTTCGGCCAACTTTGAGACAATACTGCTCCCAAACTAAGACTGATAATCACACTCCGTAACAAAGGCATGCTAAAGGAAGGTCCAAAGACCAATTGCCCGTTGAAGGTGGACGAAATACCGCCTCGGGTCAGACGCAGTGGCTGCTTAAAATCGGCCCAAAACACGATTTTTCAAAGACATTTCTGACCGTTTTGGTAAACTTTGAGACAATACTGCTCCCAAACTTAGACTGATAATCACACTCCGTAACAAAGGCATGCTAAAGGAAGGTTCAAAGACCAATTGCCGGTTGAGGGAGCAAAATGCCCGCCTCGGATCAGACGCAGTGGCTGCTTAAAATCGGCCCAAAACACGACCCCAGCTACCTCGCCGCGACCCCTTAAAATTTTTTCGCGACCCCACTTGGGGTCGCGAGGACTGAGTGCCCCGCCCCGCCCCGCCCCGCCCCGCCCCCCCCGCCCCGCCCGCCCCGCCCCGCCCCGCCCGCCCCACCCCGCCCCGCGGACCGCCTCGCCGCCTCGCCTTGGCAGAAGGCGACCTACCTGCGACCTACTTGCAAGTTCACTGCCACGACCAAGTCAACCGGGCGCGCAGTCCCCCCTCCCCCAACCCCGGCCCCGCCGGCCCCGCCACAATGCCCGAGTCCCGAGTTCTGCTCCAGGAGTGATGACACCTGCTCTCGTTCAACCGACCAATTCCGTTAGCGGTACAGTGCGAAAAACAAAGATGAAATGAGTTGGCTGCCCCCACCCCCTCCCCCTTTTTCCTGACTTCCTTCCTTCCGACTAATTGCGTGACACTGCAAGGCCTGCCAGGCGCAGTGCGCTGCGCGCTCGGACGATCTGCATGCCATTTGCAACTTGCTGTCGTGTTCTCTTTCTTTTATCGATTAACTCTCCTGTTTTTATTATTTCCCTGCGCGCGCTCGCGGCGGCGCGGTCGTCGCGTTGCCGTTTCTCTGCTGCGGTTTGCGCGCGCGGCGCCTTTTCTCGGCCGGGGCACCGTAAGGCCTCAAAGCGTCAAAAGTGGCCATCACAGAAAGAAAAAAAAAGCGCTTTCTCATCGGCTGAAAGCTTTGCCCGGCTAGCTGTTCCTGGACTTCCCTCTGGTCGCTCATTTCGTTCGCCTCCTTACGACTTTGCCGGCCGGTGTTTGAAGATTCGGCGCCGGTTGAGTCATAGGCGCCACTGTCGTACGCACTGCGCCGCCACCGTGTGGCTTTCCGAGAAATCGATGAGACGACGACAACAACAACACTGCCGAATGGCGAATGAGGTTTGCTGTTGTTTGTTTTGACGTTTCTTCACTTGCGCTTGACTCGGCGCACCGGGCCTCCGCACCGCGGGCCACCGGGTGCCACTCAATGAATCACGCGATGAATCGACTTCCCTTAATTCATTCTGCGGTTGGTTATCCGGACGGTCACGCCCACGCTACGTATCTCTCTCTTTTTCTCTCTCATGCGATCGCTCTGTGGTGACTCGCTTCGACGTACGTCATACAATACACCCAAACTCACTCTCTCTTTCTCTCTCGCTGCAGCTGTGGTGGAAAAATCTAAGCGTCGCTATCGTTGGAGAAAGCAGTCCCCCGGCAGGACGCGCCCGGCTAGGCGAGGGCCGTCGCGAAGTGTGGTGCGTGCCTTTTCCCCGTGAAAGCACTGGGCAGTGCCACTCTCGCGAAGGCACTGCGGCCAACGAGTGTCACTCCTCGCGAAAGCACTGCAACCAGGGTCACTCTCGCGAAAGCACTGCGACCAGGGTCACTCTCGTGAAAGCACACTGCCAGTGTCACTAGTGAGGAGCACTTCCACTCGACTTGCGTGCCGCCAGCCCTTACCTCAGGCGGGGTCGTCGTGCTGCACCGTGCTGCCCTTGCTGTCCGTGCTCTAGACGTGCTGCTCCAGCACCATTCGGGGTGGCCGCTCACCGCGGGCGGTGACGGCGGGTGCAGCGGCCTGCACCGTTACACTGTTGCGGTGCCGCGCGTCGCGTCGCGGCGCCACGCCGAGTTCGGTGCCTTCCCGACCACTAGGGGGACCGGCGGGGACAGTGTGTGCCCGACCGTCTGGCTGCCCGCCCTCTACGTATCGCCAGACACGCAAAAACACACACACACGCACACACTCTCTTGAAGACACACTCACAAGCACGCGTGCGCGAGCTCGCGAGTTGGCGCGTTCGCGGCGACTGTGTCGATCGCCTTGCCGTCGCGGCGCCCGGCTCGAGGCGGTGCGGCTTGCGGCTTCGGTGCTTGCTTTCTCCGCGCTGGCCTGCAACGGACTGAGCGAGCTCCGACTCGACTCGACTCGGTCAGTGGCGCGGGGAGGGGCGGCCGGCGGGGGCAGCGGGGACCTCCCGAGAGCGTGGCGCGGCGCGGCGGCGCTCCGTCCCGTTGGCTGGCTGTGGCTGCCTTCCGGGGCGCCCCGGCCTGCCGGCCTGCCCCAGGCCCCAGCACCGCCGGCTGGCTTGACAAAACAGTCGACGCCTTTACTAGCGCACCTTGATGAAAGTGGCTTCGCAGCACTGCCGCCCCTCTCCCTCACGAAGTACGAAGTGCCGCCTGTTGCCGCAATCGCCGGGAACGCCCGGCTGGGTAGGCAAGCCCGCCGCGCTGGCGTGTCTCCTCGCTGCCTACCCTGCATACCATTACCATTACGGGCCAGACCACAAATGATCAGGCGGCTTTCTCACTTAGCAGTGGGGTAGCTACGCAGCCCGCGCCTTGATGCGGGAGGGAGGAGAGGTCCAAACATTTGCCGCGTCTACTGGGGTTCTGCGTGGTGGTTGCCGAACACCTGTGGAGCTTCGGGAGACCGCACGCCACGCGACGCCCGACTGACTGACTGTCGTTGTTGGTCCGCAGCTGCCGTCGCTGCTGAACGCCGTGGACGGGCGGGGCGAGCTGCCCCTGGACCTGGCGCTGCGGGACCAGCAGACGTCCCTCGCCAAGACGCTGGTGGAGCACGGCGCCGAGGCCGACGCGCAGGACGCCAGGGGGTGGACGCTGCTGCACTGCGCCATCGAGAGAGGTACGTGTCTTGGAGCCCTTCGAACCGTCTTCCCAGTGCTGCAGGCTGATTATGGAGGATCGTCTCGTACTCGTGGGGCGTCCCGTTGGGGCCCTTCGGAACCTCTCGGCTGACGACGTGGCCACGTGGTCCTTGACTTCCAGGCGACAGCTACGCCGCCAACTTCCTGCTGGAGCACGGCGCCGCGCCCGCGCTCCGCACCCCGGCCAAGGGGGACACTGCGCTGCACATGGTGGCCGCGCTCAGCCCGGACACGGCCGACGACGCCGTGCTGGCCGCGCTCACCGACGTGGCCGGCGTGATGCTGCGCAAGGGGCTGGACGCCAACGTGCAGAACAAGCAGGGCTTGTGAGTCACAGTCAATGTCATCCCACCAGCTCATTACTGCGCCAGCAGACTCATTCCGAGAGTCGTTTTCGTCGCTCTGCCTCTCTCGCGCCTATACGGGACGCCCCATGAGTGCGAGAGGGACGGAGCGACGAAAGCGACTCTCGGAATCAAGCCGCAGGTTCAATGTCAATGTTTATTTCATTTTTTTGATTATGGCAGCGCGCCGCTGCACCTCGCCGTCCAGTCACGCAACTCGGCGGTGTTCTCGCTGCTGCTCCAGTGTGCCGACATCGACTTGAACGTGCGCAACGACCAGGGCCACAGCGCCTTGTACTACGCCCTCCTGGGCGGCGGCCCTTTCGACGCCGAGAGCTACGCCGCTCGGTTGGTGTCGCAGGGCGCCACGGCCAATCCTGTGTACCCCGCCATGGGAGACTCTCTTCTTCACCTCATGGCTAGAGAGGCGTGTATTGGTACCCTGTTCAAGTGCGTCATGTACTCGTTGAACGACATCTGGAACTAATTTTTTACCCTTACAGAATTTGGAGGAACAAGCTTTGTTCTTGTCGGAGCATGCCACCAACGTGAACCATGTTAATGCCCAAGGACAATCTGCGATGCATATTGCTTGTGAAACAGGTTTAGCTAAACTTGTAGCAGCTTTGCTGAAAGCAGGCGGTAACCCCAATTTGCAGACACTAGCTGCTTCAGAAAGTAGTGGAGCTCATCGACAAACACCGCTTCATGTCGCTATTTCAAACAAGCATGAAGATGCTGCTCGTGTCATAATTGACTATAAGTGTAAGTTCTTTGTTTTATTGACCAATGTAATTCTTTTCTCTTCTACACCTCATTTTGTTCCCAATTTGATTGCAGTAAACTATATTTGCCAAAAAGGCAACCCCAAGGCAGTCCCTACTCCAAATCTTGATTGCAAGGATTCATTGGGGGACACTCCGCTCTCACTGGCCATCCGTTCTGGAATGCAAGAGATTACTCAGAACATGTTGAAGGGTGTGTGAATCCTCTTGGAAATTGTTATTTGGTCCTATCTCTGAAAAAGAACAAAGCCTAAAAAATTTCTTGATTGATTGACAGCTGGAGCAGATGTGAATGTGCGCAATGGCAAGGGATTGACTCTCTTACACCAGGCCATTCTGAATGGAGACAGCAAAATGGCAAATTTCTTGTTGAATTGTGAGGCTGACATGAATGCCCTGTATGTAATATTTTTAGTTGCACTCACTTTATGTTGATATTTTTGTTTCTCACTTCCTCAACTTTTTTTCTTTCTCTTTTCTGAAGGACTTCAGATAATGAAACTCCATTAGAACTGTGCATTCGCTGCCGCTTACCCGATGTCGTGGAGTCCCTCTGCACAAGGGGTGTAGATATGTCTATTCCTGACAAAAATGATTGCTGTCCTCTTTGGGCAGCATTGGTGTCAGATCAGGAAGATATTGCCTCAATTTTAGTCAGGTATGTCTACTCTTCTTGAGATAAGAGTGGCACGCTCTACACACTGTTCTGTGACGTGTTTGACTTTGCAATTGTTGACAGAAATGGTGCGGACACAGACTGTTGGGGGGCCGGACCGGATGGGTGCTTGCAGTCCTTGTTGCACAGAGCTATTGATGAAAACCAGGAAGCAATTGCAAATTTTTTGATACGGTCTGGGTGTGACCTAAACGCTCCCCGCCGACCAGGTCCGAGTGGTATTGGTGGCGATGAGGCCCACGACCTCCAAGGTCCTTTGCATTTGTGCTGCTCATGGGGTCTGCAGAGTACAGTGCAAACGCTGGTGGAACACGGGGCCAATGTCAATGCCAAGGTTGCTGTCAACTTGATGCTCCAATTTCTATTAGAATATAATGCAAATGAATATGAATGACATTGACCTTAAAACTGTTGTTTCTTTTCCAGGATGCAGATGGTCATACACCGCTGCACATTGCCATAAAAAACCAACATCCTTCAATTATTGCACTTCTTTTATGTCATCCGAACATTGATCTATCGCTGAGGGATAAGACAGGCCTTTCACCTTTTGCCACAGCTTTGACTGTGCGCAATCACAAAGCAGCAGAAGCGATCCTTGATAAAATGCCCAATGCAGCTGAGCAGGTATGAGCAACATTTTGATTTTTCTTACTAACTCTGTTTTATTGAGTTAATCTTATCCTTTCTTTACAGACTGACAACAAAGGTCGAAACTTTCTTCACACTGCCATTCAGAAGAATGACTCAGAAAGTGTTCTTTTCTTGCTCTCTATTAATGTTGATGTCAACTCCCGTGTCAACGATGCGAATCAGACTCCACCTCTTCATCTTGCAGCAGCCTCAGGAGATGAAGTGCTTGTCCGGAGCTTGTTTCTAGCTGGAGCCAGAGTATGTAGTTTCCTAGTCAACCTGGGTAGCACTGTGTAAAAAATTTTGTCTTCAAGAGTGACTTTATTTCTGTTTCCTATAGCCCAATGATGTTGATGCTCACAAACGTAATGCCCTGCATGTAGCATCTGAGGCAGGTCATGCAAATATTGTATCTGCATGTCTGTCTAATAGTGTAGCATATGATGCTGTTGACTCTGGGGGAGACTCAGCATTACATATTGCTTGTCGTGAGGGCCATTTGCAAGTGGTTCGGACTTTACTAGAAGAGTCCCAGTTAAATGCGGAGACGATGAATCTGAAAGGTCAAAATCCTCTACATGTCCTTGCAAGACATGGCAAGGATAATTCAGCAGCTATTTGTGAGCTCTTTATTGAGTACATGCCAGATTATCCAATTAACAAGCCAGATCTGGATGGTAACACAGGTAATTTTGACATAGTTTAAAGCTATTCACTGGTTTCTCTTGTGCCATGTGTTTTATTTGTTTTTCATTTTAGCTCTCATGTTGGCTTATATGAAGGGCAATGGAAATCTGTGTCGCGCCCTGGTAAAGGCCAAAGCCTGTATTGGTTCAATGAACAAAGATGGAGTGACCATCTTCAATTACCAAGTGACAACTAAACAGCTTTTATACAGGTAAAGTCTTCTAAGACACTTCTGTTCACTGCCTTTTATCTTGAGTCAATTGATCATGTCTCTTTTCTGTTCCAGCTTACTTAATCAATTATCAGAAGAACCACCATGGGCAGAAGGTGACATTTGTTTAGACTGTGGAACAAAGTTTGGTTTTACAGTTCGGAAGCATCACTGGTATGCATTTTTTTGTTTTAAATCTGGCGCTTGTCTTGTGAGAATGAGTATCTGTATCTTAATTGCTCACCCTTTCTTTTTTAGCCGTCATTGTGGTAGAGTCCTCTGCAGCAATTGTTCCGGCCAAGACGTCCCTATATTGAAATTTAATCAAAAGAAACCTGTCAGAGTATGCTCTGTTTGTTTTGACTTTTTACAAGTCGGCTCTTCATAATATGAAATGCATTCCTATGAATTCATTAACAACAATTGTCTGAAGTATTAATAAATCTGATTGTCAATGTGTAAGGAGTGCAGTCTATGCACTTTGTGATATTGTAGCATTGAAATAGCTATTATTCAAGTCTCTTTTTGTTGAATAGAAATCTTGTTTTTAGTCTGAAATGTATGTATGCCTTTGCACACTGTGCTATTGTTGTCTTTAGTTTGTCTTTCTCCTTGAATAAAGTCTGAGTCTGACTATGATCACATTTTTGAAATTAAAGTTGTTGGAAGTGAGATGTGTAGGAGCTCTAAGCTCTTTGTTATTGATTTTTTTTCTTCTTAAGGAAAGTGCCATGCATGACCTAGAGCATTCAGATTAAATCAACCTTGTATTACTATGTTGTAACTTGTTAGTTGTATCGTTCATCTATATGACTGAACATGGGTTCAGTTCAATGAATTTATGTCTAATAAAACCAAAGGTAAACTATCCATGCCGTTTTGCATTTTGATTGTTGAGATTGTTTGCTTACTGCTCACCTGATCTGTTAAGTTTTACAGTGTATAATAGAGAGTGCTTAGATTACAGCTTGCTGCATTGTTCGTAAACAAATATTTATGTATTTTAAAATCTATTTTTATTACTATTTTGATTTTATATTTAATTCTGTACAGAGCAGATAAAATAAATATGTACCAAAATCTGATGACTGCATTGAATATGAAATAATAATACCCTCCATTTCAAGCCATTTAAAGCCGAAGTAATGTTTTATTCAATTTATACTTTATAATTACATTCGCAGTATTGACTGCTAAAAATCAGGATGGTGAGGTGAAGAACAAAATATTCCTTAGTGTTTGAATGCACTGTACACAATTTGACTATGGCTGTTTCCATAAGTCTATCAAACTAATTACAATATTTGATCTCTACTTCAGCTGCTTAAACAGGTCGTGGGATACACAATGGTCAACACAGTGGAACCAATCGTACAGTTCTTCAGCACATGTTTCAGTAGTTTGTTTTTTGCTACGAACTCTGGCATTGCATGTTTCCAATTTCTCATGGAGACTGACACACTTTGGGTTGGCGCGGCACTTCTCCTGCAAAACAAGTTAAATTTTGAAATGAATAACTTCAGCTTTTAAAAAAAAGTAAGTTTAGAAATGCTTTACTTGAAATCTTCGGGATCGGAATGTCTAAATATATAATGAGTGAACTGATGCTTTTGAGCATGAAATAAGACAAACCCATAGACAATTGAAAAATATTTTACTTTTAATTGTTTAAGAGGGAAACCATAACCGTCCGGGAAGTCAACACATATTGAACATAAAGAGAAGTCTTAGTTTAAGCGTACCGTTTCAAAAACTGTCATGGCAATACATCCAGCTCAAGTTCACAAACGGGAGAAAATCAAAGCACTAGCCTAAGAGTCAAATAGTTAATTTGTCAAACAGCCCTGTCATACTGAAGGAGGATGAAGAGCAGGTTGAGAGGTTGCAGAAACATGAAGGATTGCAGTACCATCCATAATCTTTGAGGTTAACTGACGACTGCCATATTCGAGGGCTTCAAGACAACAATCCCGAAACAAAAAGTGGTGTTGAACATTTGCAGATTTGATCAGAAATGACTCATTTAACTTACCTTGAGTGTCTCCTGAGGATCTACAATGTCTTCATCCTCGGCCTGTGCCTTAGCCTTAATGAGGAATCGGTTGGCCAAGAAGTTCCCAAGCCAAGACATGTTGCTGCGAAATAACGAGGATGAAGGTCAAGACGAGGACGAGAAATCGGACGTGATGAGAAATACTTTCAAATTCCAAATCGAAAATCCATGACATTGTAACAATTACCTGGTTTACTTAAAATCCTTCGTACTTGACGACCCTCAGTGCTG
Organism: Thrips palmi; assembly: GCF_012932325.1. Lineage (NCBI taxonomy): Eukaryota > Metazoa > Arthropoda > Insecta > Thysanoptera > Thripidae > Thrips > Thrips palmi. The sequence goes on along the minus strand of NW_023144625.1, from coordinate 13,031,631 downwards.
GAAGACCTCTGCTCCTGTCTGCTAAAAGTGCCCCCTTCCTCTCCACCCCTCTCCTCCCTTCTTCCCCTTGGTCAAAACTGGTCACATGTAAAGCAGTGATTCAACTTAAGCATTGTTTTAGATAAAAACAAGGTTTAACATTCGAAAAAACGTAATGAATCTGTTTGTACTGGATTGAAGCTTAAAGAAGCAATTCTATATGTTCAATCTAGGTGTTTCGCTATGGGCCGAGGTTTGGTTGAATGTTAATGGTTATCAAGGAAACAATGTTGGAGCGGCCGAAGTCGTGGTCGTTGTAAAGCATTGACTTTAAAGAAATGATGAAATACTTTTATTTTGAAAGAATTTGTGTTCAAATTGTTATGAAAATCTGATGGCTTAATTAAGACGTCACCCCTGCAGCTTTGCAGCCTGGCCAAGGCAGGGCCAACCATCGTTTCCACTTAAAACCTAACAGTGAGTGTCCTTCCATTTTCTGAAATTTATTGGGAATGCATATTTTATGTTTTGTGTAAGTTAGTAAATTTTCGTATTTTACCGTCTTATAATTTTGCTAATGTCACCTGTAAGATTTGGCTGTAAGGAGGAAGAAGTCCCTCCTTGTTCTTGAAATTGCTTTATTTTAACCCTATCAAAGTTGAATTGTCATCATTTCTTATTTTTTCTATGTATTATAAAGTCTTGATGTTATTTTGGATCATGTTCAAGTATTGCTGTCTACCAAAAGTAGCTGTTAAGTCAGTATTACCTTCATTATTGAGAGCAACATAACCTCTCTCACCATGTTTGTTTTGATTTTGTCAGCAGCAATGAGCACAGCCATGGATTCCAGTAATTCGTTCAATCGACCGGGATCCCATCAGAATGCGCAACATCCCAATCCAAATCATCCTATGCACCACAAAAACAGAAATTTTAAGCTCATGAATGACCCATTTTTAGCCAAGGGTGGTGTAAAAACATACCGATATGATGGTGTCCCTATCGATGCTACACAACCTCTTGTTATTTGTCGAGATCCACGTTCAGCTCTTACCAGAATTTGGGCCCGACTAGACCAACTTGATCTTCCTATTCCTAGGTTTAAGGTGAGATTATCATGTATAGTAAATCATCAAATTGTCCAGGCTCTATTTAAGCTCTGAACAGCTGTCACACGTCTGGTGCTTCATTTTTTATGAATGTTTGTTTATTTCAGATTGATGACAACTATGTTGGTGATCCTCCCCCCGTAGAAATTACAATTTCTAATCTTAATGATAACATAGATAAAACATTTTTAGGTGACATGGTTAGTAATTGACACATTTACTCTGCACATTACTTGTATGATTCCAAGTCTATATGCTTCTAAGGCGTTTTGTATCTTATATCTTGCCATTTTGTTTGCCAATGTTTCAAGGTTCAAAAATTTGGTGTTGCTGAAGAGCTCACTATATTTTATCACCCTTTATCAAACAAACATCTTGGTTTGGCTCGAGTAGTGTTTGAGCAGACCAAAGCTGCAAAAGCCTGTGTGGACAAACTGAATGACACGTCTGTCATGGGCAAAGTTTTGAGAGTTTTCCTAGATCCATTTGGTAAGCTTAAAGTACACTTCACTAGAGTCCAATTCATATTTCTATCCGTTCTTGCAAATTTGCAATTTCAACTCTGCTATTTTGCTGTTATTTTTTCTTCTAGGAAATGAGTGCCGGAAAACCTTTGAGTCTTTAACAGAAGAAAAGAAGGAAATTCCAAAGGAAAAAGAGAAGGAGAAAGTCAAAGAGGAGGAAAAGGAAGAGAAAAAGGTTGTCAAGAAGCCATCTAAAGCTCCTGTAGAGCATGAGGCTGAGCCAGCACCCAACCACAAAGTATACTATTTTAAAAGACACAAATTTTGACTTGTTATTTCTATTGCTGATTTCTGACATTTTGGCACTATTTCTTGTTAAGGTGGATGTGCATAGATATGACAATGCTCACTCAAGACTTCACAGTGATTATCCTACACCCTCCAGTGATCATGGATACCGAACAGGATCAAGCGAAAACAGTTCATACATTGGTACTCTAAATTATTCTTGAAATTATTTTGCTAAAAAATATTTAACTCTCTGTTTGAAGTTTCCCCTAGGTGATGAACTCTGTTTAGTTACTGAGCTTGGTTTCACAGGTACTTCTGATAGGTCATATAATCAGTATCCCCATTCAACCCCGGGGTCCGCTTCAAACCACTCCTCTCAGCACTACCCTCCTTATGACTTTCATAGTCATTATCCTGTAAACTACCACTCCCAGCCACCTCCTGGTTACCCACCTGGCCTTCCCCCCACTGCAAACCAGTGGCCCCATCAATGGCCACATCCCCCAGACGCGAGAGCAATGAATCCGAATCCGGCTCTACCACCAGCAAATGATGTTCATCAGTGGAGTGGTTACACCGCGGGCACTGATACTAGAAACACGTCAAGCAAGGTGAGTGGTGCCTGCTGCATTTATTTGTTAGTTGATTTTCTACTGTCTTGCAGATTTTTATTAGTTATTGTGTTTTACTTCTAGTCAAAGAAGAAAGATAAATCAAAACGGAAAGGTGCTGATGCTAACACTGATGATGGCAAACTTGATCTTGATACCAGAATAGAAATGTTATTGAAAGGGAAAGTAGGGGTAGCCCCTGCTTTTCTTCAGTTGGGTATGAGCTCTGACGAGGAAGATGATCAACACCGAAGTAAAGTTGCCTCTCGGCGATCCTCCAGTTCTTCTCGGTGAGCATATCGGGAAAAACTGATCAACAATGTAGGTTGATTTCTTTTCTCATTGCACATACATATTGGCTCTATTGATGTTCTAGGCACCAGAAGAGACAAGGGAAACATAAAAATCATGCAACATCTAGTGGTGAATCAGATGGAGAAGCCAAGGAAGCTGAAAAATTAAATGAGGTTCCTGAAGCACCGATTGAAAAAGAACCACTGTCAACCCCTCCATCACCTTTTTTGACTCAAGAAATATATTTACAGTGTCATCAGGAGTATGTTGAAGTGGTAAGATAAAATCTAATTAACTTAGTATTCTATGATTTTGATCTTGTGCACTTGGTAAGTCAACATGCTTGTTCTCTTTTCAGCTTTTGAAAGAAAGAGAGGAAAGATTAAATCACAAATCATCAAAGAGCAAATCTCAAAACAGTACCAAAAAATCAAATGAGGAGCTTCACAGTGAAATCAGCAGCAGTGAAGATGAGATTTTGACTGGTGGTGCATGCAATAATGATGATAGTCAGCAATCACAAGTCAGTTGTGATGATGAACTTAGTCGATTAGATGTAATACCTTCTCTAACTTTTAACAAAGGTTCAGAAGATGGTCACAGATGCACCCCATTACAAGTAAGATTTTGTGCAGTAGTATTTTTTTTACCTACTGGTACCTTCTTTTTCTCTTGTTACCCAATGGGCACTATTTATACTGTATTCTCTTCATTTACATCTCTAAAACACTTTCTTTCTTCTCAGGATGAACTGAATGGTCAAGATGATGACAGAATGTCTCTGTCAAGTTTAAGTTCTGGAGATGAGAAAATAACTGTAGAAACTCCTGTATTCACACCTCATGTCCCACCACCAGCTATCCCAACCCATCTACCTCCACCAACCCATTTACCCCCTCCCCATTTGGCTTCATCCTATCCACCACCGGGTTATGGCTATAGTCAACAAGTACCATATTATCCTGGACAACCACCACCACCTAACATACCTTATGGTACCCCTTATCCTGCCTACCCTGTACCACCTGGACAAGATCCATCATATTACAATCTTGCTTATCAGGTACTATTTATTCAGTCATAACTTAAAGAGTATAATTTTTCTCTCGTAATTCTTTATTAACTCCTCATTATTTTTTGATTTAGGGTTACCAGACAGGTGACGGACGCTATCCTGTTCACTCCAGTGCTTACACTCACCCAGCAGCTTATCCCTACCCTGCGTATCCAACCCAGGCTGGTATGCCGGGTCAAGAAAATGAGCAAGGTCACATAATTCAGTAGGTGTCTTTTTCCACTCTTCTTTGTTCCTTTATGTATTGTCAATCAGATTTTATGAAGTTTTTTTTTTTCAGGGGAGTAATTGACAAAGTTATAGCTGAACTAAAAGCTATATTAAAGCGAGATGTCAACAAAAAAATGATAGAGAACACTGCTTTTAAATCCTTTGAGAGTTGGTGGGATCAGGAAGAAAGTAAAGCCAAAGTAAGTGGCATTCATGTGCTCTTTATCATCTCTCTTTGTGTGTGATTTCTAAATGTAATGTTTACTTTAAATTGATTTCTAGGCTTCATCAGCAGAAATTGTTGAGCCAGGAAGTGCTGAAAAGATTACTAAGCCATCCACTATTTCCACAACTCGCGAGCCAGTGGAGACGACTAGTTTGACTGGGTTTGGTTTGGGCTTCAGAGCTGCAATTCCCAAAATGCCATCATTCAGGGTAATTTGTTCAATTTTTTTAATTTTTTGCCCCAAAGCGATTTTACCCTAAGTTTTTTTTTTTAAAAACACATTGTTTTTATTTGTATTGCAGCGGAAACGGAAGGTTCCTTCTCCAACTTTAGATGAAGATGGTTCCTCCAGACCTGGTGCCCTCAGTGATGAAGAGATTGTGAGGCAGTCTGATTCTGACTCTCAGGTAAAGCAAACTAACTGTGTATGTAGGGTTTTTAAAAATAATCATGTCAACATTATTTTTGACTGTCTAGTTTTCCATGTTTTACAGACTGGAGCATCTACTTTCCGACGGGAGCGGCGAGGCCGAAGAATCATCTCTGATGATAATGAGCCTCCTAAGCGTTCTTCGTCATCATCATCGTCGTCATCCTCATCATCTTCTTCTTCTTCCTCTTCGTCCTCTTCTTCATCTTCAAGCAGCCGATCAGCAAGTCCTAGTCTTAAGTCTATTTCAAGTGCAAGTAATCTGAGTTCAGATTCTAGTAGCAGCTCTGAAAGCAGTGACACTGAAGAAGAGCCTGGCTCTACTGTTGATTCTGCAAATGAGCGGCTTGCTAAGAAACTTGCTCTCCTCGATCCTGAAGATCTAGAACTTCTCAGAACATTCAGGTTGGATATTTGAACCTAAATGTAGGATAACACAGTTTCAGCCTCACAGATTCAGCCTTCCTAATGCATTGATTTTGTGGGATATTTTATTCACAGAGAGAGTACGCCTGAAGGAAGCCATACCCCTATTCCTGACGATGATTCAGACACATCAGATAGAGAAATGGTCTACAGCAAATTCGGTTCTGTATCTCATGTTGACGAATCTACGGACGACGCCTCTGAAACGGAAGAGGCCATGGCAGCACTTGATGATACGAGAACACCGGCACATACAACTCAATCATTAGCTGTCGCAGTTTCTAGCGCAACAAAGAGTGCAGCGAGTGTGGACACCAGTGTAACTCTGACAGCATCATCTCCAGCTCTCAGTCATGGTTCTCCTACATCACATGAAAGATCACCTCTTGCAGATGTCAGCAAGTATGTGTCAAACATTTATGAGCCCACCCTGTTTTTAATACCTTTTTTGAAGTTATTAGTATTCTAAAATGCCTGGAACATTTTACAGCTCTGATTCATTTGCAATTGAGGCACTTATGGCTTTGGCTGGGTCTGATCAAAAGACTTCAACCAAAATTGGTCCTGAAATAGTATCTGGTATCCGCAAGATTGAAAAAACTGTCGATGATGATAGGTTTGTACCATTTTGAAATGGACTCTTGGTTTTCTTGATAAATGTCTAAAGTTCAAAAATTTATATTGCAGGAGGCTTTCATCTAACATCAATGGTGTGTCTTCTACTCTCTCTAAAAACAACACTAGCAATAGAAAGGGGCCTGCACCCCCTCTGTTTGTGGAAGATGCCAGGTCAAAGTGGGAAAATGCATTTGATGAGAACAAACCATTCAACCAAAGGGGCTATGAAAGAGATGTGGATCGATATGGTGAAATATCCCATGTTCCACAAACTCAAATATCATTGGAACATTCCTACTCCCTCCCACCAGAAAGAGACCCCTCTAGTTCTCCACCTAATTCAAATAAACATTCTCACAAATTATTTAATCATGATCATGGGTAAGGAAGATGACTGAAAATGACAACATTAATGCTTTTGTTTCTTCCATTAACAATTTTCTTATTTCTGCTTTTTCTTCTTTAGATACACTTCAAAGAGTGCTGTTCCAACAAAACCTCTTACTCCTATACTGGATGATAACTACTCTGGTTATAAAGAAATCGCACCCAAGAAGCGGTCTCCCAAGAAGCCACAGAGAAGAGCAGAAATTGATAAGTTATTACAGGCCAACAAATTGTTCAGGCAAGTCTATCCACTTCAAACATTTTTGTAACTTGCAATGTTTTCTTCTTCTTTTAATCATGTAGCTGTATCTTGTACAGACTTAAATCTTACTTATTTATTATTATTTCCTCTAATTTTTCAGGCAACCTGTTTTTGTACCTGAAAAACCGGTTGTGTTTACTGAGAGATCAACAATGGAAGAAATGCAGGTTCTTTATGAATTCTTGACCAAGGGAATTGATCCCGAGGACATGAACTATCTGAAGAGGAGTTATGATTCCATGCTTGCCAGCGATGCTGCTGGGTATTGGCTCAATGATACCCATTGGGTTGACCATTGTGATATCCTTTGCATACATATTTCCATTACTTACATTATGATAATCCTGTGTTTGCTTTACACTTGATTTGGTATGATGATGTATTTCCTTAACTCCTTTGCACCTACTGACCTGTCATCTTCTCCATCTAAAAAGCGTAAGCGAGATGACGTTCGATTACACACTACAGGCAGTGCAAGAACTGAGGGTTATTATAAAATGGATGTTAAGGAGAAGATGAAGTACAAGGTAAGGACTTTTGGTTTTATCTTTTCCCTCTTTTGAACAGTGCTCAGTTTTCTAAAACCCGATTTTCTGTCCGCAGTATCACTTTGCTCAATCCGTTCAACCAGCACAAGTTACAGCTGAGGACCCTATGAAAAATATCAGTGCAAAGATGCAATCATCATCAAGAGAAGCTAGAAATAACCAGCGCAGGTTGCTTAATGCCTTTGGACTTGTAACTGACAGTGATCTGCTGAAATTTAACCAACTGAAGGTCAGTCTTCAAATTTTATCTCTTACACTATGCAATTTGTTTTGCTTATCAAGAGGTTGTGCTTATGTAAAGTATGCTTGTTTTTCATTTATTGTTTGCTCTTCCAATTCCAGTTCCGCAAGAAACAATTGAGATTTGCCAAATCTGGTATCCATGACTGGGGCCTGTTTGCCATGGAACCTATTGCTGCTGATGAAATGGTGATTGAGTATGTTGGCCAAATGGTACGACCTATTGTGGCAGATAATCGTGAACGCCAATATGAAGCTACTGGAATTGGATCATCATACTTATTCCGTATCGATGTAGAAGCCATCATTGATGCTACCAAGTGCGGGAATCTTGCTCGCTTTATTAATCACAGTTGTAATGTAAGTAAACTTGAACTGTATCAAAGTATTATTTACTTAATATAAGCCTCATGTATTAATGATCTCTATTTATTTCCTATTTTTAGCCCAACTGTTACGCTAGAGTCATTACCATTGACAGTCAAAAGAAAATTGTAATCTATTCTAAGCAACCTATTGGTGTCAATGAAGAGATAACATATGACTACAAGTTTCCTTTGGAAGATGAAAAGATTCCTTGTTTGTGTGGAGCTTCACAGTGCAGGGGTACCCTCAATTAGATTAGTTACCTCTATTTATATTTCGCAAATGTTTTCTGCCTTCATTCCCATTTTGTTGGAATCATTTGCCCATTCGGTCTCTGATTCAATTTACATGATGCACTTTCTTTCGGATTGCATTCTTGAGAATGGTAAACTAGTGCTCCCTTGATTGTGTTAGTATTGGTAGATAAAAAAGGTGAAATCGTTTTCTTAAAGCATTTGCCCCAAAATGTTTTGGAATGTAAGAATAAGTTAGTCTATTGCTTCAGCAAGTCTGTGATATTACCTAAGTAGTTGCATTAATGCTACATTGTATGCAACATTTTAAATAGTAAACTGTATGTCATCTTTCCCTATTTTCACCAGCAGATCTTTTTTCTCATTTTTTTTCTTTGTATGTGTGAGAATGATGTGGCATATGTAATTTTTGTTGTTCTTTTGATGGTGTAAGTGTAAATCAATGTTTCTGAGAATTTTTTACTTGCTTTGACTCTGATTATGATTCAGTTTGGAATAACTGTCATTTGTTTCATGAAGTTCAGCTACACAGTACTAACTGTTAAAATTTCCGGGCCACATCAGTAAAATTATTGTGAAAACTGAATTATAATTTCCTTTGACATGTATTCATACCTGTATACGTGCTTTCCATAATTGTTGAAATGTGGAAAAAATGAATTACCTAGCATGGCTTTAGTCATTTCCATCAGATGTGTTATTTATTTTGTGTGCCATTGTGAAATTTTGCATGAACTATCTCTTAAGAATAACTTGCGTGTTGTGCCTTTTTCTTAATTATGAATAGAAAAGCATTTTACTAAGATGCAATTGTCTAGGAATTGGCATTCTGTTTTGTATGATAGTTTGCATTGATTGTTTCTTATTCCTGCAAATCATGTCCTGTTCTAGACAGTCGAACCCTGTGATATTTCTGTGTGACTGTATTAGGTACAAACATTGCTGATTTCACTCTTGACAAGGAGCCTTAAGAGGTCATCTGGACTAAGAATCTCAAAAACCACAAGTTTTGATGTTATCAAGGAATTCCCTTAAGTTGCAGTTAAAACTTTGCTCAAACTTGTAAGTGTTGCCAGGATTTTTCAACTAATAATTTAAGTTAAATTATCCTCTCCTGTCAACAGTTCCTTCACTATAGCCAAGTCACATGGTTAAGACAGTGGGGCTTGTTCTGTTTAAATCAAGCGGTAGAGTTTTGTCATGGGCTTACCTCTGATCTTTACCTTGGCTATTTCATTTCTGTGTATGAATGAGCCATTTGGCCTCTGTAATTCAGTATTAATAATGAAGTGGTACCTAGGGTTGACTGCCAACAAATTATGAAAGTACTTGGCTCATGACAGATTCGTATCAAATCATTGCTCTTCCACTCTCAGGGTCTTATGTGTACATATGTAATTATAAAGTAGAGTAAACAAAAAATTCGAGTCATCCCTTTAGAGGTTTCTCATGCACGTGGCATAAGCTCATGAATGAAAAACATCTTCAGAGAATTTCTAGCTTAGCTTTTTTAAGTTTGCTGGTTGTTGTAATAATATTCCTTTTTTTAAAAATAAATTCTGTGAGAACTTATTTTATCTTAACAGAAACTTTAGAAGCTTTTGTTGAGTGCAGTGTTAGTGAGTATGTGATTTCAACTGCACATTAACTTGCTGTTGGAAATCATATTGTTAAAATTATTAAGTCTGCTACAAAGAGTCTGGTGTTGATAGATGATCAGGTTGAAACAACATCCCTCCTTGATTGTGTTGTTTGTACTTCTTTGACTGTTTACTTTCATAAATATTCATATGAACTATTGTACAGTAAATTTATTTATAGGTAACCCTTCACACTTAAATACTGTTTTTTATAATGTTAGCTGTGAAATTGTACATAGACATACCAATCATGATTGTATATTTTCTGTGGTCTCCCTTTGTAAGGGATGAACATACAAATATTAAAAAAACAAATTTACAAGAAACTGTGATTAATTATTTAGGTCTTCACCATAACCACTAGTGGAGGGTAACTTTGTTCTCTTGGTTGCCTTCACAAGCCTCCCCTCTCCACACACTTGGTTTCTTTGTTTTTACAAAAGTTTGAAGGGGGCCAATGATTCCAAAGGAACAGCTAAAGACAAATTATAAAAGCATTTTGTCTTTAAAAAAAAAAACACAAATAAATGCTTAGAGATGAGTGCTTTGAGGACTTATGAATAGAGAGGTTATTTAAAAAAAAAAAAAGATACTTAAAATCCACTACCCAAACCTGTTTGTGGCTCAGGTGGATTGCTATTACTATTAACATATGAAAAGCTATTGGTCGTTATATTTTTAATGTCCTGACCAACAGCTATATTTCCATTAGGGAAATGTGATGGAGCTGAGTGTTGCATATCTAGCTGACTTTGAGCAATATCAGCTAGAGCACTTTGAATTTGGCTAAGGAGAACTTCGCCACGAGCTACAACTTCTTCTAGCCTTTCTCCTGCTTTCTGACTCTCTTGTTCTAATTGACGCAAGCTAGCCACCTATTAGAGAGTAAAAGAAATGAAGACATTAGTTTCGCAAAGTCATTCATTGCACTTCACAGTCTCAATAAAAATGACACATTATGGAAAGTAATGAAAGAATTACTTGAAGTTCTGTTGATGAATCCTCATTGGGCAAAGATTCTATTAAAACATCGATGTCCTTAGCACAGCGCGCAATCAAGGTGGCGAACAAATGGGCATAATCTGTAACTGCAAATACAGGACCAAAGTTGGACTTTTCTGGAATAGATATTGCTGATTGAAGGTTGAGACAAGATATTAAATCTGTGAACCTTCTTGCTGCTGTTGTGGAGTCTGAGAACCACTGCGATCGAATTTACTGGGAGTAGAAAACTGTTGAAGGATCCCAATACTATTACAGAAGTTATCTGCTTGCTGTAAACAAACACAAAACCAAAATTAACAAGTTTTCTAACATGAAAATTAACCGCCGTCCAAAGTAACTTAAGGTTAGGCAAAGCAGTTGGTTCATTCACCAAAATATAGTCAAACTAAAAATCTACATTTTCAAACTTTGGAAAATTTTAACTTAGTATGATAATGGTTAATGAAGATCTATAATAACAAATACTTAAAATGATCTGCAAGTGACGCTGGGACAGTATTTGTTTACATCTTTACATGATCAGCACCTAAACGTATGAAGTAAATTTGTAATGGATAGAGACCTGATTAATGGTGTCCTGAAGCTGAGTCAGCCTATCAGCCATTTTGATTTAAATTTAAAGAATAAACCACACGAAAATCAAGTGTATTTTCAAAACCATAAACAGTACAGAAACGTTCAGACTTGGCGTTGACGTTTACTTTTACTTGGTTATGTATTTGTCCGTCTGCTACCCTACACACAACGTCTATGACAAATTTACTAACCTTATCGCGTATTGGCGAGTGCCAATAAGCAAATAATGTTCTTATTTTTCATAAAGGTTGAGTGTCGGGTCTGCAAAGAAAACATGAGAGAGGGAAGTTTAAGAACGAAGAGTAGATACTGTCACGACCAAAACAGTTATGTGTACATATTTTGAAGTGCACTCAAAAATTTTTTGTACAAGTAAAATAATTTTATGTTAATGAATTAGATACAGTAGGTATTAACCAACTGAAATGGCTTTAAACTTGTCACTGTATAAAAGTGTACTCTTGGGTTCAATTGTTTAACGAACATGTTAGGAAATAAGGTTTACAATGAATAAAATCCAATGAATAAAAACAATATAATTATCACATACTCATTATTCTCAGTGTACTTCTACAATTCATTTACTCAACAATTTCAACATAACATAACACATCAGAAATGAATGGTCTAGTTGGACAGATGGGTTGCTGCTGCCTATAATGTAAGTTCAGACTTTAGTCCTCTTGAGGTATTGTGAACGCTCATAGCGAAGTTTGCTCCATATACCACGACACATTCTAATAAGTCGAGTATCGGGACTTGCCGAATCCATAGCCAAATGATACTGTGTCTCTATTATATGTTGTGCTGGTTTGAATCTGTAGTTTTGAATTAAGCTAAGAGCAATGTATAATTTGCAGCGTGCCACAGTACTTGGATCACCAAGCCGCAGAGCAAGTTGAAACTGGCGAATAGATATTCTTCCCGCCATTTCAGCCTAGAATATACCATCATAATCAATACAGGGGACAGTTCATCAAAATCATCCATTTAAATGAGACAGTTCATGACTCAAGAGCTTGAGCCATTGCATTATACTTACACAATGACTAAAATGATCACCAAGAGCAGAATAAGCACCACCAAGAGTTGAAAGCCATGACATGGCGTTATCCAGCTCACTGCGTTCCATGACCATATAATTGATTCGATGACACCTGTAATTGGTGGAACAGCAGGTGCTCAGTCCAAAATTTAAGTGTGATATGCTTTGAAGACAAACCACCTCAGGTTACTCACCAATTGTAGTCTAAAACTTGATTAGGAGGTTCTACTAAAGTGACTTTCAATGTTAAATTTTTGCAATTTGGAATGTGATATTTCATTTTATTTAACCAATAATCAAGAACACAAATTCGGAATTGCCCTGAGCATTGGAGTACTTTTACAAAATATGAAAATATTAGAGAATTCAAGGAGAGAGAAAATTTTGTTCGATGCTTTTTGGCAACTTGATCTCCATCTGACTGAATCACCAGGTCTCGGTGACTTACTATTTCAAAACCTCCTATGTCATTGTCACCATCACCAAAGTCCTCTCGTCTCTTCATTTCTGTCACTTTGTTCACAATCGTATCATAACCGACGATTAGTTGTTCCCACAAACAATTGTTAGAATAAACGACGATCTTCATGTGGGCCATCTTTAAAAGTCAGGTTACTTTAAGTCAAGAACAAGAGTCACAAACAAAACTCAAGAATCATTTCAATAGTTTCGAAATCGACTGAGCTGGATATGCTGAGCAACAATATCAGGAAACTCGTTTTCGGTGTTGTCATTCAACTTGAACAGTTTGTTGTGCTCTCCTCTCTTCAGTTTTCTGCTTGCATGATCGCCGCCTTATTGACAGAAACGATTGTCCTGTAAATAGTGCTTGTTATGAGAAATTCTGAGGATCAAATTTTGCTTCTGCTTTCGACCGGGTGGTGGCACGTGGGAGGAGTGCCTTTAAAAACAGTTGAAATTTGATCCGACGACAAAAAAGTCATCGAAAAACACTGTTAAAAGGTTCTCTTAACTCTGATAACATTGTGGAAAAAAATAGGAAGGTGTTTGGTGGGAATGAAGAACTGCATTCGCCTAGAAAGGCCCAGGATATTCGAGAACTTCGTCTGCTTGTCGCCCCTTCCTCCCCCTCCCCCGCTCGACGTCATCGATCGGGGGGAACTGTGTCAATCAAGGGATTTGTTTCGTCGCCACACCACCAAAAGAGTCGAAAAGAGCAAAGAGTTCCCCAAAAGTCGATCAAAAATTCCATTACTTTTCGCAGAAAGGCAGGCGAGTGACTGCCAGACACGCGAAGCGACAAGCGGAGCCAAGTTTGCGTTCCGCTCAACTTTTCATTATTTTCATCGACGTTGGTTTTCGTTCGTTGGTCCGCGCACGACTCGTCCCGTCCCGTCCCTTTTGGCACCTCCTTCTACAGTCAGTTGAAGGAAAGGAGCAGTCCGAGTGCCGAGGCGCTATCGGTGCGGTCCTATCATCTCGACGAAGGTCCTGATTGCGAACGGCCTATCGATTTGCACGCATATATATAGTTGTGAGTGGCATCGATTAAGAGCGTATTAACACGAGTGTCGGCCGTTCGGAGCCCCACGGCCCAGCTCCCACTCGCAGCCAGTCAAGTGGAATAACCCCTTTTGACGTCCCGCCAAGGCAATGGCTTTCCTGCGTGTGGTCACCCGCTGGCCTGCATCGTCCAAATTTGCGTGCGCCACCCCTGGCCTCCACCGCCATGCCCTGGACCCGCCAGGTGCGGCTGGCACGGCGCTGCGGAGCGGGTTCCTACCCCTGACCACGTCGTCTGCTGTGGCCAAGTCCTCCGCCGCCACCGCGGAGGCCCTCCGTGGGGGCAGCCAGACGTTGGGGTCCAGGAGGGACCCTCTGGACGCCACTTTCGACGACGCGCACGCCGCCTACAAGAGCAAGACGACATGGGAAATCCTTCGGGCCTACATCGTCTACACCCTCTGCTCCTCCAACTACCTGGTGGAGAACAACATGAAGGTGAGAGAAGCGTAAGCGCATCCCAGCTAAAGACCTACCACAGGCTGAGCGGAACCTCTGTTGGTTTGTAGAGAATGTTTGCGTCGCCTGGAGTCTGTCACAGTCACCTGTGGAATGGTTTACCTGGTTTGCCTATGAGTTCACTGCGTTGTAGTTAACAGAACGATCCGTAGCTTGTAAGTTGTGTAGAAGGCGCACCTTGGGTTTGGTGTAGTTGAAAGTAGTAATTTTGAATTAAGTACGATAACGTTATTTACTTTGTTAGGAGCTTGGTAACATATTTTCTTCATTCAGAGTTAACTTAAGTAAATACCATGATTCTTAATAAGCAAAAGATTCTATTTCTTCATTTTAATGTCCTGTTTGTGAAAAAAAAATCAAGCTAACATAATTATTCTTTTTAAGAAGAAATAATAACTGTTCTGTTTCAAAATTACACTCTATGAACTTCCCTTTTACAATTTCGTGTTCCGCACATGTGAACTTTGAGAGCTTACTTGTGATGCCCAAGCCAAATTCTGCCATGTATCAAATATTAATGACCCGATTACTGCTCTGTCAGACATGAGGAGACAGGACCTAGTCCTAGAGACCAGGTAATCTGGTGCCCTGCTCTGGAGCCGAAGCCTCTGGGTCCAGTGTCAGGGGCAGTCCTGTTTGCACTGATAACAGAGGATGGGCCATGATGGCACGCACGGGACTCCAGGCCGGGGGTTGCGTGATGTGATAAGCCGCGACAAGTCTTTGTCCCCCCGACTGCAGACGAGACAGGATGCGGCGATAAGGCACTGTTGACCAGCCACTTTCCCTCTCCGGGTCCAATTCCTTAATGCAAGCCGATAACCGGGTCCCATAGACCCGTCGCTGTGCCTCTCTCGCACTCATAGGGCGCCCCGTTTGGGTGCAAAAGAGTGACCGAGCGACGGAAACGGCCCTCGAAACTGTCTGGTGTCCTACGGTCGCGTCCTAGAGTGCCTGTCGACCCGGCGGCGGCGGCGGCGGCGGCGGCGGCGGCGGCTCGCTACAAAGCAACCTTCGAGTGTCTCCCCGTGGCGATGCTTGTGGCTAATAGTCCTAGCGCTCCTCCACCCCGTAGCTAAGCGAGCTAGCGCGCGAAGCTCGCGAAGCGTAGCGTCATTGCTCTAAATGGGCCCGGCGTTGATTTGAACGGCCGGCCCTTGGTTGCGCAATGCCGCGCCAATAATCTCGCGTGCTGCCGGCAAGGGAGGGGGGGGGGTCTCCATTCAGTGTGTCCGGTGCTCCCCGTCAGTCACCCCCAAGGCCACGTCGCCTCCCTCCAGGCCTCCAGGCCGGGGCGCTGCTTGCACTGCTTGGCGCTTCCCTCGAGTTCTGGGTTGAAAAGCTCCCGCCCGCGGTCAGATAGTGACGCGAGTATGAATGGCCGGGTGGCCGGCCCGGCCAGGAGGAAGGAGAGAGAATTCTAGCGCGGGCGGGTGCGGAAGGGAGATAAGAGCAGTGAGCGGGTTGATGCTCCCGGTGCGCGGTGCGCGCCACCGTCCGCGCCGTGCCTTTGCCTGCCTGCCTGCCTGCCTGCCTGGCGGCCTGGCGTGCTCCGCACCCCGGAGAACCGCCCTCCTCTGGTGCAGACTGATTCCAAGAGTCGTTTCTCGTTGCTGACTCTCTCGCACTCGGGGCGTCCCGGAAACGTACGAGAGAGACAGAGCGATGAAAACGATTCTCGAAATCAGTCTGCTGAGCGATTCTCACGAATCGTTTTCCGTCGCTCTGTCTCTCTCGCCTCTGCGGCGCCACCATGAGTGCGACAGAGACGCAGCGACCGGGCCGGGGGTCAGCCTGTCAGCGGCACGCGGCACCTATAGTGTTGTGACAGGGATTAGGACCGGCTTCCCTTTGAAGAGGCGGCGTACATATTTGGTTTGCGATAAGGCAGCCGTGCCGCTGTGCCGCTGCGTTGGCGCGTGTCGTGATAGTGTAGTGGGGCAGGCCAGGGTCGGCCTGCACAGGGGCCGCGCGGCGAGACGGGGCGACGGGGCGCACTCCACGACCCACATCATCGCGGTCATTTCACGCGCCACCGCCACGCCGTTATCGGCCGCCTCAAGGATCGTTTCGTCGCTCTGTCTCTCTCGCACCCCCAGGGCGCCCCCGTGAGTGCGAGAGAGACAGAGCGACGAGAAGATCGGCGGCGGCGGCGGTTATCGGTCGTGGTCACGGCGGGGACCGCGGTCGGTCCGTGTGTGGTCACGTGGTCACGGCGCCGCGCCCCAGACAGCCCGGCAGACTGACTCAGAGTAGTTTTCGTCGCTCCGTCTCCCTCGCACGTACCATAGGTGCAGGGGCTATCATTTCCTATTGGCGCGATGCACTCACCCGCCGAGGCACTCGTGGGCCCAAGGTGTCGAAACTCGCCCGGTCCCGTGCCTCTGCCTCATTGTTTGCCGCTCTAGAACGCGTGACGCACGGCGGCATCTGCGCACCGATTCCGAGAGTGGGTTTCGTCACTGTCTCTCTCCGAGGAGGGGTTTGCCACGGACTAAAATGGTGTGCGATTGAGTGTGAGTGGAGTGAGTTTCCACTTGATTCAGCCACGCTTTTTGCCTGCTTACAGGCGTTTGTCTCACTAGTTGCCTGCATATAGGCGTTTTCCTGTTTCGATCTAAGTGAGTGGGAGTGAGTTTAGTAGGCTGGATGCGAACAATCAGTGCAAGAAGTGGCAGACCCCTTGGTTTCTCCCTCGCACCGTAACGGGACGCCCCGCGAGTGCGAGAGAGACAGAGCGACGGAAAGCTCTCTCAGTGTGCAGTCACTCCGAGATCCGGCGTCTCCCCGATTGATTGCCTCGACGTCGCGACCCGCTATCTTTGTCGGCACTGCTAATCGCCGACTGCCGCGCCCGCACTCGCGTGCGTGTCTGTCTGTCTCCCTCGCACCCCTGCGGACCGTGGGACCGCCCCACGAGTGCGAGAGAGACGGAGCGACGAAAGCAGTGTTCGGAATCAGGCTGCCGAGGCGAGAGGAAGTGGGAGGATGGCGGGAAAGCGCGGCGCGCCGGGCTGGTTTTAATTTTTGTGCCGAATCGGTGACTTCCTGCGGCGCCGCACTGTAGGGCCTACACTGTAGGCGGCAGCGACACTGCTGAGCTGGAGGCCTCGTCTCTGGCGGGGGCGGGCGGGGCGGGGCGTGGCGGGGTTACGCAATGCCAGCAGTGCGGTGGCAGCCGTTCACCCGACGACGCGTTGGACGCGACGCGCCGCGTGCGGTGGCGTGGCGGGCGGCGAATTGTCGGATAGTGGAATCGTGCGGGCCGTGGCGGGCCGGCGGGCGGGCTGGGCACATTCCCGTCGCGTCGCCACACTGTTGGCACTTTTCTCGTTGGCCGCGTCGCGCTATTTTGTTGCCGACTGTACTAGTCGAATGGTGTCGACCGCGGTGGGCCCTGCCTGGCTTTGCAGTGTGGCGTGTGGCCGCGGAGTCGCGGAGGACGGTGGAGCCACGAAATGGCGGGGAAGCCCGACCACTACTTGGGCCTCGCTGCCGCACGCTGCCGCACGCTGCATCCGCAGTGACTCGTCGCTCGTCACACTAGTCACATGCAGTCGTCATTGCCAGAGCGCCGATTCCGGGCAGTGCTCCGTACTTCCGTCGCGCTGTCTCTCTCGCCCCGCGAGCGCGAGAGAGACAGCAGACGGCGACGAAAGCGCTGTTGGGACTCAGCTTGAAGGTGTCTGGGTGCGACAGGGGTGGGGCAGGGGTGGGTGCCTTGCCCGCCCCCCGCGGGGCCTCTGGGCTGTGGGCCTGGTCGGGCCCTTCGGTGGCGAAGTGAGGCGATCCGGTCGGGCCTCGCAGGCCTTGTTACGCGCCAGATTGGGCGGGCTGGACGCTGGTCCTGCAGACCATGATTCCGAGAGTCGTTTCCGTCGCGCTGTCTCTCTCGCACCTGCACGGGACGCCCCATGAGTGCGAGAAAGACAGCGCGACGGAAACTGCTCTCGGGATGGGGACACGACGCGATGGCCCTGGCCGCCGGCCGGCCTGTAGGCCCGTGGGCCAGTAGGTGGAGGCGGCCCGCTGCCCCGCTGCCCCGCTGCCCCGCTGCGACCTTGTGGCCACCTTGGCATTGGCCAGGCTAGAGCCAGCAGGCATCGCGAGCGCGCCGGTGGCCTTATGGGCATGGGGGCCACGGCCATATAAACTACTGTATTCCCCCCTCCCCTCCCCGCGCTCTCGCGCTCTTGTCAGCCAGATTGGCCGCCCCTCCCCTCGCCGCCCCTTCGGGCCCCTTCCGCCCTTTCGCTCGCGGTGCCCTTCGTGCTGCGGGCAGCCTGCGCAGCCTGCAGGCTGTACGAGGCGTCACCTTGGAGCGCGGGGCAGCGGGGCCGCGGCGGGGCATTGGAAAATGGAGAAGGAGGCAGAAGCGTCGTCGTCGCTCCCATTATGCTGCTTTCCTTCCCGCCGCGTCGCCGCGCTCTCCGTTGCCGAGGACGTGATGAGTAAGAAAGT
The DNA here is from genome assembly GCF_012932325.1 of Thrips palmi. Taxonomy (NCBI): domain Eukaryota; kingdom Metazoa; phylum Arthropoda; class Insecta; order Thysanoptera; family Thripidae; genus Thrips; species Thrips palmi. Next base: position 13,013,128 of record NW_023144625.1, on the reverse strand, counting down.
GACCGCGCTTCGTTATCCGCGCGTTTCTCGGAAGGCGCTCGGTCGCTGCACTGAAAGCGATCCGGGGCGCCGTCTACTCGACTCCAGTACGGTATCGTGATTATTCTTAGACGCAGACGCGGCCGGCCGGCGCCGCATACGAGTGCCGCCATGGCGGTGTAGCGGCGTGACGGCGTAGGGCCCGGCCGTCGGGCGGCCTGGCGGGCCATCGACCGGGACCTTGGCGGCGAGGTGGGCGCGGCGCTGCGCTTTTTAACGTGGATCGGATTGACGTCATCCTCGAGCCGTGCCTTCGTCGCCGTCTCTCTCGCTCTCGTGAAGCGCCCAGTGTGGGTGCGAGAGAGGCAGAGCGACCAAGCACTCCGGAGGCTGGCGCTGCGTGCAGTGTCCGCCCTGTCCGTCCGCCTCCCGGTGCGCGGCGTCCTCCGAGATGGCTTCTGGGTCGGCGCCGACCGGGACCGCGAGGTTTCCATCCGCCAAAACTGTCTGGGGCACCGTCGGAAAACAGAACGGCCAAAAAAAGAATGGAAAGGAGACATACTGTCCGTTACCGGGCTGGCGCGGGCTGGCGTCGCTACCCGGCCCGCCTGCCAGCCAGCCTGTCGAATGCTAATGTGAGCAGCGACGTGTCGTGTCACAGTTGCTCTTGGCAGAGTAGGCGCGAGGTGTCATGGAGGAGTACGGCTTTGGCATGGCTTCGCCGCGGTGGTTTGTTTGCTCCACTGTGAAAGGGCGCGGCGCTTCACAGTGCTCCTCACACTTGCCGCCACTTGCCGGCCTTGAACTTGCCCCGCGGCACCGCCGCGCGACGTCGATTGGATAAGCGACCTGCGAGGGTAAGTTACGTCGCCGCGGCCGCCGCGGCCGGCGCGTCACGCCACGCCCCGCCACGTCACCGCGTCTGGCGCGTCCAGACGAGCGCCGTGCGGTTTACTCTTGGCGGCTAGCCGCGCTAGCCGGGCCTCGTGGTCGGTGACGTCGGTGACGTCGCTGGGGTGTGTCCGCGAGGCGCGAGGGTGTGTCTTGGCGTCCGCGGCCAGTCCGAGGGCCAGGCCGTCGTGGCGCCGCGCCAGCCGCCAGATGAGTGCCCCCGGGGTGACCATCCCCATCCCCGTCGACGTCGCGGCGGCCGAATGCCTGAGCCTGAATGCGGTGCACGTCCGGGGACGGGTTAGCCGGCGTGGCTCCGCTGGCTCCGCTCTCCGCTAGCGAGTGAGGAAGGTCGGGGTCGGCAGCACCGGCACCGCGGCAGGAGCGGTCTCTAGCAGGAGGAGCGCCTGTAGAAGCGAGGGTATGCCAGCCCGCCACGCGCGCCTGTCACACGGGCATGCCTGTCGCCTGCCTTCAGGCGCTTCTTGAACGCCTGCCTCGCTCCACCGCACGGAAAGAAACTGAGTCGGTTACTTGGACAAAGTATTTCTTCCGTGCGGCGTCAAGCTTTCTCGGGGATGGATTTTGAGCCGCCAAGGGCGGTGAGGACGGCAAGGGTGGCAAGGGCCTACCGCCTGCAAGCCCCGTTGCCCTGCCCTGCCCACCCCGCCCTACTGGCCGCTCGCCGCGCGGGAACGGCTGCCAATTTTCGAAATTAAATTTGTCGCATGCCCTCTTGTACTCGCTGCTTATGCCGGCCGTGGCAGCCGCGGCGAGCCAAGCCAAAGCCGGCACACCTGCCGTCCCGTCGTGCTAAGAATAATGCAGCCCTAACGGGGCGTGCCGCGGGCCGGCCTGCTCCAGATTGCAGTCATTAGCTCTGTCGCTCCGTCTCTCTCGCACTCGTGGGCCGGCCCGCTGGGGTGCGAGAGAGACGGAGCGACGGAGGGCTGGTCGCAGCCACACTGTGCATGCAGCCCGAGCGTCGGCCCAAGCCGCTAGATGCCTGCCTGCCTGCCCATGTCTCAGGATAATCTGTCTGCATTCTGTCGATACGTCGAGTGTCTGGGATCCAACCCATCCAACCAAGCAGCCTGACTGCACACTCTTGAAGTCTTACCTGAAGATCATCCATATTATGGCGAGAATTCTTTATATTATAGTGGTGCAGCTGACTTTGTAACTTAACCCTGCAAATTCATGGTACTACCTTATAGTTATTTAATTATGATTTTTCTTTTGTATTTTGGAAAAATCTCCATTATGTTGGTCCAGCATTTCACCCTAAGAGACGTAGAGTGCACCGAGTCGCTCGCGCGAGGAGTACAGCGACGGCTCAAAATGGGTCGGACAATTCCACTTGACGTTCATCTTGCGAGACGGGAGAACTTTCCATGCGTGACGGAGGCAGAGGCACTATCACACTGTTAGGTGTCGATCGCACCTCCACAAGTGGCGCCCAAGAGGCGCTCGAGTGGCAATTGTAGAAAGCAATCGAAAGTACACCGAGAGGCGTAGCGCGGATTGACGCACGAGTGGCTCGAGTCTGTGGACGCAACACCCAAAAAATGACTCACACATGCACACACACACACACACACGAAAAAAAACTGTCTAATGGAGATTAGCGACAAATAGCAAGGGCCCCACACGTTGATACGCACATGCGGGGCACGTAGCGAAGGCATGGCTCCCGCGAGGCGCGGAGATTTTTCGGAGATGGGTTGATAAGGGAAGTCCAATACGTAGCGGCAAGTACCCGGAGTGCCCGCCGCCCCTTGAGGCCAGACTTTGTTTACATCAGGTGCGTGCAATCGCGACGCGTATTGTCATGTCAATAGAACAAAATGGCGGGGGATGACCGAATGTGTGTGCGTGTGTCTGTGTGTGTGTGTGTTTACCAGGCCGTCTCGTTGGCGGGCTCTGGGTTATTTATTCGCCCGAGACAAACATCCGTCGTTGCCATGTGGATGCTCGGGCAAACCTCCCTTTGGCGGGCCTCGGGGTCCTTCAGGTCCTTGAGGTGGGCGTCGACCCCCCCCCCCCCCCCCCCAGGACACACGAGGCTTTGACGTTGCCGGGGGCGCGTCAACATATTTTGACTCGTCTTGGGCGTTTATAAATACTTGTTGTGGTCGCTTTCTTCGCTAAAGGGTTGCTGTGTTGGCACATGCATTCGCGACGGAGGTTTGATTTTTTTTTTAGGGAGAGAGGCGTCGACAATGTAAGCGGTTGCCTGAGATAAGCCCCTCGCCCTCGCCGCTATGACCGAGTGAAGGGAGTCGGCTGGGACATGTCCCCATGCATTGGGATTGAAGGAGGGATAGGGGTGCTTGTGCGCCCACTGTGCACTTCAAGAAGGCGCCTGAAGAAAGGCGTGACATTTCCGATTTAGTTTGACCCGTGAGATACCGATGCCTGCACGCAGTGTATCGAACCGTGGGAACGGGAAAGCACCCCTGTACTAGCGGGCACCTGGCTGAAGCGAGGAGGAAGTGGGGTGGGGGGGCTTGGCCCTTTTCTTCGGACTGGTTGCAGTCTTCTCGGCCCGTGATTTGGGGAGGGTTGGGGGCGGGGGAGAACAAAAATAGCCACCCTGTCCCGAAGAGAAAGGATCCGCTGTACTGTACTCTGCACGCCGTGGCTGCCGCGGCTGCCGCGGCCCGGCGGATGCCTCTGCACGCTTCTGCGCCACGTGCGCCTCGCAAAAACGTCATCAAATTAAGTTAATTACTGCATCCAAAATGTGGATGGCGGGGCAAGGCGTCCCATTCGTAATCGGGCTGACAATGAGTAAGGCAGGGCGCTTCGCGCTTCGTGTTATCGGGGTTTCGAAAACGGACCCGGTGTTTCGCGGTCTTGCAATGGACCCTCGAATGGACCGTGACGTCAATGCGACCCAGGCCGGCCTAGGTGGCGCTTACTGATGCGTTGGGCCCTGTCCCTGTTGCAGATCATGAAGGTGGCCAAGGCCATTTTGGGCGAGAAGATCTTCACCGCCATCATGAAGTCCACCTTCTACGGCCACTTCGTGGCGGGCGAGGACCAGATCCGAATCCGGCCCACGCTGGAGCGGCTGCGCTCCTTCGGCGTCAAGCCCATCCTGGACTACTCCGTCGAGGAGGACCTCAGCCAGGAGGAGGCGGAGAAGCGAGAAGTGGAGTAAGTTGTTTGAAATTGTGGCCGGCGTCGTGGCGTGGCGCTCTTGCCACAGTTCGGAAAACCGGTCTTTAAACGCCCTCCCTCCAGTCCAAGGATTCGGCTGAAATCGGACTGAATTAAATGTCATGACATTCATGTCTTTTAAAAAATGGCTGTGATACTTGATTGTGTCGACATAACTGATTTGTTTGGTTATTTGCTGGCCACAGGGCAGAGTCTCCTCTGTAAGTATAACTGATCAAGCCAGCCCGCATAGCGCCCCTAGATCATGCAGCCATGTACTACTTAGGAATCCTAATTAAAAAAAAAAAAATCAATTGAGCTGTATATTTTAAAGCACAGATTTAGTTACCTTCTTTGCTTTGCCCCTCGGATGCACTTGACAAGCTTTAACTTCACTACAACCATTTGTCTACCTTTTGTTTTACTTTATATTGTTCACTTTATCAATATTTATTTCTTCAACTTTTTAAATAATTCACATTCAAAATTCACTCTTTTCAATTGCATTTTAGATTCAAGAAATAAATGCTCACCAGCACCTCCTAAGAGATGTAAATAAATAAATAAATAGTTCTATAAAATTTTGAAAATCAACCAATGCTCTGGTAACATTCTTATTTCTACTTTAGTTTAATTATGTAATTATTTGCCCACAGGTCGAGTGTCTCTGAGCTGGGGGATGAAAAAGTGCAAGGTGAGACAAGTAAAACTAATTCAAAAATTCATGATTATTCTGAGAGATGCATACAAGTGTTTGCGAATCTTGCATATGCAGCAGGAGCATGTCTGAAATATGTCAGCATGTCCATCAGTTTCTCATTAATAATCAAAAGTAATTACGTATACTCAAGCAACAATGTGATATAACTGAAGCACACTGTTCATGCGATTACTTCATCTGATCTATGACATTGAATGTTTCTCCAATTCTCGAGACAGGTTATATTCCCTCACTCATTATATTTGTACCTAACGTTCATCTGCCAATTCATGTGCAATTCATATTTTCTATGCAACACCAATGCCTATTATTTTTCTGGCTTCTAGGTTTTGGGAAGCTTAACTAGTAAGAACAAAAAATTGCTGCAAATCTGCTCAATCTACTCGCTGTCTCTTCAAAACTCCTTGTGACCAAATAGGAAAGATCTTCTGTATGTCCTTACTTAGGCAAAGTGTAGCACTTAATCATCTCCATACCAACAGTTTTCTATGTGAATGGGTTTGATTTTGGAGAGATGATAAATGGATTGTGGACTCTAGCCTGCTGCAATATTATCATTTTGAAGTGCTAGACATTTCCCACAGGTGTCCATATTCCCTAGTCTCCTGAGATTTAGCTTCGACCTCTCTTTAAATTTCTGTTTTTCTTCTTAGGACCTCCACCAGCTGAAATGGGGGGTGAGTCAGTTTTAGTAAATGCCGCACAGTTCGACTAGGAGGTTTTATAGCTCGTAGTGTGACAACTTTTATAAAATTAATTTTGTTATTTGCCTTAGCTAAACTTCATTTACTTAGTGCGCTTCTGCAACTACCGTTCTCTTAGTCATGAAGGATACTCTTGTTTCAGTAAGCACAAATTAAGAATTATTGTAATGAGATTTTGCTTCTGATTACTTGACTTTTACATAAGTACATTCAGCTGAGTATCTGACTCATGACATGTTTCCTGTGGATTGAGGTAACATTATGTATCCAGATTGACTTTGATCCAGCTGACTCAATCATTGTCTCTACTTCCCACGACCAAATTGATTTTGTGTTATGCATTGCTGTGTGGCTCAAGTGTTCGCATGATTCCATTCCTTTCTCACATGGGGTATTTTTACAATAGGCATAATCTTAAGTGAACACACATGAGAAATGTGTTGATAAATTTTACTTAATGGAAATTGTTTTATTAAACTCTCCTGGCAGATATTTTTAGGCGTGCTTGGCTTAAATGGACTGCTCAGTTACATAGCGATAGAAAAAACTGTCAGTTAATGTCAGAATGGAGAGGCTCAAAATTGTGCTTGGTTTCTGCTAATGAAGACCCGGTTCATGGCCTGTACATGGATGGCGAGGATGGGCATTGGAAAGGAGGAGCAGGGCGCAGCCTTGTTGAAGGTACAAGCACCAGACATTTTAAACTTGGAATCTAATCATTTCTGAGGGAGTTTGGGTGGATTTGAAAAGGGTGACCGCATGCTTTCATTGCTTTACATTGTCTTCTCGTTGTTTTCATGCAGCTTTTCTAACCCATCACTAACTATGCCATACTCTATCAATATCATAGATCCTGTAGCCATTAACCATCACCCACATTGCTTGTGATGTACAAGGGAATGTAATTTGGATGATTTCTGTTTTACTCAAGAAGCACATTATTGTTCACTGCATGTTCCAGGTGCATGACATGTTTGGTTTTGTTGTTGAGCAAGCTAATAATTTTTTTCCTTATTTAGATCAGGAGTCATTTTTAGGGACATGAGAAGTGCATGCATTCTTAGTAAATATTCTATGTAAAAGAGAAAGGAGGGGGAGTAGCAGGTTCATACAATACCTATATTTTCGCATGCAAGTTTTATTTAGTCTGGCTTCATTTCTGAAACCAATGAAGTATTGTAATGATTTCTTGCCTTGTCTTAATTATCTTGGGATGATTTGGTTTATTATGTTCTTAATCTGTTATTGCCTTGAACTCAATATTTTCTCTGAAATAGGAACCATGCCCCAGTTCCACGTGGACAAAACTTTCGCTGACCGTCGGTACAAGGTGTCAAGTGCGAGGACGTACTTCTACCTCAACGAAGCAACCTGCGAACGAAACTTGGAAATCTTCCAGCAGTCTCTTCAGGCTGTCGCTGGTACAATCATTCAGCAATTAAATTTTCTAATCAACTTGTTTAATCTGCAGAAAAGTTACTTTTACACTGTGCCTGTCATGTTTCAGGTGCCACTTATGGTACTGGTTTAGCTGCGGTTAAATTAACAGCACTGGGCAGGCCTCAGTTACTGGTATGTTCAGAGCACTGAATCAACGCTCTCCTGTTGCTAGACTCAAGTTCAACTCTTTTAGAACTTGTGACACTAAATTTTTTATCCCACAGTTACAGCTATCTGAAGTAATTATGAGAACACGTCAATACATGACAGAGATCACAGCCCTAACAGCTCAAGCAAACAAAAGTTCACCAGATGATAAAGGAAACATCATTGGGAAACACATTCAACCTGAGGAACTGCAGCAAAAGTTGCAACAGGCCTGTAAGCTGAGTGAGGCTCCTGTGAAGAAATTCCTGCAAAATGTGACCTATGACCAGGAAGGGTGCGTTAGCTCCATGGATCTTTATTTTCTGTAAGCCCCAAGCGTGTTGTCTTATGAACATCTTCTTTTTCAGTCTTATTCATTTGTTCCCTTGGAGTGGTATCATCGATGAAAATTTGGAGCTCAGTGAAACCTTCCTTGTTCCTGATATGAAGACTGGCAAGATGGTACGATTATTGACTCAACTTTCCTCAAAAGAAGAAGAAATGTTCAGAAACATGATCAGAAGGATTAACGTTCTAGCCCAAGTAAGATCAAATTTAAAATAATTTTTCTATTGATATGCTGGCTTAACAGTTATGTTTTAACGAAACAAGTCTTATTTGTTTTCTCCTAGACTGCTGAGGACTTGGATGTTCGTATGATGGTTGACGCTGAACAAACTTACTTCCAGCCTGCAATTTCCAGAATTACTCTTGAGTTTATGCGCAAGTACAACACTAAAAAAGTAAGTTACTTAGTGCATTTGCGCTGACACTGAATTTTTATTTTATTGATTTGCAATTCCATGTCTTGATCTGATTGATTCCTTGGCAGGCTCTTATATTCAATACCTACCAATGTTACTTAAAAGATGCATTTAATGAAGTCTCCACTGATTTGGAACAAGCCAAGAGACAAAACTTCTATTTTGGTGCAAAACTTGTGCGAGGTGCCTATTTAGAACAGGTATGCCCATACACAAATGATTTTAGATTGTGGGATTTCAAACTACGCCTCACTTCATGGGACTCTTCCAATTTGACAGGAAAGGGCACGTGCTGCTGCACTAGGTTACCCAGACCCAACAAATCCATCATTTGAAGCCACAAGTGAGAGTTATCATAGAACTCTCACGGAGTGCCTACGTCGCATCAAGGACCTGAAGGACAAAGGCAAGCCTAACATGATTGGTATCATGGTTGCCAGTCACAATGAAGACACAGTCCGCTTTGCCATTGAAAAGTAAGTACCAGTAAATATTCTCTTCTCGGAGCAAATTCAAATAATTTAATTCATTGTACGATTTTTACTACCTTTTTCCTTTTGCAAAATTGTGTAGTAAAACTAAGTTTTTCTTATCAGGATGAAGGAGATTGGAATTTCCCCTGAAGACAAAGTTCTCTGCTTTGGACAACTGCTTGGAATGTGTGATTACATTACTTTCCCTCTTGGTGAGTTCATACACACTCTACTCATACAGCTTCCTCTGTTGCAAACATATTTGTTCTTGTTTGTTTTATTTTACTAAACGTTGATTTCCAGGCCAATCAGGATACTCAGCTTACAAGTATATTCCCTACGGTCCAGTGAATGAAGTTCTGCCATATCTCTCAAGGCGGGCTCAAGAAAACAAAGGCATCTTGAAGAAAATAAAGAAAGAGAAGAGGCTGTTGTTGCGAGAACTGATATATCGCATCTCTCGAGGGAAGATTATGTACACCCCTAAGGGTGATTACACTCCAATCTGAGTTGTGTGTCTTACACTGTAAAGACAATCCGTCTGTGATGTACATTTGATTTTTTTAATTTTTTAATTTTTTTTTAAACTTTTTTTTTGCGAGACGTAAGTTGTTTCATTTTACTTTATCAGCTGTGATTAAGGTTGCCTTGTGGAAAAATGAAAGAAATCTCTCTTCTTAGAGTGCTACTTTGAGTCCATTCTGACTACTGTTTTCTTTCAAGAAAATGTCAACCAGAGCACTCTGATGTCTTAGGCAAACAACTACTAAGTGTTTTAAGCTCCACAATGTGCTGTTGTGTTACATGGTATTTTGGTCAATTGGAGGCCTTTGTCCATACCTGCTATATGTCGCTGTTTTGAAAAGTAAACTGTATACATTTTGTCTCATAGAATGTTGGTGCCTTCCCAAAATATTTGTCCTGTTGTATTTTCTCACTAAGGCCTTAATTTTGTGAGTAGGTATATTGTTTGGAATTTTATTAGGAGTCTGTATATTACTTAGCTGGATTTGGAGAGCTCTGGTGGGTTGTTTCTCAATTTGAAGACCTTAGTTGTGATTTTGTCCCGGACAATTTCTTTGCAAGTGATCAGTGTCTTAGTTTAAATGTATGAATAAAATTATGTATGAATCGGCTAGGTGATAAATGACGATATATATCCAAATTTTTCATACATAACAATGAAATGGATTTTGGTTTTGGTCAGAAAATATTTTTCTGTTTGCAGTGTACTATTGAACCCAGTTGAATAGTTGTTTTGAACATTAATTTAATTCAGTACTTATGATATGTTTATTTTATTTAATCAGACTCTAGTGTAGTTTGAAGAAACTCCATCCTTCTCTGCCTTGTATGCCTTCGTTTTACTTTTTGTTATGTTATTTAATCTTTCCATTGTTATCCTAATTCCTCCTATGAACATGCTATCCAAAGACAGTGAAGCCAAAGTTAAGGGTGTTCCGCAGGATTTAACAAAAGACTAGAAAAAGAACTTGCTTTGATCTATTTTGTATCTACAGTATTTTTCTTGATTTTGGACTGCTTCGCTGGAGGATATAAAGTTTGGGAGGGTTCCCAATTGTAAACTATTTGAGTAGTTCTGGGTTGACACTGATGTAAAGTCAAAAGTCTTGTTTCTTTCATGACCTGGTGAAGGAGACTAGAGCTTTATTTTCAACTCAACTCCTATTGTTGACTCCTAAAACTTGATGAATGCAAAGGAAAAAATGCCAAAAATGTGAATGGTTTTAATTTTTGTGCAGAACTGTGGTAGCTTTAGTTTGACTGGCCTTACCCCCTTTCTGTTTCCACTCCTCCCTTTTCCATGTGGCATTTTGCTGAGAATGTGTAAATGAAGTTAGAATAGGGATCAGTATTAATTAAGTCAATGCTACGATTGTTGTGTGATAGGTTTGAAGTATTTCTCAGTCCAACTCAGTTTGTATGTTTTGATGGGCTTTGTTTGGTCAAGTTTCTCAGCCAGCATTGGCAAGAATTATCATACAGTATCTTCTAGAATGCGTGTGTTCTCCATGGCAGTTAACATAAGTAGAAACCAACTCAAGAAGCTAGTCTGTGATTCAATAAATGAATTTTTTTTCAATCAATAAATATTACTTTTTTTTTAAGTAGACAAGTTGTTTTCTGTGTACCTTTTACTTTGCTCAAGTTTACTGATGGCTCCCAGGTGTATGGCTGCTGTTGTATTACTATTCAACACATGATCTACACAAGCTTTATTTTAATTTGACCTTAGAACTATGAGGATGGTGCAATTTTGTAGACATCTGAGTCTGCTTCTTAGTTACCTTTTTTAATGTCTTAAGGGACTGATTTGCCATCTACATTCAGAAGGTTTCTCTGGTATCAATGAATTACCACATTTCTAAGCAGTTTTCGATAAGAAATTCTGCTGAGTATGTTATCAGTGAGAAAGCATCAACCTTGGCTCAGCTGTTCTTAATGGAAAGAGCTGTATTGAACTAAGAAAGTGAAATGACAATAATTGTTCACCCACGGCCGATCTTTTCTGTTCATCATACTGGAGTGGAGCACAGATTTGGACTGAGCATGCTTACGAATACCACAATATCAGATATCAGCTTGGTACTCCTCACATAATCCACTGATTTAATGTTATTCCCTTCCCACTCATGTGGATGATTTTTAATATTTGGAACTACTGCTTTCTTTTATAAATTTAAAAAAAGTTCTGGGATTTGGATTTTAAAACTGGGTCTAAATTATATTCTCGTTACTATCACAAGGTCCTGTTGATAAAATTTGTAACATCTATTTTTAGCCTAATGGCTTCTTTATTGTTGATTAAGATAAGTTAGATTGTTGATGAATTGTTGAATGATAGTAATTTATGTGTGTAAATGGTTATATATTTCTAACAGATTAAACATTTGCTCTGGTTAGAAATAACTTTGATTTGTAATTGTGGTATAGACAATAAGTAACACGTGTCAGGTTATCAGCAGCTGTTGTTGATTTCTGTTCCGTAGGAAGTAATTTTAATTGTGGCCGCTGTCAATTATTAAGGCCAGGTAGGGAGATGTGTTGGCTTAAGAGGTTGTGATAGCCATTTACGTAATTTACAAGACTACCTCTGTTATAAGGCCTTTGGCAATTGATGTGAAGATGCTGTCTTTATGATGGCACTGTTTTGTGTGTGTCCTTTTGACATTGCCTGATATGCCTCCCAATCTAACTTTTTACAGTTTTTGAAACATGAAATGGAAAACAACTGAATTGGTACTGCAGAGTCCTATTAATAATTCCCTTATCTGCTGAGCATATGTGTTGTTTTTTTTTTTTTCTGCAAAACAATTATGCTGAGTAAACTTGCTTCTGTTAACAAAACATTAGCTCCAATAGTATATTTGTGAATTCCAATGTCTGTGTGGTGTTAAATAGTTCCAGGAAGTACAAAGTTAATAATTATCTCACAGTATTTTTGATTGTGAATTACTATTAAACCAGAAACAGTAGGTATAAGAACTTCACAGGGATATGCAGATGGCAGTCTGTGTTTGCAGTAAAATTGTTTTCACAAGGAAATTCGGATGGGCATCATTCCAGTTGACTCTAGCAGGAAATCCTGAGATGTAATAAGAAATTTGAACCCTAAACCCACCGAATGGCCAGACTGCCTGCATAAATACACTTTATGAAGTGCATGCCGAACAATGTTACCCTGCAGGATTCAATGTCACTCGCACTGCAAGTGCCGATCTCAGAATTTTTCACCATCTGGTTTCAAGTCCCATTGCAGTGTGTGTTGCTATCTCGAATCTGATGTATCCTGCACATAATTTTAAAAACCGTAATAAATAAGTTAAAAAGAAAACTTGAAGTCTTCATTTTTTAAAACACAATTGTGAAAGCAACTTATATGTTGCTGAAACCAGTGAAGGCTACAGAAGTAAGTCCCACAAAAGATACAGAAAAAGCTATTTTTGTCAAAAAGAGAACCAAACACGAACTTTATTTCACATCATTTGAGACACCTATCTACATATTCTTGCTCCTCCTCTCTTATATTCCAAATACCAGACACAGCACACCATTTGACCAGCAAACAGTGTTCTTTAAATGTGAAACAACACTGGTCTATTCGATCTGATTTAAACAGGCAAGGAAGCAAGTGTATCACAATACCATCAGTCTCAAGAAAAATGGTGAACACCAAACCAGAGCACAAAGATATTATAACAGAAAGGTATATTGTGATATGCTGAGCATATTTTGAGTATGCAGGATGGAGAGACACCAATTCCAAGTTGTTGATATGTCACCGTCCACGACTTCTGATGAAATATTCAAGGCAGAATATCGACTGTCAACCCACTAAGACAGATCTAAACTTAAAATAGCACTCTGTAGATGAGTATTTTAAAGTCATGACTTGAATTAAAAAGATGGTAGAGAAATGCCATACATTTTCATTTTTAGCAAATTTGAAATATGTAGGTAACATACATATCACGAAGGTATCTACTGAACCACACAAGCAACTTAGTGATGCCATATCACAATTTTAATTAGGTAAGAACATTTGGCAAAGAATAGTTATGACTACTGAAGTTTTTGAATAATAGTAAATTTGTATCTGCTCTTAAGATATTACTTGGGTGGTTCCAGAGAATTACATTTATGAGTGGTCGGTGCAAGAACAATAGAGAAAGTACAAAGGTGAGAAATACACAAAGGTTGTGCAAATAAGTATTTTTCTAATTAAGTAAGTAATAAAATACATAAACATGAATAATAAAATGGGAATCAAGGAAACTTAGAATTAAAGAATGATCTACAACTCTAGTAAAAGATACAATGAAATATACCATCCTTCAAAGGTGTCGCAAGGAGTAGCACAGAGAAAAATGTAAGTTTGACTCCCATTTTGCCTTGTTACATAAGTATTTACTCTGAAATATATCTCAGTATCACAGTTTTTGCTATTAAAAGACTTTTAAAATTTTAAGTAAGAGAAAAAAGGGTATGAGAGAAAATGAGTGGTGCTGAGTTAGCGACAGTAAGTGAGATGTGTGACAAAGAAGAAAATGACAGTTTGATTGACTTGGCTTATGAGAGATAACAGAGAAGTTGTACAATCTCACTCACAGCCGACTGAGCTGCATATGGCGGCACTCCAGCTACAAGCTACTTAGTACTAAACCCATGGCAAAGGGTTCAAAGTGGATAAGAAAAGTAACTGGTCCTAACTATTGAAGATCACAATTTAAAAAATACAAAACCTGCATTATTTTAAAACTTCTTGCTCATAAAAGGAAATCTGAGCATTACTAACAGTGTAAAAGAATAAATAGTCCCAACGACATATATACATTAAACAAGTTGATCAAGAAACATTTAAGAAAGATTTACCCCGTTTTAAGTACTCTTAATGGTAAGCACAATTGGAAGAAACAAGACAGATGGATAACAGCTATTCTTGTAACTTGTACGCTTTGGAAATCAATCATTCTAATTGAATGGTGTCACTGTTGAACACCTCACACATTCTCTCTACTTCTACACTTTGTTATTCGGCGTTCCTTGTAACGCTTCATAAAGGTACATGGCTTAACAATAGTTTTGTTCCACCCTAACGCAGGGACTTGTCGATGGACGACATTAGAAACAAATCATTGGTCCCCCTATAGTTAGCGGAAAGTGACACAACTGTTATTCAGAGGCGACCTTCAAGACATTTTAAAAAACAATAAATACTACTATATTAATAAATAATGTAAACAGGAAATATTTAAAAAAAACATCAAAACAAAAAAAATTCACGCTGAGCATAGGTAAAGGGGCGATGTGCGCGATGCGAGTAACTGACGACGGTTTGAGCAAGTTGTTTCCGGGTAGGCGTGATGGCCTCAGCCTCCCGTTGCGCCTCCCCCGCTGGGCGCTGGGGCGCTGGGGCGCTGGAGCGCTGGGGCGCTGGGCAGGGCTCAGCTGCTGCCGGTGCCCTGCGCCTGCGCGCCCAGCTGGTCGGCGGCCTCCTCTCGGATGGGCTCCGGGATGGCGGTGGCGGTGGTGGGCTCGGCGCCGCTCACCTCCTTGAGGGCGGGCAGCGTGGGCCCCGAGGGGATGTCCACGGACACTTGGCGCTCCTTGGCCCAGCCGTACGCGCCGGGCGCCGAGTTGGAGCGACCGCTCATCTGGAAGCGGCCGAGACGCGACTCCCGGCCCTGGGACGCCAGCCCCGCGCCGCGGTGGGGGTCCGACGGCCCCGCCGCGGGCCGCGAGCCGCGCGCCGCGAACGGGTTCTGCAAACACAGGACAGGACACGGTGTCAACAGCAACAGTGACAGCAGGGTGCTTTCAAGGAGCGGGCGGAGAGCGCCTGTCAATAGCAGGGTAGGCAGCACGCCGCGCACCGGTGTCCCCGCGCTGCCTACCTCGCAGGGGCTCTAGCCGCCCTGGCCCTGGCCGGCCTCGCTGCCCTGGAGGAGCGGCTCTGCACCCCAGTGCCTCCCGTCTCCTGGGGCCAGGGCGGGCCAGGGCGGGCCAGGGCAGGCCAGGCAAGCCAGGCAAGCCACGAGCCCACAAACCCGCCCGGTCCGTTTGGCCCGTTTGGTCCACAGCACTGATTGGTTTGCCGAGTTTTGGGGCGGGACTCGTTTGTTTTGGCCAAGAGGCCGGGGCCGCTGGCTTGGCGCTGGCTGGATCGGCTGGCCCGTCCTCTTCATCACCAACGGGCAATCTCCTTTCAGGACACTGCAAGGGTCTAGCGCTCACCTGGAAGGAGTGCTTCTTGAGCATGGTCTTGATGAGTATGAGCGTGTCCAGCTTGGGGATGGAGGTGACGACCCCCTCCAGGTCCTCGTCCGACAGCTCGACCAGCACGCAGTTCTCCTCCTCGGAGGGCAGCGGCTCCTCGCCGTCCGCCGTCACCCAGGGGTGCTCCTTGACCTCGGCCAGCGTGATGCGCTGCGCGGGGTCCTTGGTGAGCAGGCGCCCGATCAGGTCCTTGAGCTTGGCGCTGATGGCGGGCCGCTCGGGGAAGCGCACCGCCTCCGTCTTGATTTTGTGGTACAGCGTGAGGACGTTGTCGTCCAGGAAGGGCACGTCGCCGAACACGAGGGAGAACAGCGTGACGCCCATGGACCACAGGTCGCAAGCCTGGAAACCCAAAACCGAAAGGGGTGAGCACACTGCAAGTCCTTACACAGACGTGGCTGATGGACGGGGAAACGGGGACAGCACCTTGCCGCTGAACTGGCGACTGTTGAGGGCCTCCGGCGCCGTGAAGGCGGGCGTGCCGGCCGTGGAGGACAGGAAGGCGTCCTGCCCGAGGAACTCGTTGCACACGCCCAGGTCGGCGATCTGCACCCGCCCGTCCTCGCCCAGCAGCAGGTTGGCCGGCTTGATGTCGCGGTGGATGATGCGCTGGTAGTGCACTGCAAAGAGGCAGAGAGGTGTTTGAGTCCCAGTCCCCGCGCGGCTCGGCTGCCATTCCCATTTCCATCCGCCACTCTGCGCCGCAAGCCGCAAGCAGCGGGATGATCCGCAGTCGATTTCCGTGGCGCCGAAACGGCGACGCTACTCGACGCTAGCGCACAGCGCACGCCGGCCTGCCCGCCTTGCGCCAGGTTCTGCATTCCGGGATCCGGATTAGGGGTCCGGATTAGGGGTCCGGATTAGGGATGAGGCGGATAAGGCGGCCGGGGAATGGGAGCGGAGGAATGCCCGCCGAACGGCCGACCGGCGTGGAGTTTGGCCAGTTTGGCCGGATCCCATTGGAAATTGGAACTAATACCAACACAGTCTGACTGCGTGGGCGGGCCGGGCCGGGCCCCCTCCCCTCCCCTCCCCCGGCCCCTCTCTCCCTTTCCCTTGCTGTGGCCGCGAACGAGGCGCCGACCGCCGCAAGCACGCCGAAACCACCGTCCGAACCGCGCAGCACCGCGCCAATGGCTTTCAGACTCCATTTTTTATTTGGGCCGCTGTCCACGCCACGGAGCCGCACACTGCCATTCGATTCGGGCTTCGGGCTCGGGCCGGACCCTGCCGTGCCTCCACTGCGGTGGGGCCGAGCAGGCCGGCGGGGAGGAGGGGAGGGGCGAGGGCGGTCGCCGGGGTGAGCGCCTGGCGCGCTGGCGCCCAGCGCCTGCTGCGAGGGTGATCCTTCGACGCTCTAGCGGCTCCAGCGAGCCGGCGGCTGGTGGGCCGAGGCTGATAGAGGATCCACGGCGGCCTCCACGGCCTCCGCCACCACGGCGGCGGTGCGGCGCGGCGGGGATTACGGCCCGATCCGGTCGGGATGGATGGCAAACTGCCAAGGCCGTTCAAATTTCCATTATCACGCACACCTATCCGTTCTGCTTTTGTGCCCTCTCCTCGGCAGGGGCGGCCCAGGGGGCGGCCAAGGGGGCCCCGCTGACGGATGGCCGCGCCTAGCCGCGCCCCGGGCCCTCTGCAGCACGCCGCAGCGCGCCGCAGCGGGGGAGGACCCAATTTATGAACCCACTACTATCAACCAGGCCGTCCCTCTTGCTACCTTTTTATTTTTCATCCCTATGCTATGCGGAATTTTACTACTGAGAAAAAAGGGGCGGTAAAAAGAAGAAGAAGAAAACGGAAGCTGGCCTGCGAGAATATACATCATATCATGACGCCATCTGTCGACGCAGCAGCTGTCGCGAGCCCAGCTGCGGATGCGTGGTTCCGTGAAACAACAGTCACACACACAAACGCACACACACACTCGCATGCGCCATTTGCATGCGCTGCACATCGGCATCGCAGACGCGCAGACGGGCGCCACATGGGAATAGCATCGCATCGCATCCACCCTGCGCCGCCCGGCCCGGCCGCCCTGCGCGCCGAGCCAGCGACGGGTTGCATAGCGGACCGACGGGACCGGCCAACCGGACAGCGAGGGAAGTCCCTGGCGGGCCGGCCAAACAACAACAACAAAAAAGGGAGGGAGCGCGTCCCTGGCGGGAGGCGAACCCGCGCACAGCGGTCCAGAAGACCGGTGGAGGCGGTCGATATCCCGGACGCGTTTTGAGCTCCACAGTCGCTAAATGGGACTCGGACCGAGCGCGTGACCCCACCAACGGATTCCTCGTTCGGAGAGCAATCCATTGGTGGGGCCACACGCTCGGTTCGACTCCTATTCAGTGACTGGAGCTCAAAACGCGTCCGGGATTTCGACCGCCTCCACCGGTCTCCTGGCATTCCAGTGTGCCGCGACTGCCGCCTGTTCGTTGTACGAGGTTGTACTCACGGTACTCGATGCCCATGACGACGTCACGGAAGTACTGGCGCGCCTGCGCCTCGCTGAGCGGCGTGTCTGTCGGCACGTGGAGCACCTCGCCGCGCTCCAGCAGCTCGAACACTGTCAACAACAACAAACAACAACATCAGCAACGAGCAATGTCTAGGGAACCAGAAACAACAGGAACCCTGCATCTTCCGCCATTTTCCGCGGACCGCTTCCCGGGGACTGTTTTCCCGGGGACCGTCGCCAGGGCGTTGCCGGGACTCGCGCGGGGAAAGCGAAGAAAGCGCGGGGAGCGCGAAAATACAAACTAATTCCGGAAAGCGATCGGATCGAATTTAGTCGGCGGGGCGCACGCGACGCGCACGCCACCGGAAGCCCCCCAAGTGCTAGCGCTTATTACACCGGCCGGACTCGCCGGCCCGGCCCTGCGGCGCCACGCCCCCTGCCTCGCTCCGTCTCTCTCGCACCCCCGCGGCCCTGCAGCGCGATGCCGTGCGTGCGAGAGAGACGGAGCGCGCCTCAATTTTCATGGTGGATGCGCTGTGTGCGTCATGGACGCTGCTGGGAAATGCAATGCAGCGCGGCAGCGCCCGGAGTTTACTCGTTCTTGTTTGCGCCAAATTGTTGTCGGCACTTGTTGTCTGCTTGTCGTGCCGGGCACCGATAGCCCTCCAAGCCGCCCCGCCCAGCCCGTTCCCTAACGACGACCATTACCCCGTTACTCTTGACCCTGGTCGCCGGCCGAGTCGCCAGCCCGCCCGAGGCACGGAACGCCAAGGCACGCCCAGGCACGGCACGGGCAAACTTATTCAATCCACCCCGCCTCCAGCACCTCCACTGTCAAACCAAGTGCGGAGAACTCCACACTTCCTGGTGCGGAGTAAATTCTACCCGCACAATTGGAAAAGTAGAGTTTTCAGAATCCGCACTTCGAGTGTGGGCCCATATCTCTCGGCATGGTGCAAACGTGAAGAACTCCATGAAGTGCACGTTCTACAGTGTGGAAGCTGAAAACTCGCCACGCCTCCGCCTTTTAAGTGCGCGTCAAGGGGTAACCAACTCAATATTTTCATGTACACTGATTATATTAAGAGTATGATTACGTGTGATTTCTTTTGATTATTTTATTATTAATCACTAATTGTAGGAGGTTATTATGTTGATTGGGGATTATTTGAGAGCCGACCTCGGAAAGCTATTAAAGTGTCGGAAATTCAATATTGGTGGCTTTGGGCAGCCACTGCGTCAAATTAAGTTGCGGTCATAGGCCTTCCTCGACGCCTTACTATTCTAAAGACCCTACTCTTTTATGCCCCGCCTCGGGAAGGCTTTGACCGCTGATAGTTTGGGAGCAGTGGTCTCGCAAAAATGGTCAAAAAGTGAATGAATTTCAGAAAATCACCGTTTTTGCTGACTTTGAGCGGTCACTGCATCCAATTTAGTTGCGGTCATAGGCCTTCCTCGACGCCTTACTATTCTAAAGACCCTACTCTTTTATGCCCCGCCTCGGGAAGGCTTTGACCGCTGATAGTTTGGGAGCAGTGGTCTCGCAAAAATGGTCAAAAAGTGAATGAATTTCAGAAAATCACCGTTTTTGCTGACTTTGAGCGGTCACTGCATCCAATTTAGTTGCGGTCATAGGCCTTCCTCGACGCCTTACTATTCTAAAGACCCTACTCTTTTATGCCCCGCCTCGGGAAGGCTTTGACCGCTAATAGTTTGGGAGCAGTGGTCTCGCAAAAATGGTCAAAAAGTGAATGAATTTCAGAAAATCACCGTTTTTGCTGACTTTGAGCGCTCACTACATCCAATTTAGTTGCGGTCATAGGCCTTCCTCGACGCCTTACTATTCTGAAGACCCTGCTCTTTCATGCTCCGCCTCGGGGAGGCTTTGACCGCTGATAGTTTGGGAGCAGTGGTCTCACAAAAATGGTCGAAAGTGATTGAATCCCCGAAAGTATTATGATTGTCATTTCATTGGATGATGTTGATTATTTCACTGATTACCAACTAGACGTGCAATGATTATCTTGAGTTGGGCACCCCTTGGTGCGCGTTCTCCGCACTTGGCTCCAGCGCCTCCATGGCAGCGCCTCCATGGCAGCGCCTCCATGGCAGCGCCTCCCGCACTCCAGACGGCCGATGCGGCACTGCCGTGACTTTCGTGACTTCCGTGACTCGGCCCTGACTTGCGACCCTGACTTGGCGGTCAGAGCTGCCAGGGCCAGGCTAGGCCCAGGCCGCCGGGCTTGGGCCATGGATAGGGCCCGGCCAGCGCTTTTCGACAGACCGGCCGCGCGTTCACTTTAATTTGATTTCAACTCGCGCCGAGCACTGGACGCATGGACAGGGCGGGCAGTAGGTCCGCTTCCGAGCCAGTGTACCATCGCTCTGTCGCGCTCTGTCTCTCGCACGCCCGGGCGCGTGGATGTGAGAGAGACAGAGACAGCGCTGCTCGGAGTCAGCCCACCGGCTGCGTTTCGGCCCCTATCAATCATCATAGGGCGAGCCGCGCGCGTCCCACCCTCCGAAAAAGAGGTCTATTCTTTCATACTCCGAGTCCCTGCTCACGGGCGATAAGTACGCTTGGTATTGATTCCTTCCCACGGTGGGCCCACGCGGCCCGGCACGCACAGTGGGCCAGAAGACCGGTGGAGGCGGTCAAAACTCTAGACGCAATTTGAGCTCCAGTGTCGTCAAACAGGATTGGAACCGAGCGTGTGACCTCCACCAATGGATTCCTCGTTCGGAGAGCAATCCATTGGTGGGGTCACACGTTCGGTTCGAGTCGCATTTGGCGACTCTGGAGCTCAAAACGCGTCTAGAGTTTTGAACACGCCCCACCGGTCTTTTGGCCCACTGTGGCACGGCCCACCGCCCTTCATGCCGGGGACGCGACGCGCGCAGGCCGCAGGGCTCGCAGGGCCAACAACCCCAAAAAAAAAAAAAAAAAAAAACGACAAGAAAAAACAACTAATAAAACCGTATGAAATATCCGGACCGGCGCTCTTTGGTCTGGACCGCCCCCATCCCAAAATGATTGACGCAGGGGCAGGGCGGCAGGGGCACTCACCGAGGTAGAGGTGGTCCTCCTCCGGGTCGTCCAGCACCTCCACCAGCTTCACCACGTTCGGGTGGTCCAGCTTCTTCAGGATGGCGATCTCGCGGTAGATCCTGTCCAGCGGGTTGGCCGGCGCCGCCTTGCCCCGGTTGGGCGCGATGCGTCCTGCACACAGACAGAAACAAACTTCATCAAACAAACAAACAAAGGGAAGAACAACTCGCAGACATTGTTTGCATCCCCGCGCTGCACTTCTTGGCCAGGCTATGGACCCAAGGGTAGGCCGAAAGGACGTGTAGGGAAGAGAGAAAGAAAGAGGAAAGAGAAGGCGAAGAGAGAGAAAGAGGGGAGGGGGGACGTCACATGAAAATTGCGGAATATGTCAGCGAGGGACGCGCCATTTTTTTTTCTTGTCGCCTCGCAACGTTGCCTCTTTTACAGTGATGTCTCCACACACACACACACACACACGTGCGCGAAGGGCGTAGGGCTTTCCAGGTCGGACCGGAGGGGGGTAGGGGGGGGGGTCACGACTGCCACGCGTGCCTGGCATTGGACAGCCTCGCCAGCCTCGCCCCGCATCTCTTTGGGTATACATGTCAGCTGCCACAGTGCGGCTCTCGTCTGCTTCCTCAGTTGGTGCATGTGTGTGTGTGAGTGTGTGAGTGAGGGGGAAGGGGGAGGATTTGGGTAGCGCGAGGATAGTGCAGGGGGTGGGGGTAGGGGCGTCATGCTGCAGAGCCACTGCATGCATTCGCGTCCGCCAGCGTCCGCGCCGTCATGGCCATTATGGCTGCAGCCTTCTTGACCCCGGCAGCCCCGCCAGCCCCTATCCGGGGAGGGGCGAAAGGAAGCAGCAGGCGAGAGGCGCCCTTCAAGGGCTCTAGCAGCACATGGACGCCCTTTCGGGGCCACACTGCCTCCAGCCAGGGCCGGAAAGGCGCGCGGAGACTGCTCTTGCAGTGCAGGGCGACCCCGTTCGCCCGATGGACGTCGCGAGAAAGGCCACACCGAAAAGTCTCCGCGCAGCCACGGCGTGGCGACGTTGGGGGTCGCCACGGACCGCCGTCCCGGACGTGCTGGACGTCGAGGACGTCGTTAGCATCGTGAACGTCTGGCCCGGAGTCGGACCAGGTCGTCGACCTGGCCAATCAGCACACGGTGGGCGGCGAGGCGTGTTTGAGAGACCTCAGCGCGCTTCGGTGGGGATGTCGATGGTACTACATGTACACCAGTAGACAGGCGGGCGGCCAGGCGGGCGGGCAGGCCTACTCCCAGTCGAGCACTAGGTCGATAGCACTTAGGCTCGACGGGATGGTGCTCGGCCTGGCGTTCGCCCGGCGCGCAGGCACGCGCAGGCACGCCGAGCCGTCCGTCAGCGCGCACGTCACGGCGTCACCGCGTCACTACGTCAGTCACTCCAGTCAGTCACTCGCACCGCACTACACGTCCCGGCCAGTCCCTGGAGGCTGGCGTGGCTGGCGCTGCTGGCGGCACAGTGCACTGCCGGCAGAAACAACCGTCCGCCGATTGATTCCGCTCTCCTGCAGCCCCGCGACCCTCGTGTCGCTCTCGCTCGAGAGAGACAGAGCGAGAGGTGCCCGCAGACCGAATCCGAGAGTCCTTTTACAGTGTGGACCTAATGCTGCATCGTGCTGCATCGAACGAAAACAGGGCCAGTCCCCGGAGTCAGAATGCCGATTTTCATTTATTTTCGACGCGAAACACGTTGGGACTCTTGCCGAGCTCTTATGCCCGAGGCCCTACTGTCCACGTGCCCCCCCCCCTTTCAGTATCGGCCCACTCTAGTTAATGTGTCGTCGTTATCATGCCGTAGTCTTTTTTCTCCTGTTCCTCCACTGTAATTGATGGTTGTTGACGCCTCAATGTCGGCCAGCCGAGCGATTCGGAAGATCGGTTTGTCGCGCTGTCTCTCTCGCACCCTGCCGCAGAGCCCCATGAGCGCGAGAGAGACAGAGCGACGAAACGACTCGCAGTGCACTCACCGAACATGCCGGCCTTCTTCATTAGCTTCTTTTTCGACAGAATCTTCATCGCCTGCAACAGAAAGAAGAAGCGACATCCATTAGTACGGCTGCGGGGCGTCCATCCGATGAATTTTGCTGCAGTCTGTCCGTTTTCGTTTAACCGGGTGTCGTCGCTACCATTTCATTTTGGGAGTCTTAGTGCCTGCCGCACACGGCCGGGCAGGGAGCCAGCCGGTTCGCTATCCGTTTAGTCGCACACGCGCTCTTCAAGGTTTTTTTTTTTTTTTTTTTTTTTTGCTTTCCCCGACTTTTTCCGCGCCGCCGGTTCCGTCCTCTCCTCCTTTCCGAACAAGAATTTGGCACTTTTCCGAGCACTTTGGAGGAGGCAGCGCGCGGGCCAGCCAATGAGCGCACCCTGGTTTTGGCGCCAGATTCGCCCGAACGTCTCGGCACTTCTAAAAAACGCGCGCCGCCACTGGCAAGGGGGACAAGGCAGGCTGACAACGCCGGTCTCCTTGCCAACGCGAAGAAAGGCACACTGTCATAAAAAATATCTTGGAAGTTCCCGGAGGGGTTGTTGGTAAAAAAAAAGTCGCCTTAACGCAAAGTGCAGTGCGTTCCGTCTGAGTGAGGGCAAAACGCATGGCGCTTCTGCGGGCACGCCACTGGGTCGTTCTCCTCTGTTTAGAGCAGCGGGGGAAAGACATTGAACAGGGGAACGATAAAAGGGACCGCGAATGAGGCGAATTACGGTGTAGGAGCGCTGCGGGTCGACGCGGCTAGTGGCCCTTCCCACAACGCCTTGCCTTACAGTGCCTTGCTCGCCTTGCAGCGACGACCCGCACAGTGGGCCAGAAGACCGCTGGCGGCGGGCAAAAATCCCGCACGGGTTTTGAGCTCCAGAGTCGCCAAATGGGACTCGAACCGAACCGTGTGACCCCACCAATGGATTGCTCTCAGAACGAGGAATGCATTGGTGGGGTCACACGTCCGGTTCGAGTCCTGTTTAGCGACTCTGGGGCTCAAAACGCGCCCAGAGTTTGACCGCCCGCGTCTGTCTTCTGGCCCACTGTGCGTCGGGACTGGCCCTCCCCGAAGCCTCACTGCTGCATTTCGACGCCCCTTGTATTTTTCATCGTCCTATTTTCATTCCTTCGGTCCTCCGGGGCGAAAGGGGATGAAAATCGGGTCGGGTGGGTCGGCGGAACAGTCCGCGCGGCAACAGCAGCAGCGGCAGCAGCCCCGAGGCAAAGCCTGGGCACAGCCTGGGCACAGCCCGCACGGTTTCCGCATCAGAGAAAAAGAGAAAAGATGCGCACAAAGAGTCAAAACAAACCCCTGTGCTTTTAGGAGCTTTTTTTTTGAACCGATAATAATTTGAGAGACAGAAAATGGACGCCGAGGGCCCGCCGAAAAGTATAATATTATCTTTTTTTGAAGGGGTGGCGCGAATGGCGCGAATGGCGGGCCACTGTAGAAGGCGGCAGTGGACTGCGCGCAATCTCAAGCGAGAAAAAGAGGCAAACTAGTAAGAAGGCGATGAAGGATTGAAATAAATTAAATCGATAAAAATGATTTTGATCGGGGCCGGGCGGGGCCGCAGGGGCTGAAGGGGGAAGTTTGGGGCGAGCCCCGGTGGCATTCGCGGATGCCCGAATCGCCCCAGTCCCCCCCCCCCCTCTTCGCCTCTCGGCCCTGCAGGGTAAGGGGTAATCCCAAAACAGAAGATAACAAACACTAATTACTTTGGTCGTCGTGTCCTCGTCCCACAGAAGGGGGACTAACGAACGAGGCGAATTCATTCTGCTGCTTTTGTGCCGGCCGGGGGGAGGGGGCGGCCCTTGTGCTGCGGCACGCGAGGCCCTCCACAGCGCTCTCTCTCGCACTCACGGGGCGTCCCTTGTGGGTGCGAGAGAGACAGAGCGACGGGACCTAGGAGCAGCCCGCAGGTGTCCGTCCGCACAGTGTACGAGCGGCACGGGCCAACGGGGCCAACACACTACACCAGGCGAAACACCAAAGCAGCAAAGCAGCTCCCTGCAGTGCAGGCTCATTGCGGGCAGTCGCTCTGTCTCTCTCGCACCCCTGCGGTACCCTGCGGGACGCCCCACGAGTGCGAGAGAGACAGCGAGATGCCGGCTAACTCGGCCGACCGTGAATCGCGTCGCGGGAACAAAGCCGATTGGAGCAGAAAATCCCGCCATCGGCACACGGCGGCACGGCACTGCTAGTACGCGCAGCCAAGGGGCGCGCCGGGGGCAGGTAAGGGGGGGGGATAGGGTTACCACGCGGCCCTCGCCACACGGGCCTCCTCCCGCTGGAGGCTCCAGGCTACAAATTCCTGGCCGAGCAGAGGTAAGGTAAACGAGATAAACACGGCGATGTGAGGCGCGGCGCGTCGCGGCCCGTCCCGGATCGATCAGACACTTGAGTCACCGCGCCTCACATCGCCGTGCCGCAGCCGTCACATCGGCCACGCCCCGCCACGCCCCGCCACGATTGTAAAAAAAAAGTTTTCTTTGCTCTGTCTCTCTCGCACCTATGCGGAAGGCCCCATGAGAGAGGGCGACAGAGCGACGGGCGGAAACGGCGCTCGGAATCAGTCTGCAGCTGCTCCAGTGTTGACGCAGGCCACCCCATTCCCTCACTCACTCCGCAAAGCCCTTTGCCAAGTCGCCGCGGCAAGGCGCCGAGTGCTCATACATACAGAGGGACACACACGCACACGAATACACATTATGGACGATGTGTATTCATTTGGACCGGCCGTTAGTGACGTCCGAATAACATCTCCACGCCTCAACAGGCGATCCTAAATGACCGCCCCCCCCAGCCCCTCCAATATCCGGTCCGGGTCGGCCGGTCGGCCAGGCCACGCCTGGCGCGCTCTCGAACCAACAACGTCCCCATCCAATTTGACTGCCGCCCCCCGCCCTCCTCCCCTACACTACTTACTACTTGCACTTCACCCTCGCTCCGCTTTGTTTAAGCGGAGAGCCCTCCAGTGGCGTGGCGGGCTGTCTCTCTCGCACTCGTGGGGCGTCCCGTATAGGTGCGAGAGAGACAGAGCGACGACTCTCGGAGTGAGTCTGCCGCGCGGACGGCGACGATAATCCAGTGGCGTGGCGTTGACGCGAGGCCGCGGCCCGACGGACGGCCCGGCGGCCCGGAGGCCCGGAGGCCCTCGCCGCGCATTTCCAAAGCAATCCATTTCGAGGCCCCCAAGTGCCTCGACCTCGCCGCTGTCGGCGCGGCGCGGCCCGGCCCGCCAACACGCCACTCGGAGCTCATCAGCGGGAATGTGACAACACAGTGTCGTCCCCCTCCCCCCGCCCCACTCCCACTGTCCGACCCCGGGGCCACCTGACCCGCGTGTAGTTACGAATGTCAAAGCGATGTACACTGTCGTGCCTCGCAATGAGGGCGCCGCGGTGACCACACCGACTATCCCCTTACATGAAGGCACACTGTAAGCCAGAAGACCGGCGCAGGCGGCCAAAACTCTTGTCACCGCTCAAACTGGCCTCGCGCGCGGACGAGGTTCCGCGAGTCGCCGCGAGATGGCGCTGCGCGCGCCGAGCCGCCGCACGCTCGCGGTGGCGACCTAGGTTAGCGTAGTAACTAGTTTGTACAGAGCGACTAAACACGACCGTCGAAATCAGACGGCAGGGGTAGCAAACCCAATTAGAGATCAGTTTACGGCATCGTTGCGATTCGCCATCCAGTCGGCGGCATTCCTTGGCAGTGCAGTGCAATATCCGGCCGCAAACACACACGGCAGTCACGGCACACGGGGCGAGTCGCACCGCACCGCGCCGCCACTCTCGTCACACACTGTTATTGGATATGCCGCTGATGATCTAACCGCCAGGCTTCACGGCAAAAACAAAAACAAGAAAAAATACGGCGAAAGGGGAGTTGCTGACGTTTGTCCTGAGGGCGGTGAGAGCAACGCGTTCCCACCCTTCCTAAAAAGAGTCATTAAATTTAAAAAAACAAACAAACAAGTCCTGTGATAGGTCGGCCCGGTTGTTGTGGGTGTTGTGGCGGCGGGGTCACCCCGTTTGGCCTTTACGCACGGGGCGGGGCGGGGCGGGGCGGGGCGGCCCCGGCGGCCATGGCGGCATGCAGCCCACGCGAACACGCCGAGGTCGCTCGCGGCGGGGGCACCAGGACGCACCACGAGCAGCGGGCACGGGGCGGGCACGCTCGAAACGGGGTTGTCCAAAAACTAGCCAGAGCAGGGATGTCGGAAAAACCTGGACGACTGAGGGATGTCAAAGCACTACTAGCTGGAGGGAGGGTTATTGTCAGGAAACTGGACTGAGGGTTGTCAAAAAACTGGCCTGCGGGTTTGTGAAAAAATAAAATGGAATGAGGGATGCCAAAAAAAAACAGCCTGAGGGTTGTCAAAAGAAAAAATAAACTGGAACGAAGGATGCCAAAAATTAGTCAGAGGGCTGCCGAAATACTAAAATGACACGCTTCCAGTGGCGGCCACCTTTTATTGTCCCGCCTTGGAGTGCTCGGGGCGCACTCGCACTCCTCGACCGGTACGGCCAATCACAGTGGGGGGGACGGGGCGGGACGGGGCGGCGCACGGATCGGTTGCCGCCAGCCAACATGCTGCAGGCGAGCCCACCCCGCCCCGCCTCGCCCCGCCTCCGAGGCACAGCGTCGCCAGGCGACACCCGGATGGGGTCTCAAACGCACTCGCCTCATTCAATTGCAGGGCAGCGCTGTACAGAAATAAATGACCTAAAAAGACGAGGACGCCGCCTACACTAGAAACAAAAGAAAGAAAAACGGAGTGAGACTTACGTAATGCGTGTCGTCCTCTTCGTTGTAGGCGAGCTTCACGATGCCGAAAGAGCCCTGCAACAAGACAGGAAAGCCGTCACGCCACTGTAGTCTGCACGCGTCGTCTGCACGCGTCGTCTGCACGTGTCGGCCGTTCGGCCCGGAGATCAAAAAGTCGCCTAAAAGCGGTGGGCCCGGCCGTGCGGACTGGGACCTGCGACCCGCGCGAGGTGCTTCCGGACAGCGCATCCGTCGTCCTGCCTCTCTCGCACTCCAGGGGCTGCCCCGCTGGGGGTGCGAGAGAGACAGCACGAGGAGGGACAGTTCGGAGTGAACCTGCAGCGGGAGCTGGGACGGGAACCTGCGGGGACGCTACGCTGCTCGCGTGCAGACGACGCGCTCGCTGCGTAGTGCGCGGTCCCGGGCGAGTGCTCCGCCAGCCAACGGAGAACGGCCTCCCCCCCCCCCCCCCCGGTCCCTCGGTGCGCGTGTGTCTCAGCCCTCAGCCCCAGGGGGGACATTGCGGCGAGCTCGTTCATCACTCATCGGGGTAAGGGGCTGCCACCCTCTTTTTGCCCAAGTTAATGCCCGCGTGTGAGTGTGTGTGTGTGAGCGTGCGTGTGGCTGCATATGCCGAGCCGCACACCCGCAGCCATCGTTTTACATCCCGCCCGTTATTCCTAAAGTTGCCCGCAACTTTTCCTCCCCCCTGCAGGCCGATTCCAAACAGTCGCGCCATCTCGTCGCTCCGTCTCTCTCGCACGCTGGCGGCGATGCCCGTGAGTGCGAGAGAGACGGAGCGACGCGCGCGCCGTTCGGAATGGGCCTCGCTGACCGCGCGACGCGGTGGTAATAACCCAGCGCGCGGCAGGGCGGAGCGGGGCGGGGCGCGCGCCGCATACGCTTGGCGGCTTGGCGGCCTGGCGGACGACCCACCCCGTTTCCTACCCCGTGCCTCGCGCTGCCTCGCGCCGCTCGAGCCCCTCAGGAAACTGATTCCGCGCGGTGCGGCCGGCGGTTTGTCTCTCTCGCACCGGTCCGGAGCGCCTCGTGAGTGCGAGAGAGAGAGAGAGAGGCCTCCCACTCGGAATCAGTCTGTGGTGATGATTAAAACACGCACGAAAATGGACGCCGTCGGATCGGCAGACAGGGGCAGTCCCTGGGACGGTCCCCGCGGTCCCCCGCCTGAGTGACAGCGCGACTGGCGGCCGGCCAAAATGGGGGCCGACGGCGCGGATCGAACCCGGGCTCCGCCGCTTCCCGCTCCGCCGCGCTACCGACTGAGCCACGGCGCCCGCGCCGCGTCGCGGCCCATTACTCACGCGGCTCGCGATGAAAGAAGTAAATCACAGTGGAAGGCGAGAGTGCGGCCGTGGCGCTCGAATTAGATTGAACCCTTCGAATGATTAATATTCAGCAAACGGGCCCTTTCTTGCTGTGTGTGTTTCGGGGGATTAATGGCGGCCGCATCGTGATGGATCAGGCGGGCCGGGGCGGGGCGGGGCGGGGCGGGGCGGGGCGGCCGTTTGGCGGCGACTTGAAAGCGGATCCGCAGCCATCTATCAAGCCGACCAGCTTGAAAACAAAGCCTGGCGATTACGACACGCCCAGGCCAGCCGCAGGCCCCACATATCGCCATGTCGAGAAACATGTCGGATTCAGTGAAACTTTTTAAAAATGTATCATTCTCAATGGGGCGCTCGGTGTCCTTCTGACGGTTTCACGACTTTCGCCGTGCTGGCAACCGTGACTCTTAACATCTATCAATTTTTAAATTGGAAAACGTGTTTTGATTTTATCCGATTGTCACCATCCGCCAAACACATTCAGGGCACGGGACTCCCTTCCCGCCAACTCGCGCCACTGTACAGTGATGGAGCACCCCCCCCCCCCCTTGTTTGGCCAGACTGATGGTGTTTGGCCGGCCGCTGCATATGATTACCAGTGCCGGCGCCACGACTCGTCACGACTGCACCTGCCTGCCTGGCGTGCCTGGCTCTGGCTCGGCAGCCCGGCCGTCGAGTGGAGGGCCCGCGAGGCTCGCGTCCATTGTACCTTGCACCGAGCAGGGGCGGAACCAGAAGCCCGCGTCAGCCCGACAGGCAGTCAGACAGGCAGTCAGAGCGGGGGGAGATGGAGTGCCGCAGTACTCTTCACTTCAGTTTCCGCCAGTCAAGAGAACATCTTATATTCAATTCCGGAAAAAAAAAGAAAGAGAGGGGACTAAAAGGGAAGAAATCAAATAATGGCACTTTACAATGGACTCCGTGCCGCAGTGGGACGGGCCCGGAAAGTAGCGCCACTGTCCCTAGTGGCGGAGCGAGCGAGAGAGATAGAGGCGTGGCGCCGATCTCCGAGCACCTCGAGCAGCACCAGAGGCGCGCCTAAACGGACACTCATCCTGCAATATCCGGCAATGTGTCACCGTCGGCGTTCCGGCTCTGCCGCCCGCGCCTCGGAGGCCAAGTCACCGGAGAAAGGGGGGGAGAGAGAGAGAGAGAGAGAGAGAGGGAAAGAAAGACTGAAAGAAAAAGGGGATCAATCCGCTCGCACCCCCACCGCGCCAGATGCCGAAATTAGGAAGCAGAACAGGAAGAACAGCGCGCGGCAACACGGAGAAGGTGCACAGGAAGCAGCAGAACGAGGGCGGGAAATAAATTAGCAGACAACGCTCGCCGCCTCGCCATTCCGAGAGTCGTTTTCGTCGCTCCGTCTCTCTCGCACTCATGGGGCGTCCCGTACAGGTGCGGCGGAGACGAAGCGACGAAAGCCACTCTCGGAATCAGTCTGCACCGCTTTTCCGGCTCCAGGATGCGCCGCACCGCGTAACGTGACGGCGGCCAGGCGGGCCGGGCCGGGCCCAACCTCAACCCAAGCCCCCACCCCGACCCCGAGTGGGGGCCGCAACCCCGACCCCAACCCCGACCCCAACCCCGACCCGGACGCGGCCCACGACGACACGGGAAGCAGACTCCGCGACCCACGATGCAAATGGCGACCGGAAAATGGAGATCGGCTGAACCATAGTCGAGTAGACTGATTCCGCGGGTCGTCTGCCTCTCTCGCGCCCATACGGGACGCCCCATGAGTGCGAGAGAGACAGAGCGACGGAAAGGGCTCTGCAGGGCTTCGGACTGCCGCCGTGCCGCCAGGCCGCGCTGCGGGGCGCGGGGTGTGCCTGTAACGAGGCGCTGGGCAATTACACTAGTCGATGCGAGGACGCTTCGATTGCCGGCAGGCAGGGCTGGCAACCAGCGCAGTGTCCCCCTCCCCCTTCGGATACACCTTTGGGTTGGCTCTCTCGCCGCCAGTGGGCCGCCCGGCGCCGCCCTGCCACTCCAGCCGCCCGACAAGTGACAGACGGCAAACCCCGCACGGGGCCGCACGCGGCTGGAGTGGCCCGCTGGAGTCTGGAGTGCCGCCGTCGCTGAACCAACAACCAACGCGACCTCAAATTCGCGGAAAACGGCGCCGCCACCGTCAACACCGTCACCGCCGTCACCACCACCACCGCGGAAACGACTCGCCTTCCTCCGCTGCCACTCCGTCGGCCTCCGCCCGTTTTCGCCGCTCTGTCTCTCTCGCACTCGTGGGGCGTCCCGCGTAGGTGCGAGAGAGACAGAGCGACGAAAACGACTCTCGGAATCAGTCCGCTGCCGCGCTAAGCCGAGCAGCTTTGCCGCCGAATTAGCTGATGAGTCCCGCGCGGCCGCGCCCTCGGCCCTCGGCAGCCTTGTCGCTCTGTCTCTGTCGCACTCGCGGGGCGTGCCGCAGAGCCGCAGGGGTGCGAGAGAGACAGAGCCACCGAACGACTCTGCAGTGCCGCGGAGCCGCGGACGGTTTTAATTTGCGGCCAGGCCGGGAACGGGAATGGGCAGGTGCGCCACCGCCTTGGCCGCTAAGCCGGCCATCCGGTGCCGGACGAGGGAGAGAGGGGAGGGAGAGGGAGGGGGAGAGGGAGGCAGAGCGCCCGACGAAGGCGGGGTAGGCCGCACGCGCGCAGCCCTGTTCAGCGCGTTGCCTACCCGCACTTCGCAGGCGCTCCGCAGCGCTCTGCAGCGGACTGGTTCCGAGAGTCGCTTTCGTCGCTCTGTCTCTCTCGCACTCACGGGGCGTCCCGTGCAGGTGCGAGAGAGACGGAGTGACACAGGCCCTTGGAATCATTCCTCGGAGGATGAGACCCGAAAGGAACCCGGCTTCGAACCAGCCGTGCCGTGTCGACAAGCGACAAGGTTTTTCAAGGAAAGGGCGGCTTTAGACTCGAACTTTTTCGTCGCCCGTTGCCGATTGGGGATTCCTCGGAATTCCCAATACTTCCGGTTTCAGGTCGCTGGGACGCTGCGCCACGCGGAGCCACGCGGAGACGCGCGGAGAGGAGCTCTTGTTAGACAACGGTCGCTCGTTCCTGGAAAGCCGTAGCAGCGTGGTGGCTTCCATCCGTGTCCCAGGTCGGCAGTGCGGCGGCGCGGCGGCGCGGCGCCAGGACATGAGCGGCCCTGCTCCTCGTGGGCCTTGTTAGTGCGAGCGAGACGAGGGAATCGCGTGCGGTGCGATGGCGCGCCCGAGCCGAGCCGAGCCGAGCCGAGTCGGGCCGAGCCACTGCCGTAAAGGATTAGCGCGGCCGATCCGCGTGCAGCACCGTGTTCATCGCATCGACCGGGCGAGCGCGCCGGGCTCTCTGAATGCAGACCGAATGAGGAGTTGAGCAGCCGATAGGAACGGACACGGCCTTTGACGCTAGTACACGGCAAAAACGGCTCCTGGTTTTCCCAGAAACTCCCTGGAAATCGCCTATGTCTGTACCATAGGCTTCCTGGGAAAACCAGGAGCCGTTTCTACCGTGTACTGTTCGAACGCGCGGTACGGTTGGCGTGGCGAGCAAAGGAACGCATGCCGTCACACGCTCACACATGCACGCACACATGCACACACACATGCACACGGAAGAGCCGGGTACGCGTTGGAAAGTTGGTGGAAGTTGCCGACGCCAGAGCGTAGGGTCGTGCCTTTTCAGCAGGGGGCAGTGGGAACGGGAAGATCGAATAATCCCTTGGCTATGCTGCCCCTCCGCCTCTTGCGCGAGCGCTCGTCACGGATCGGGTGGCTTGGGCATGGACTGGCTGGGTGCGCTCGCGCTTATGAGAGGCTGAGAGGAGGGAGCCCTTCTCTCATATAATGCGCTTCAGACAGCGGCCAGCTCACTAACACGCTTTTAACAGCAGCCACAGCAGCAGCAACAACAACAACAACAACGAGGCAGCTACAATAGACCGGTAGGGAGGTCCTACTCGCCCTCAGCTCCCAACCTAATAACACGGCTCGAAAACTTTGTCCGATTACTTCTGGAACACGCGTCACGAAGGTGAAAAAAAAAACAAAAACAAAATTGAGTTCCGACAGGAAAGACGCCGACAAGGAACGCAGGTTCCTCTCTCTGTCCCTCGACGGGGCGGCGGGGCCTCCACTGGAAGGACCGGAACGGCGCGGAGCGGACAGCCTCGAAACCAAACTCGAGATTCAAGTTCAGCACCTGTCACGGCGCGGGGCGGGGCGGGGCGGGGCGGCGGGCGCGCAGGGTCTCGGACAGGTGAACGAGTCGGAGGCTAGGGGCGGGCAGAGGCCGTGGTGCGCGAGAGCAGGGAGCTCGTGACCCGAATGGCGAGAGGCATTGCGGATTTTGATCTCGGCCGCGGCAATGCGAGTCACAGAGCGACCCGACCGACTTGATTCAAAGACTTCCTTTTTCTTTCCGGGCCGCGTTACACAGTTACACGGCACGCCCACATCGCCTCGTTCTCAAGAAGTAGCCGCGCCAGGTGACTGCTGGCAGCCGCAAGCCTCCACGGCCGGACTGGAGTGAGATTGCGGCAGAGGGAAGGGGGAGGGAGAGAGACGGCTGTTGCGAATGGTTTCCCGACAGACGGCCTCTGCGACGCCAAGACTTGTACAGGAAGCCGGACACGTGTCTGTCAGTGTGTTTGTGCGCGTGTCTGCGGACCGCTTTAGCCGGCTGCGGCCTTCTCTCTCGCCTCTCCCTCTCTCTCTCTCTCTCTCTCTCTCTCTCTCTCTCTCTCTCTCTCTCTCTCTCGCTCTCTCTCCCCGTGCACAGCCCTTGCGGTGATCGACCGACGCGCCGCGCCGAGCCGACAGGACGGAGGACTAGGTCGGACTTTGTCACACCGCAGCCGTCTTCACGCGCTTCTTTCTCTCTGTCTCTCTCTGAGAAAATCTCTCGGCCGAGGAGCGCGCGGCTGGCTTCGGGAGTAATTCGCCCGGAACGCCGGAACGGAGAGGAGGGAGGGAGAGAGCAAAGGGGAACCTTTGAAGGCCCGCGGGGTGGGGGAGGGGAAGGCTAGTCAGAGAAAATACTGCCGAGCGGCGGCGTGCGGTGGGGAGCTGGCACGCGGAGCGACGATACACGCCGTGGGTGAGAGTGCGTGCGTGTGTGTGTGCGAGAGAGAGTGAGTGCGAGGTGATGCATAACCTTGTTTGGCGCGTTCACGCCTCCAGGACGGCTCGCCAACTTGGCTCGGCTGCGCCATGATGCTTGGCGTGCGCGCGAAGGGCAACTTTGTGAAGGCAGTCTGCTGCTCACTCCAGCCCAGGCACTCTAGGACGCCCGCCGGCTGCCCGCCCTGCGGGCCAACGCCGCCAACGCGGGGGAGGTGTTAACTGCTCCAGTTTATGGGTTCAATACCCGGCCGGGAAAGTACCCTGAGGTAGACGCCGTAACCCGCCGCCGCCCCCGGCCCGGACGAAGGCCCGGGCCCCTGCCTGGGGCTGGGGCCTGGCTGGGGCCGCGCATCCCGATCGTACATCAAGCGGAGAGGCGCCCATCCGAGACGACCAATTTTTCATACTGGAACGACAAGACGCATTAGCGGCGCCGGCGTGACGGTCTGCATGTGGGCGAGGGGGACTCGAGCGAGGGCGCCCCGCTGCAGCCGCGTCGGTGGCCCCAGTGTGGCAACGCAAACGCCAGTGTCGGAGGGGCAGCCTGCATGCTGGGCAATGCTGGGGGCAGGGCCCGGGTACAGTAACCTAGCACGCTGTAGGTCCGAGGTTGGCAGCCCTCCACAGGTTGTCTCGTGGAGATTTTTGCCTACTTGTGTGGCAACACTGCCACGGCGAAGCGGACGGGCCGCCGACTACTCACCGCATATTAATTCACCAAGTTTAGAAGAGAGCGGCGGCAGCGGGCGGCAGCCCCTCCCTCCCCGCCCCAGTTCTACTCTACTTCATCCCGACGTCCTTCAGCCTTTTGTTTTGCCGGCCGGGCGCCGTAACGCGAGCCGGGCTAAAATGGTAAACAGACCAGGGAGGGAAGCAG
Organism: Thrips palmi; assembly: GCF_012932325.1. Taxonomy (NCBI): domain Eukaryota; kingdom Metazoa; phylum Arthropoda; class Insecta; order Thysanoptera; family Thripidae; genus Thrips; species Thrips palmi. The sequence continues at coordinate 12,978,418 of NW_023144625.1, read as the reverse complement.
GCGCCGCATCCGCCGCATCTCCGTCTGCACTCCGGGGAGACAAAAGGTGAAACCAATCTGGCGTCCGACTGCCGCGGGGCAGGCGCCGCCGCCACGCCACGCCGCCGTCGCTGAAACTGGACACTCCCCCGCTCTGCCATGGTGTGGCCGCCGTGGCCGCTGTGCTTGCATGTGGCCTCGGGCGCCTCGGGTGTGGGTTTCGCTGATTCCGCTCACCTGGCCGATGGAGTCCATGAGGCGGTACTGGTTGAGCTGCAGGAAGCTGCCCGACTTGTCGATGGAGACGCGCCGCGACTCTCGGAGCGGCGGCCGGCGGCGGCCGGACCTCGGCGACGACAGCGGCGACCCGTACGGCGAGAAGGGGAAGTTGGGGTAGATGGGGCGCGGCAGCGCGGGCTCCAGCGCCCCGGTCGAGCTGGAGCCGCAGCCGGGCAGCGAGCCCGCCAGCGACCGCGAGTGCAGGTACAGTCTAGGGCTGCAGCCCGCCGACGCGCACTGCCGCAGCGGCGACGTGGCCGGGGACGCCTGCAACACGCCGCACAGTGGACAGTCAGCGACAAAAGTACTTTTCGGCGAGACGTTCCCAATGTTTCTCATCTCCAGTTGCCTTACCTGGTGGGAGGCCCGCCGTTGCAGCGGTGACCCCGGCAAAGGTGACGACCCTGGCGACCCAGGCAGCGAGTCGCGGTGGCGGTGGAGGTGGTCTTCGACGGGGGAGTCGGCCTCGGACCGGCAGGGGCTGTCCGACGACGGCGTCCTGGAGCGCAGAGCCCGGCCGTGCAGCGCGGACGGGAACTCCTCGTCGAAGCTCACGTCCGTGCTGCGGTCCTCCGCGTCGGTGCGCACCTGCAGCAACGAACAACTTGACTCCACTGCAAGAAGGGCAAGGAGGAGGACGGAAAGTGGAGTCCCAGTCTCAGACTCACCACGAGCGGCGCGGGCGACGTCGGCGTCAGGGAGGCACCGTTGGCGGGGGCGCCTTCCGGTGTGGCGGCCAGGCTCAGCCTGTTCTGCACCACGGTGGTGGCGGACGACGCCGTGGACGACGACGGCGAGGCGGGGACGGCGATGGGGGCCGAGGCCGCCGTCGAGGCCGCCGTCGAGGCGGTGCGCGGGCTCCTCTCCCCGTTCAAGGCGTTGGCGGCTCTGCCCGGGGGCGGCGGCCGCCGCGGAGACGGCACCGCCCCCGGCAGCGTCACCGTCAAGTCCTCATAGGCGGACGGGGACTTGACCCTTGCCGTCGTCGCGGCCGTGGCGGCGGCGGCCGCCCCAGGGGCCCCGGGGGCGGCGCTGGGGGCGGTGGCGGGGCCGGAGCCATCGGCGGAGTCCCTCAGGGGCACGACGGCCTCGCCGGGACTCGCCTCGCGCGCATGGTCGTCGGCCGCGGCGCGCCTGGAAGCAGACAAACACGAGCCGACATGAGGATGAGGACGGGTTACACCACCGGCAGGACCGGCAGCCAAACAACCCGCAGCGAGCGTCAAATTTAAAATTCCGCTTGACGAGGTGGGCGACGGCCTGGACGGCCTGGACGGCTGCAGTACGTGGCCTACACTAATGAACGCACTCACTCAAAGGCACGGGGCCCGGGGCCGAGCCGAAACGGAAGGCAGCGGAACCAGCGCCACGGCCGGGGGTCGCGGCACAGCCAGGCACAGCGTCACAGCCCGGACGGACCGTGGCCGGCGGCGTGGCCGCGCCGGGCCAAGCCCAAACGCTCCCCGGAAATAGCCTAATCTGCTCGGCAGCCGGGACGGAGTCTCCCCACACACCGCACACACACAGCCACAGCGCAGATGAATAAGTAACCAGCCCACCTCTCGGCAGCACCAGTCCACACCAGTCGGCGCGCCGGACTGCCGGACACGGACAAGGACGCCCGCTGACAGGCCGGTGGTGTGGGAGTGCGACAGAGACGACAGCGGCCACCCCGGCAGTCCGAGTGCCGCCGTCGAGCGCCGGGGCCGCGCCGCCCAACTGCTAACTACTCTGCAGATTGCAAGGTTAAGGGTTAAGCCGGGGCACGCCGAGCCCCGAACCCCGTCCTCCAACGACGCCGATGTGTGTGTGTGTGTGTGAGAGCAAACTGACGAGGGTTTGAGTTGAAACGCGGACCCGCTTAATTATGAGCATCGGTGAGCATCCCGGATCACCCGCTGCTGCATACCGGCAGGCACAGGGCTGATGATGAAAATCAACAACAACAAAACAACAACAACAAGCCGGCAACGCAACGCGGCCACTTTCTAACGGGCGCCGACAGTGGCGTGCTCATTCCCCGGATGGAAATTGCCGCGGAGGCCGACGTGGCCGACGAGCGGCGCGTGGGGCGTAACTCACTTAGCGGCCGTACAATATACACACGGAGAGGGAGGGGGTGGGGGTGACAATCAGGGCGACGCGGGCCTGGCTATGTCTGGCTGGAGCCTGGCTGGAGCCTGGCTGGAGCTGGAGGGCGTCTTGAGTCGGGGCGAAGGGCCGCCCGAGGCACGACGGCTATTGCAGGCTGGACTCCCGCACCCGTACGGGCCGCCCCACGAGTGCGAGAGAGATAGAGAGAGAGGGACTCGGAAGCAGCCGGCAGCGGGGACACCGGGACTAGGACGGCCAGGACTGCCGGCTGGTTAATTGACTTAGACCGGCCAGAGCCGAGTAGAGGCGGCCAAGGCAGGCAAGGCGGGCTGTGGAGCACAGCCGTGGCGGAGTGCCTAGGGACGGCCGGGGCGGGGCGGGGCGGGCGGGGCGGGGCGGGGCGGGGCGGGGCGGGGCGGCTTTCCAGGACCGCGATAGTTGGAGCGAGCAGGGAGGCAGGGGGCAGGGACGTGCCCCGGCACGCCGAGAAGGCGAGATGCATATATATTGCAGACCGATTCCGAGGAGTCGCCTCGCCTCGTCGCTCTGTCTCTGTCGCACTCACTCTCACATGCAGCGTCGCGTGGGGGTGCGAGAGAGACAGAGCGCGACGAAACGACTCCATCGAGGAGCCTGCTGACGTTGCGTCTTCATCGTTTTTACCCGAGCGGTCAACGCGCCGATAGGAAAACACACGGCGGTGTTTGCGGTGTACGCGGGGAATGTCTCTGCACCCAGGCCAGGCGCGCCGGGCGGGGAAGGTGCCCCTTGCAGGCAGCGGAGCGGGCGGGGCACGCCTTCGGGCACGCCGTCGGGCGCGCCGGCAGTCAGGACATTCCGGCAGTCGCGCTCGCCCACTGCCTCCGACTGGCGCTCCCTGGAGGCAGGCTGGAGGCAGGCTGGAGGCAGCCCTGGGCCCACCTTCAACTTGCTGCTCATTTGATTACGCAGTCGTGACGCCCCTTCATCTTTGCGGCGTTGTCGGCGTTGAGGCCGTCCGCCCCAAAGCCGGCAGCCAGGGAGCACCCCGTCAGGGCCGCCAGGGCCACCAACCCCGAGAGCGAGATGGCACCACGACGCGCGAGGAGGTTCGGGCTTTTTCAATCGGTCCGCTGCTAAATAATTCATCCCAGCTCGGCTCGGCCCGTCCCGGCCCGTCCCGCCCAGGCCAGGCCCGGATGGCTTTTCCGTTACACGGCGGCAGGGCTGCGGCACGGGGCGCGGGATGATGGCCACGGCCACGGCCACGGCCACAGAGTCCGCTCACGGAATCATTGCCGGTTTACGGGCCCCCAAATTCTGATTGGGGCGCAGCCGGCAGACTGATTCCGAGAGTCGTCGTTTTCGTCGCTCTGTCTCTCTCGCACCGGTAGGGCACGTCCCGTGAGTGCGAGAGAGACGGGCACAGCGCGTTGCCCTCGCTTCCTGGTGCGGGTCGGCAGCCCGGCAGCCCCAGGGCACGGCACACTGTCTGCGAACGGCGTTCGGTTAACAGCGCTCTGCGTGGGCGGCTGCGCTGCGTCCCGTCCCGACCCACGCGACGCCGCGCGTTCCAGTGCCCTGGCAGTGGCGTGGCAGTGCCGCGGCGGACATTTCCCGCGCAACCTCCCTTCCGGGGACCGGCCGGCCGGGACCAGTCTGAGGGTGGGTACACCGTCAGAAAAAAAACGAAAGCAATTCGGCTGCCGGTCCGAAGTCCGAACCGAACGGCCTTCATCGATTGGCCGTTCATCAGCCGAGCGATTCAGAAGAATCGTTTCGTCGCTCCGTCTCTGTCGCACTCACGGGGCTCCCCGGAAGGGTGCGAGAGAGACGGAGCGACAGGCTGATCTGCGCCGCCTCATTGCCCGCAGTTCCTTGATCGCTGTTTTTCCTTTCAAACGTATTTCCCTCGCCTTTTCCACGGCCGCGCCGCCGCGCCGCGCCGTGCCGTGCCGCGCCGTGGCGTGGCGTGCCGTGCCGTGCCGTGCCACCCCGCGGGGCCGCAAGGCGCTTCGCCGCGGACCTCGCCTCCACAAAAAACACCCCCTCCTCTTCCTCCTCGACGCCTTGTTCGCCGGGGCCGTATACGGCAAACAAAAAACCGTATGCGGCAAATCAAAAACCGTATGAGGCAGACCGACCAATAGCCGTATACGGCAAACAAAAAACCGTATGCGGCAAATCAAAACCCGTATGAGGCAGACCAAAAGCCGTATACGGCAAACAAAAAACCGTATGCGGCAAATCAAAACCCGTATGAGGCAGACCAATAGCCGTATACGGCAAACAAAAAACCGTATGCGGCAAATCAAAAACCGTATGAGGCAGACCAAAAGCCGTATACGGCAAACAAAAACCGTATGCGGCAAATAAAAAACCGTATGAGGCAGACCAAAAGCCGTATACGGCAAACAAAAAACCGTATGCGGCAAATCAAAAACCGTATGAGGCAGACCAATAGCCGTATACGGCAAACAAAAAACCGTATGCGGCAAATCAAAAACCGTATGAGGCAGACCAAAAGCCGTATACGGCAAACAAAAAACCGTATGCGGCAAATCAAAAACCGTATGAGGCAGACCAAAAGCCGTATACGGCAAACAAAAAACCGTATGCGGCAAATCAAAAACCGTATGAGGCAGCCCAAAAAACCGTATACGCAAACAAAAAACCGTATGCGGCAAATCAAAAACCGTATGAGGCAGACCAAAAGCCGTATACGGCAAACAAAAAACCGTATGCGGCAAATAAAAAACCGTATGAGGCAGACCAAAAGCCGTATACGGCAAACAAAAAACCGTATGCGGCAAATCAAAAACGTATGAGGCAGACCAAAAGCCGTATACGGCAAAAAAAAAACCGTATGCGGCAAATCAAAAACCGTATGAGGCAGACCAAAAACCGTATACGCAAACAAAAACCGTATGCGGCAAATCAAAAACCGTATGAGGCAGACCAAAAGCCGTATACGGAAAACAAAAAACCGTATGCGGCAAATCAAAAACCGTATGAGGCAGACCAAAAGCCGTATACGGCAAACAAAGAACCGTATGCGGCAAATAAAAAACCGTATGAGGCAGACCAAAAGCCGTATACGCAAACAAAAAACCGTATGCGGCAAATCAAAAACCGTATGAGGCAGACCAAAAGCCGTATACGGCAAACAAAAAACCGTATGCGGCAAATCAAAAACCGTATGAGGCAGACCAAAAACCGTATACGCAAACAAAAAACCGTATGCGGCAAATCAAAAACCGTATGAGGCAGACCAAAAGCCGTATACGGCAAACAAAAAACCGTATGCGGCAAATCAAAAACCGTATGAGGCAGACCAAAAGCCGTATACGGCAAAAAAAGAACCGTATGCGGAAAATCAAAAACCGTATGGGGGAGACCAAAAGCCGTATACGGCAAACAAAAAACCGTATGCGGCAAATCAAAAACCGTATGAGGCAGACCAAAAGCCGTATACGCAAAAAAAAAACCGTATGCGGCAAATCAAAAACCGTATGAGGCAGCCCAAAAAGCCGTATACGGCAAACAAAAAACCGTATGCGGAAAATTAAAAACCCGTATGAGGCAGACCAAAAGCCGTATACGGCAAAAAAAAACCGTATGCGGCAAATAAAAAACCGTATGAGGCAGACCAAAAGCCGTATACGGCAAACAAAGAACCGTATGCGGCAAATCAAAACCGTATGAGGCAGACCAAAAGCCGTATACGGCAAACAAAAAACCGTATGCGGCAAATCAAAAACCGTATGAGGTAGACCAAAAGCCGTATACGGCAAACAAAGAACCGTATGCGGCAAATAAAAAACCGTATGAGGGAGCCCAAAAAGCCGTATACGGCAAACAAAAAACCGTATGCGGCAAATCAAAAACCGTATGAGGCAGACCAAAACCGTATACGCAAAAAAAAAACCGTATGCGGAAAACCCAAAAAACCGTATGAGGCAGCCCAAAAAGCCGTATACGGCAAACAAAAAACCGTATGCGGCAAATCAAAAACCGTATGAGGCAGACCAAAAGCCGTATACGCAAACAAAAAACCGTATGCGGCAAATCAAAACCCGTATGAGGCAGACCAAAAGCCGTATACGGCAAACAAAAAACCGTATGCGGCAAATCAAAAACCGTATGAGGCAGACCAAAAGCCGTATACGGCAAACAAAGAACCGTATGCGGCAAATCAAAAACCGTATGAGGCAGACCAAAAGCCGTATACGGCAAACAAAAAACCGTATGCGGCAAATCAAAAACCGTATGAGGTAGACCAAAAGCCGTATACGGCAAACAAAAAACCGTATGCGGCAAATCAAAAACCGTATGAGGCAGACCAAAAGCCGTATACGCAAACAAAAAACCGTATGCGGCAAATCAAAACCCGTATGAGGCAGACCAAAAGCCGTATACGGCAAACAAAAAACCGTATGCGGCAAATCAAAAACCGTATGAGGCAGACCAAAAGCCGTATACGGCAAAAAAAGAACCGTATGCGGCAAATCAAAAACCGTATGAGGCAGACCAAAAGCCGTATACGGCAAACAAAAAACCGTATGCGGCAAATCAAAAACCGTATGAGGTAGACCAAAAGCCGTATACGGCAAACAAAAAATCTCATTCAACGAACGTTAATGAAAGCAGATGATACTCGTTTGGTTTTCTTCTGGGCTCATTAGTATGGGCTCATTCCAAAGATAGTTCTTAAAATCTCATTCAACGAACGAGGCCGAGCTGGCGCCGAAGCCGGCACGAGCTGAGCAGAGCCGAGGTCTGCCCGAGTCACCCACCCTTTGAGACGTGGCTGGCGGAGAGGGATTGTCAATGTTGCGCGCGGGCCGTCGCGCGCGAGGAGGGGGTAGGGGGTGCCATTGTCCGCGCAGGCTGCGCCTCACCGCCAGCCAGCCAGCCAGACACACCAGCCCGCCCCGGCGGCCAGCCCCTATTATATTGTTAGGATACGCGCTTGGTTTCTGGACTCGAGAGTAAAAGCACGCTGACACCTTCATGTGTACAGTATTTTTAAGTATGTTTCAAGTGTGGTGAAGGTATCATCTGCTAAAAAGCAACAACAAAGCCCTCGGGGCTCCGAGGCCGGGAGCGCCCGTCGAGTCGAGGATAGGCAACACCGTGCACGGGCGCGCGGCGGGCGGCCCGAGCGGCAGGGCGCTCGGCTCGGCTCGCCCGGTCACGTCGCCGCCGTCGCCCAGCAGCGCCACGCCACTGTGTTGTTGCTGCCAGTCTCGACTCTCGCCCTCTTTGTGTTGTTGTTTCTTTTAACTCTCTTCTAGGAGAGCGCGCGGCGGAGCGCGGACGCGGACGTCACGCTGCGGCTCGGCGTCGCCCCCCTGAAGGCCCCGCCGGACCCGGAGGACCTGGAGGACCGGCAGCGCAGAGTTTCGTTTTAAAATATGCAGACGGCGCGCTGCCGGCCGGCCCGGCAAGCCCCGGCCCGGCAGGCCCCACTCGAGGAGCGACTGGATTGCGAGTCGCGAACAAGAACAAGAGCAAGAGCGAGGAGGAGGAGCAGGCGGGACACGCGGCCAGCTCGTCAGCGGCGCCCGGAAGCCGCCAAATGAAAAGCAAGCAGAAATTCCATTTTTCTAGATTAAGTTTCTCTCTGCGCTGTCGTCGCTCTGTCTCTCTCGCACTCGCGGGGCGTCCCGTAGGGGTGCGAGGGAGACGGAGCGGCCGCAGCCTCGTTGCACGCCGTTGAGGTCCTGGAGTCCTGGCCAAGGATCCCCGCTCCGGCGAGGGGCGCGGCAGAACGCCGCCCGTCGCCCCTCCGCGATGGGGCAGCCCTGTTAACCCGCGGGTTAAACTGGTTATTCCGTTTTGCTTCCTCCGGCGGAGACGTTTCCTCTCAGGTTTCCCTTTTTTACCCAATCGGCGGCGTTCCCTCAGGTGGGGCTGCTTGAGCTGCAGTCCATTGATGACCAATTACCCCAGACCGACTTCCCTTTTTTCCATTTCCCCCCCTTTTTTCTCTCAGTTCACTGCTGCTGCCACTGCACGTTTGCCCGGAGGCCTGAAGGGAGGGCTACTTGACAGCCTTTTCTATTTCATTACAAGACGGCCCACCCCTCCAGGCCTCCGGGCCTCCAGGCCCGCCAACTTTCGGCAGCGCGGCGCATCCAACTTCCGGCAGTTTGACGAAGCCTTCGATGCACTTTGCCTTTTCGGCGGACGAGACCGGGCGGGTCCGTCGCTCCGTCGCGCCCGCGCTGCTCTGGCTCTGGCTCAGTCCCGGCCGCCCGTCGGACCGTCCGCAGGTCAAGGAGTCGCCATTTGTTTATTCATGGCCCGTCCCGCCGTCCCGCATTCCGAAAGTCCTTCGCTGTCTCTCTCGCACGCGCGGGGCGTACCGCACAGGTGCGAGAGAGACAGAGCGACGACTCTCGGGACCAGCCCGCCGCTGGCCGGGCTCTTGGTGACGGCCTTTAACCGCGGTGCAGCCCTCGAGAGGTACACGACGTGGGCAGGCACTGCCGGCACTGGGAGTTGTTCATTTCTCCTACCTAAATGTTCGCCTACCTGTCTATTTCGCCTACCTATATTTCGCCTACCTAATAAAAATATTGAATAAAAATATTCAATAAAATATTGCCTTTTTTCGCCTACCTATAGTTCGCCTCCCTAACAAAAAAAATTTAAAAAAAAATATTTAACAAAAAAAAGAAAAAATCGGCGGCAAAAAGTGGCAATACGAAAGTCTCAAGGAGACCCCCGATCAGCTTCGGTGTTCTTATGGGAACCGGGCCTTCATCCGACGCTCCCTGCCGCGCAATTCGACAGATTAGTGGGTTCGTATTGGGCTGGCCCACCCGAAGTGCGCGCGGTTTCTGTGGTACAGTGAGAGTCCAGATTCAGAGGCCTTACCTCAGAGGGGTCACATTGGGTATTTGAACCCGCGACCCCGAGTGCCGAGTCTAGTCAACTCCTCTACCCTGACCGCTCAGCCACCGAACCAGCTTGTCGGCGGCGATGTCGCAA